>NC_138862.1:83754630-84332163 GCF_965194805.1 Balaenoptera borealis | reverse complement strand
TAATTACAATTTAAAATCTGCATGGAAACGGTAGCTGTTCACTGTAAGTCAGATACTACTTGGATCAGAGCAGATCTTCCCAGAAACCATCCAGAAGGATCATAGTCTTAGTGTGCCCTCAGTATGGTAGGCCCAGAATATCAACCCTTCCTCATCCCCAACACTGCAGTGAGGCTGTATTACTACTGGGGAATGTTGTTCAGCAGGACTTGGGGGGAATACTAGCTTCACAGATTTCTGACCCAAAAGTCAGTGACTGAGATTTACAATATAGAGAAGCTGACAAATTTCTTTACAAGATCCTTACCCCTGGGGCCTCCTCAATGATCTTCTGATGTCTCCTCTGTACACTACAGTCTCTTTCAAACAAGTACACAGCATTGCCATGGTGGTCACCAAACACCTGGACTTCCACATGCCTATTTAAAAACCCAATGAGAAGTTTCCATTTCTAGGTTGAACATTCAAGAAAAAAAAATTATATATATGAAATGAGTGAGAAATAAGAAAAGACAGAAAACACTGGAGACCATATTCATGACCTCACAGTAGGGGCAAGTCGCAAGCACAAACTGCCAAGGAAAAGACTGATAAATCTGAATACATCAAAATTACAAGTTATAGTCACAATTCATGTATCCTCAAAAAGTCAATGAAGGCATACTTTTATGATCAGGGGATTTTAAAAAAGCAACTCTTACAGTCAGATTTTATAAACTAAGGCAGACTGGAAATTATAATGGCTCATCCATAGAAAGGTTAAGAAATAAATTTATATGGATCATTCGTTTTTTAAGAATATACTAACATTAAATCATAAAAAACAAAAAAAGGAACTTTAATGTTGAGTGTAAAATAGTAAAATTATCAGAAATCATATTAAGAGTAAATGCAGGACTTCCCTGGTGGCGCAGTGGTTAAGAATCTGCCTGCCAATGCAGGGGACATGGGTTTGAGCCCTGGTCCAGGAAGATCCCACATGCCGCGGAGCAACTAAGCCCGTGTGCCACAACTACTGAGCCCTCATGTCACAACTACTGAAGCCCGCACGCCTAGAGCCCATGCTCCACAACAAGAGAAGCCACCTCAATGAGAAGCCTGCTCACTGCAACTAGAAAAAGCCCGCGTGCAGCAACGAAGACCTAATGAAGCCAAAAATAAATAAATAAATAACTTTATTTAAAAAAAAAGAGAAAAAGAGTAAATGCACGTAACACTTAAGAAAATAAGGGTAACACAGACCATTTGGTGAACATGAAAGCATTCTTCTCAGATTCATTTTGATTATGTTCACACTGTAGTTCACCTCACACATTCACCACCATAATACAGAAATGAGTGACCAGCAAACATTTTTTTCTGTTGAGTTTTTAAAATAAAAATTGTCAAACATAGAAGAAATATTTTAAAAACCCAGAAAGTCTTATAAATGTACTATTTCAGCACAGTGGCTCATTTCCCTTCCTTTCTGTTTACCTCATGAAACGCTTCATTAAACCAACTGCAAGAATTTTTTTTCTTGATATATCATTTCTACTGAATGTTCCATTTAAAAATTTCCCAACTTGTCCAACATATTCTCTTGACAAAATAACAGGAGCTGATTTCTTCCTTTTGGATGTGCCTCCTTGATCGTTCCTCCTATTTTTATTTACCCTTACGCTACTAACACCAAACACATTCTTGCTATTATTATTTTGAATAAACTTATCTGTGAGATCAATTAAGAATAAAAAAACCAAGAGATTTTATTTTGCCTTTGCTTATTCTTTCTCTATCGTTCTTCCTTTCTTTATAGAGATCCAAGTTTCTGACCTGCATCCTTCTCCTTCTCCTTGAAGAACTTAACCATTTCTTGTAAAAGCAAGTCTACCGGTGACAAATTCCCTCAATTTTTGCTTGTCTGAGGAAGTCCGTATTTCTCCTTCAAGTGTGAAGGATAATTTCACTGGACACAGAATTTATAGGCTGATTATTTTTTCTTTCAACCCTTTAAAAATATTTCACTCCACTCTATTCATTTTTTTTCTTGAAAATATGCAGTGTTTATTTTAACAGTCCACTCTATTCTTAAGTCTGATGTATTTCTTTTTTTTTTTAATTTGTTCACAACCCACTATTCTTCTTTTTTTTTTTTTGACATCTTTATTGCAGTATAATTGCTTTACAGTGGTGTGTAGGTTTCTGCTGTACAACAAAGTGAATCAGCTATACATATACATATATCCCCATATCTCCTCCCTCTTGCTTCTCCGTCCCACCCTCCCTATCCCACCTCTCTAGGTGGTCACAAAGCACTGAGCTGATCTCCCTGTGCTATGTGGCTGCTTCCTACTAGCTATGTCTGATGTATTTCTTATCCTTGCTCCTCTATAGATAAGGTGTTTTTCCCTTGTAGCTTTTTTCGTCTTTGGTTTCCTGCAGTTTTAATATGATTCAAAAAATTTTTGACATTTATCCTGCTTTTGGTATACCCTGAACTTCCTGGTTCTATAATTTGGTTTATGTCATTAATTTTGGAAATATCTTGGCCATTACTACTTCAAATATTTCTCCTGCCTCTTTCTTTCTTCTCCTTGTAGTATTCAAATGACGCATATATTACACCTTTTAAAATTATCCCACAATTCTCAGATATTATGTTCTGTTTGTTTTCATTATTTCTCTTTGCATTTCAATTTGGGAAGTTTCCACTGACATAAGTTCAAGGTCACTGTTTCTTTTCTCAGCTGTGTCCAGTCTACCCTGAGTCCATCAAATGCATTCCTCATTTCTGTTACAATGTTTTTGATTCCTGGCATTTTCTTTTGATTTTTTTTCTTAGAGTTTCCATCTCTCTGCTTACATTACCCATATGTTCTTGCATGTCACCTACTGCTCCATTAGGGCCCTTAACATATTAGTTACTTTAAATTCTAAACCTGATAATTCCAAAATTTGTGTCATATTTCAGTCTGGTTCTGATGCTTGCTTTTTCTCTTCAGACCATGCTTTTCTTGTCTTTCAGCATGCCCTGTAATTTTTTTTGGTTAAATGCCAGGCATAATGAGTCACAGAACAGGAACTGAGGTGAACAAAACTTTCACGTGAGGTTTTACGTTAGCCTGGCTAGGAGGCAGGCTGTGTTCAATGTCTGCAGTAGCTACAGGTGCCAGAGGCTTCAGTTCCCTCTAGTGTCCTTGCTTTGTTTTTTCTCCTTTTGTCTTTGGGTTTCCCTAAGAACTCCTTAATCAGAGTCTGTGTCTTGCAGCTCTTTCAGTTGTAACCTGGTTATTATACAGGAGCCCTGGTGACATGGCAGTAGGGTGTGGGCGAGGGAAAGCATTCTATAATCTTAGGATTAAATCTCGGTCTTTCAGTGGGTCTGTGTCCCTCAAAAGTGTTTCTTAGCTTTTTTTTTTTTTCTTCCCTTACGTGAAACAGGAAGACTAGAGTTGGCTAACTGCCCTTCCCCCAGGACAGAAAAGGCTCTGGCAAAGTTTCCCTTAGAGTGCTGGCCTTTGGTAGGGAGAAGAGACAGCTCTGGGCCTATTTCAGAATGGTTTCTTTTTTCCTCCTCCTGCCCCAAAATGTGAGGGAATTTTTCTTGGATTTTCACTCTGAGAACTTGGTGGTGTCCTTGGAGGAAAAACCTATGAAAATGTGGGGTTCCCCCTAACACTGGGCCCTCCCCATCAAGCTAGTCCACACGCAGCCTCTAGTAACTTGTCTAAATTCCCATTTAAGTGTCCCTATCAGCTGATGGCTCCCGCAGCTTCTGCTCTAGGTTAGCTGACCTTGGCTGGGATTTGCTGTCTTCACTTGCCTGCCCAGATTTCAGGGTGGTGGTTTGCCTTGTGGCCTCAGTTCTCTGATGGGTCTAAAATTCATTGATTTTTATTTTGTTCAGATTTTTACTTGCTTTTTGGGTGTGAGTAACAACTTCTATGCTCTTTGCATGTTGGAGCTGAGCTGTTTGTTTTTCAATTTCCAATTGTAAAACTTCACCACGTCCACTGACTCTCCCTTATCCTTTAGCTGCTCCAGGGAAGGAGGCACTAGAGCAGGAACTCTAGGTTCTGAAGTGAACATACGGGGGGCCCCACCAGGAGCACAACAGCTCTTTTCTGACTTCTCAGAAGCTGGAAACACTTTTCCTTTGGTTGTTTACAAGGGAAGCTCATTGAGGATCTGTGTTCTGTTAGGATTTCTGTGGCTGTCAAATCACTCTTGTTATTTTCCCTTTTCTGATGATCCTTTTCTGTGTTGCTTTATCTAACGTAGAGATTCTGGAGCACAGTGTCTGAGAACCAAGAAGTGCATCAAATCCCAGCCACTCCAATTCAGCCACTGCTGGGGTCTGGCAAGATAGACAGATGCAGCTGGTTTCTAGTAGGAATGCCTTGATGTTTTCTAAGAGTTCTAAAGTTTTTATTTTCCTATTCACATTTTTTTAAATGGATTTTTAAAATTAATTAATTAATTAATTAATTTATTTATTTATTGGCTGCGTTGGGTCTTCGTTGCTGTGCATGGGCTTTTCTCTAGTTGTGGCGAGCGGGGGCTACTCTTCGTTGCGGTGCGTGGGCTTCTCATTGTGGTGGCTTCTCTTGTTGCGGAGCACAGGCTCTAGGCGTGTGGCCTTCAGTAGTTGTGGCACATGGGCTCAGTAGTTGTGGCTCGCGGGCTCAGTAGTTGTGGCTCGTGGGCTTAGTTGCTCCACGGCATGTGGGATCTTCCCGGACCAGGGCTTGAACCCGTGACCCCTGCATTGGCAGGCGGATTCTTAACCACTGCGCCATCAGGGAAGCCCCAGGGCATTGGCTTTGACAAATATTTGCCTCCTAGAAGCTTTATCAGTAAGATGAAGAGACGTGCAGTAGCCAGTCTTCCACTGGACAGAGCAGGAGTGGTCTGCGTGGCTATCAGGGTTCGGCCCAGAGGAGACTCCACAACCCTCTGGAAACATCTCCTCCTCTCTCAACTGTCTTTAAAAACCTTCGCAAAACTTTCCCTCACCCGCTGTGTTACAAAGATCTAACTAAAATAGACCTCCCTATAGTTTCTACCCAAAGGTAAAAAAAAAAAAAAAAGTCCCATTCCTTTTTCACATAAAAACAGTGCAATTGAGAAATGCAAATCAAAACTACAAAGAGGCATCACCTCACCCCGGTCAGAACGGCCATCATCAAAAAATCCACAAACAGTAACTGCTAGAGAAGGTGTGGAGGAAAGGGAACCCTCCCGCACTGTTGGTGGGAATGTAAACTGGCACAGCCACTATGGAGAACAGCATGGAGGCTCCCCAGGAAGCTAAAAATAGAGCTACCATACGATCTAGCAATCCCACTCTTGGGCATATATCCAGAGAAAAACATGGTTCAAAAGGATACACGCACCCCAGTGTTCACTGTAGTGCTGTTTACAATAGCCAGGACATGGAAGCAACCCAAATGTCCATCAACAGACGAACAGACAAAGAAGATGAGGTACATATATCAATGGAATATCACTCAGCCACCAAAAAGAATGAAACAATGCCATCTGCAGCAACATGGATGAAACCAGAGACCATCATACTACGTGAAGTCAGACAGAGAAAGACAAATATCATATATGACTCATATGCAGAATCTGCTTGACCCAAAAGGCTGGGGAGGTGAAGCCTCTTAAGCAGGAGCTATTGTTTCCTTTCAAAGCAGGGGATGGAGGGATCCGCTGAGAACCAAGAAGAGAGAGCCCTCACAACCCCTGGCCTCTGCTTCCTCTGTGGCTGCCCCAGCCAGATTTCCTCATCTCATCTGTTCCTTTTCTTGTCCAAAGTCACATGCAGGACCCATTACATAATTTATGGATCCATTGCAAAATGAAAATGCAGGGTCCCTTTAAAAATGTTATTAAGAATTTTAAGATGCCTCCATGGGGTATTAAACCAAATATGGACCCTTCTGAGCTCAGGGCCCTGTGCAACTGCCCAGGTCACATGCCTGGGAAATGGGTCCTGGTCTCATGATTCATGTGTGTGTCAGGTCAGGAGCTGGATCTGAGTCTTCTGCTCATGAAGGTGCTATACAAGGTCAGTTACTGGAGGCCCTGGAGCGGCCAGACAGGCATCGGCAGGCAGACGTGACTCTGAGAACTGGTCGATACTTAACCTTCTGGCCCTGCTTCTCCATCTGTAACAGGGATCATGATACCCTCTCACATTTTTAATCCCTCTAGAATGTGCACTGAATGTGACGTGAGGAAGGAATCTGATTCTTTTTTAATCCTCTAAAATAGTACACTTTGAAGACTGCTATCTATCCCAACCTTTCAGATAAGCTCAATAGGTCTGATCAGATTTATTATATAATACATCTTGATTTCTACTTTTCTCAGTTATCAGCACCACCTTGACAATCTTCTGGTACTCCATTAACTCAACAGATAATTATTTAGCAGAATATAAAATAGTGATTATCATGATATTGAAATGCTATTACTAGAAAACACAGAAGAGAAATATGTAGAAATGCTAATACTTATATTAGGAGAATGAGCTTATGACTGACTTTGTTTTCCATCTCTTGTATTTTCCAAGTTTGTAATGTATTCATATTATTTCTATATTTAAAAAAATATTACTGATGCCAATCATGAAGAAAATAATGCCAGGTAATATATATGGGAAAATAAAAACAAAGAAACTACCAGGTGCTTGATTCCCAGGAGCTTTCCAGGTATTGAGAGAATAAATTACAATGTGAGGTAATATTTAGCTAACATTTCACAAGTAAAGAATCTACATCTTCAAAAATGTCGCAGGCATTGAGTTACAGTCACTGAAATAGCTAGCTGATCTCTCCACGACAATTTTAACTCAAGAGTATGCCAACGTGGATAGTTAGCCTATCCTTTTCGGAAAGATACTGTGGAAAGGAACCTTCAATTTACCTTAGAACTTCCTCCATTTTTGCCTTATTTCCCACTAATACGTGGCATACGTTGTGCTCTCCTAATCAACTGGCCTATTTTGAGATTGACTTTTTTGGTTTTTTTAACTATCACATTCTAAATGAATTTAATTACTGTGCCATGCTCAGGGACAGTTCTAAGTTTTGTAGGGCTTGAAACAAAAACAATTTGGGAGCCCACTTTAAGATGAGTACAAAATTGGGTACAGGATCTTCAAAGAGGTTCATGCAAGAGAAGGGCCTGAAGCTTTAGTTCATTACCTTCAAGGTAAATCTCTCTCTGGTCATGGTCCCCAAATGAATTTTTCTCTATAAAGTCACTTGACTTACAGGTTATATATATATGTGTGTGTGTGTGTGTGTGTGTGTGTGTGTGTGTGTGTGTGTGTGTGTGTGTGTGTGTGTGTCTGTATTTAACACAAAATCTATGAAACAAGAAGCTTCTATAATCAATATCTTATTTTAAGCAATACACATGAAAATAAAATTCCTGATAATAAAATAAATTAGAAATCCACATAGTATCTGCTATAGTGGTACCCAGAGAAGCAGTTCGGTGTGGTCACTTAGAGTGTGAATTCTGGAGTCAAACTGCCTGGATTCAAATCCCAGCTTCACCACTTCCCAGCTGGGAGACCTCAGGCAAGTCAGATGACCACTCTGTTGCTCAGTATTTTCACCTGAAAAATGGGAACAGGGTCCACCTAATGGGATTGTTGCAGGAATTAGACTAGAAATAGAAGGATAGCAAGATTATTACTTAGTATATGTAAAATACTTAGAACCTGGCACATGGTTAAGTGCAATACAAGGGTGAGCTATTAGTATATTTGTTAACATATCACTCACAATTCAATTTGGCTAACTATTACCATTTTCTGAGCATCTCAAATGATGCTTTATCTGTAAGATAAAGCTTAGTTTCTTACAAGAATTTTTTTTTATTTTGAAAAGACTCTAAATTCCATCAACAAGAAATGAATTGAGGACTTCCCTGGTGGCGCAGTGGTTAAGAATCCGCCTGCCAATGTAGGGGACACGGGTTCGATCACTAGTCTGGGAAGATCTCACATGCCGCAGAGCGACTATGCCCGTGCGCCACAACTACTGAGCCTGTGCTCTGGAGCCCGCGAGCCACAACTACTGAGCCCACGTGCCACAACTACTGAAGCCCGGGCGCCTAGAGCTCGTGCTCTGCAACAAGAGAAGCCACTGCAATGAGAAGCCCGCGCACCACAACGAAGACCCAACGCAGCCAGAAATAAATAAATTAATTAAAAAAAATTTGAGTCGGAAAAAAAAGCTGAACCCACCTTGGTGTGTCCACAAACTTCTCAATCAGCATCGCATCATCATTGAAAGACTTCTTAGCTTCTCTCCGCGCTGATTCTAACTGCTCTTGAAATTCTTTTCCGGATCTAATGATCCTCATACCCTAAGATGGAAAGATAGTTACGACTACAACGTAAGTAAAACAAATTAGACTAGCCCAAAATGGAAAACACGAGCATGCGCAATCTTACTTTTCCTCCTCCACCACGGACGGCTTTAATCATGACGGGGTAACCGATTCTCCTAGCATGCTCTTTCAGGCATTGGTCTGATTGGTCATCACCGTGATAACCTTCCACAACAGGCACTCCAGCAGCAGCCATGATGGATTTGGCTGTGCTTTAGAATAAAAAAACCAAGATGCCCCAAATCTATGAATTATTTCATACAAGGGAAACACAAATACTTCCTAGTCTATAAAATACAATGGAACTTTAAAAATAAAACATTCCATAGGTAAAAGGACTATAGTCTGAGACAACAAATATTAATACAAATGTTAAAATATCTATTAGTTTTCTCAATCCAGTTTTCATGTGGTAGCTCATTCCACCTTGCTTTTAATCCCCCAAAACTGATTAACACATTGATTAGAAACACTAATTAGTTGAATATTTTCTGTAACTCACTGTAGTGGCAAATAAATAACTTTTGCCTATGATGACAAAAGGGTATAATTAACATGTCTATTATAGTTAAAACAAACCATTTCAATTAGTCTTCCTATGGCTGTATTTAAAAGATATAAACTCATACCTCTTTATACCCATGTCTCTAATTGCTGATGAAGGAGGACCTATAAAAATAATTCCTTCTTGCTTACACAGTTCGGCAAATTCCATGTTTTCTGAGAGAAAACCATATCCCGGATGGATAGCCTAGAAAGGAGAAATGAAAGGATAAACCTTCTAGTGCTCCACTGGCAGACTCTGATGCAGGTGATGGAATCTTCCTCTGGGGAGGCCTCTCCCTATACTGGTGATAGGTATACTGTGGTCTCTATCAGAATATGTTTCTAAAGAGAGGTTTCTTTAGACCTTTAATACTAAAGTTCTAAAGCCTTACCCAAACCAGAAAAATCTATATTTCTTTTCATTATGGTAATACACACATCAAATTTACCATTTTAACCACTGTTCAGTGTATAGTTCAGTGGCATTAAGTACCTTCACAATGTTGTGCAACCATTACCATCATCCATCATCCCCCAAAGAAACTCTATACCTATTAAATAGTAATTCCCCAGTCCCTGATAACCTCTATTGTACTTTCCATCTCTATGAATCTGCCTATTCTCCGTACCTGATAAAAGTGGAATCATACAATATTTGTCCATTTGTCTCTGGCTTATTTTATTTAGCATGGTGTTTTTCAAGGTTGATCCATGTATCAGAATTTCATTCCTTTTTATGGCTGACTAATGATCCACTGCAGGTATATTCCACATTTTGTTCATCCATTCATCTGTTGATGGACGTGTGGATTGTTTCCATCTTTTGGCTATTGTGAATAATGCCACTATGAACACTGGTGTTCAAATACCTGTTTGAGTTCCTGCTTTAAATTCTTTTAGGTATTGGGTTGGCCAAAAAGTGCCTTTGGTTTTTAAGTAAAAATAAAAGACACATTTTTCATTTTCACCATGAACTTCATTGAACAACATATTCACCCTTTTGTTCCACTACCTTCTGCCATTTTTTCAGGCAACTTCATAATTCCATCTTCCCAAAACTTTTTAGCTTTTTGAGCAAAGAACTGTTCCAGGTGCCTTTTACAGTCTTCCAGGGAATTGAAATTTTTTCCATTAAGAGAACTTTGTAAAGACTAAAATAAATGGAAATCCGAAGGTGCAATGTCTGGTGAATATGGTGGATAAATCAGAACTTCCCAGCCAAGCTGTAACAGTTTTTGCCTGGTCAACAAAGAAACATGCGGTCTTGCATTATTCTGACGGAAGGTTATGTGTTTTCTGCTGACTAATTCTGGACGCTTTTCATCGAGTGCTGCTTTTAGTTGGTCTAATTGGGAGCAGTACTTGTTGGAATTAATCGTTTGGTTTTCCAGAAGGAGCTCATAATAGAGGACTCCCTTCCAACCCCACCATATATACAACATCACCTTCTTTGGATGAAGACCGGCCTTTGGTGTGGTTGGTGGTGGTTCATTGCACTTGCCCCACGATCTCTTCCATTCCACATTATTGTACTGTATCCACTTTCCATCACCCATCACAATTTGTTTAAAAAACTGAACATTTTCGTTACGTTTAGGTAGAGAATCACATGCGAAAATATGGTCAGGAAGGTCTTTTTTGCTTAACTTATGTGGAACCCAAATATCAAAGCGATTAACATAAGCAAGCTGGTGCAAATGATTTTCAGCGCTTGGTTAGGATATTTTGAGTATGTCGGCTATCTCCCGCGTGGTATAATGTTGATTGTTCTCAGTTAATGTCTCGATTTGATCGCTATCAACGTCAACTGGTCTACCCAACAGTGGAGCATCGTCCAGCGAGAAATCTCCAGCACAAAGTTTCGCAAACCACTTTTGACATGTTCGATCAGTCACAGCACCTTCTCCATACACTGCACAAATCTTTTTTTGTGTTTCAGTTGCATTTTTACCTTTCTTGAAATAATATGCAGAAAATGTTGCTTTTTTCTTCCATCTTCAGTATTAAAATGGCTACACAAAAATTCACCAATTTTGATAAGTCTTTTTTAAATGCACGCTGATATGACAGCTGTCACATACAACCTAACAAAATTGTTTCAAATGAAGTTAAAGACAACTAAGTGCTACTAGAGCCACCTTACAGAAAAAAACGAATGAAACTTTTGGCCAGCCCAATATACACGAAATGTCAAGTAATATCAGCAAGTAGGAGTAAAGGGCTTCAGAGTGGTAAGGGGAGTGGGCGGTTGTTTGCAGTGTCTCCATATAAAGCTGGCCTAGAACTGAAACCACGTATCCAAAAGCTGAAAAGAGCACCCTAGCATAATACTAACTCATTTAGCTTCAGGTCACTATCTGCAGATGTCACCTTTCCAGAAAAAAAGCTAAGAAGCAAACAAAAGGTCATAGAGTACTAAAGTCTATATGTAGTTCAGTGAAAGAGGACCCCCCCTCATATTTTAACCTAACCACTTGCAACTTACTCAAGAGTTTTAAGAAATTTATTTACTTGGCTTTCTAGGCCACAGAAGAGGAAAAGCAGTAACTGAATGACAGCAAGACTGCTAAGAGAAACATGCTGACAGTGAAAAGGGCGGAAACAGAGGAAAGCAAAAAGGCTTAAATGGTTTAGTGAGGAATAAGGCAACTCTCCAACTTCAATAGTTCTGAGGGCATTTTTGTTCTTTTAAAATAATAATTAAGTACGTTTAATTATAACCAAGAGAATGTAAAAATAAAAAGCTTATCCAACCCCATTTCAAAATAGTTATGTCCAAGGAACATTTCAAAATAAAAGCAGTAAGCTTCAGATGTCTGGGAAACTCATGTGAATAGAAAAACCCACATCTTAGTGACAGCAAACAGCAAAATGCTAGATAGTGAATAAAATGTTAAATAATCACATTTTGATGTCAGCCTGGAGTTTTGCTCCTTTTAAACCAAAGTTTAATTTTAGTCATTTTTCATGAAATGTCAAATATTATTTATATTAGGCAAAGTAAAACAGGCCTACATCCCAGTCCTCCCTGGTTTTTTAACAGCTTTTTTAAAGGTATGCTTTACAATGCATAACATTCACTCATTTCCAGTTTGATGAATTTAGCAAATTTATACAACTGTGCTATAACTGGACTATAAATATAATCCGGTTTTAGAACACTTCTACCAGAAGTTCCTATGTACCCATGTGCACAAATGATTAATCCTTGCTCACAGAACCAGGCAACTACTGACCTGCTTTTTCTCTCTATAATTTCGCCTCTTTTAGAAGTCTCATACAATGGAATCATATAGTCTGTAGCCTTATATGTATGGCTTCTTAAACTTAGCATAATTTTCTGTGGTTCACCCACAAACGAAAAATGAAATACTGATGCATGCCACAACATGGACGAATACAGCACATTTGTTTACAGATTGTATGGATATATCATATTTTGTTTTTTATTAATTTGGATTTTTCCCAGTTTTTGGCTGTTATGAGTAATGCTGTTATAAACATGCATGTACAAGTCTTCATTAATTTTTCTCAGCAATGTTTTATAGTTTTCAGTACATAGGTCTTGAACTGCTTTTGCTAACTTTATTACTAAGTATTTGATTTTCTTTGATGTTATTACAAATGTAACTGTTTCCTTAATTTCATTTTCAAAGTGTTGGTTGCTAGCCTCCTTTCTTTTGGAACAGATACTTAATTTGACAGAACCCTGATTAACTAGATAAATACTCTCCCTTCATAACTAAGAAGAAAAGCAGCTGTCTCCTTGCAAAAAATAATATTCAAACACATTATGGGAATGGCCTCAAGAAGTTTAATTAATTTCTCTTAGGGTGAACACTTTAATATATCCAAACCACAGTATCCTCGAGCATCTGAATTGATTAAAAAGGAAATCTAACAATACTACTATTACCAGCAGGCTAATTCCAAGCCATCAGGCATGTATCTAGCTGCCAATTCACCCTGGTGGATCACAGGATTGTAAGCCTGTTTAGATTGTTCATCCCATAGTACTAATATGCCTTTAACAATAAAGACAGAAAACTGGCATCACCTCCTACCCTTAAATCTCTACCAAAATAATTTCTTCCATGTTTTTAGTTTGTGTCTATTCTGCTCTGTGCTTGTTCAAGCATATGCACAGGTCCAAAGTTGTTGTTGTTGTTATTAGCTCTGTCTTCAGCAAAAATGAGATGTGTCCTTTCCATGGTGGAGGGGACAAGCCATACTCTTCAAATTCTTTTTTTTTTTTTTTTAACATTTTTTTATTTTTGGCCGCATTGCGTGGCTTGCAAGATCTTAGTTCCCCGACCAGGGATCAAACCTGGGCCCCCGGCAGTTTAAGTCTGGAATCCTAACCACTGGACCACCAGGGAACTCCCTCAAAAATTCTTTTTTTTTTTCAAATTCTTATTACCAAGAATTTCCTACCCACATCTGTGATTCTTATGACATTTGGATTTCCTTTTGGTCAACCACATAGATGACCAGTATTTAGTTAAATAACTTGCTATATTCATTAAAGTTACTTGTCAGTGATTTTGAAACATCTCGAACAAAGTTATTCATTCCTGGTGGCACATTAAAAGAAACTGGAGCACTTTTACAAAACATTCATGTTCAGGATCTAATCCAGATAACTAAAGGAATAACTGAGGTCTGGCAAAAGCTTTTCACTAAAGAATAATATACTTACAAAAGAGTGCACATTATAAGTATACAGCTTTTATAAACATAGTTTTCATAAACTGAATACACCTGTGTAGACAACACTCAGCTCAAGAAATAATCACTAGCATTCCACCAGAGAGCATAAAGCTCCCTTCCAGGTGACTTTAGGCCCCTCCCACAGTACTGTATCAACATTCTCTTTAAAAGGCTCCTCAGTGATTCTAATCTTCAGCCAGCACTTACTACTACTACCTCTTTCCCAGCCAGAGAAGGCCTGAGAAAACTGACTGTCAAGAGGACTAGCCTAATGAACATGCTTACCATTACATCTTTTAGATTCTCTCAATACAGTCATGTTACCAGGCAAATCACCAGAAATTTAGCTCAAGTGTAAATTTTACTCTAGCATCTATAAGAACGCCTATGTTAAAATGGCCACATTTAGAAGTCTACATGGAAACACAAAAGACCCCAAATAGCCAAAACAAACTTGAGAAAGACCAGAGCTGGAGGAATCATGCTCCCTGACTTCAGACTATACTACAGAGCGAAAGCAGTCAAAGCAGTATGGTACTGGCACAAAAAGAGACACACAGATCAATGGAACAGGATAGAGAGCCCAGAAAAAAAACCCACACACTTGTCAATCAATCTATGACAAAGGAGGCAAGAATATACAATGGAGAAAAGACAGTCTCTTCAATAAGTGGTGGGAAAACTGGACACCTACATGTAAAAGAATAAAATTAAAACATTCTCTAACACCATATACAAAAAAAACCTCAAAACGGATTAAACACCTAAATGTAAGACCGGATACTATAAAACTCCTAGAGGAAAACACAGGCAGAACACTCTGACATAAACTGCAGCAATATTTTTTTTGATTCATTTCCTAAAGTAAAGGAAATAAAAGCAAAAATAAACAAATGGAACCAAATTAAACTTAAAAGCTTTTGCACAGCAAAGGAAACCATTGCCAAAATGAAAAGACAACCTACTGAATGGGAGAAAATGTTTGCAAATGATATGACTGATAAGCGATTAATATCCAACATATATAAACAGCTCATACAACTCAACATCAAAAAAACAAACAACCCGATTAAAAAATGGGCAGGAGAACTGAATAGACATTTTTCCAAAGAGGAAATGCAGATGGCCAACAAGCACATGAAAAGATGCTCAACATCACCAATCATCAGGGAAATGCAAATCAAAACCACAATGACATATCACCTCACAACTGTCAGAATGGCTACCATCAAAAAGAAGAGAAATAACAAATGTTGGTGAGGATATGGAGAAAAGGGAACACTTCTACACTGCTGGTGGGAATGTAAATTGGTGCAGCCACTGTGGTGCAGCCACTGTGGAAAACAGTACGGAGGTTTCTCAAAAAATTAAAAATAGAACTACCGTATGACCCAGCAATTCCACTCCCGGGTATATATCTGAAAAAAATAAAGACACTAATTTGAAAAGATACATGCACCCCAATGTTCATAGCAGCATTATTTACAATTGCCAAGATCTGGAAGCAACGTAAGTGCCCATCAATAGATGACTGGATACAGAAGATGTGGTATATGTATACAATGGAATACTACTCGGCCATAAAAAAGAATGAAATTTTGCCATCTGCAGCAACATGGATGGACTTGGAGGGCGTTATGTTAAGTGAAATAAGTCAGACAGAGAAAGACAAATACTTTATGATATCACTTATATGAGGAAATCTAAAAAATACAACAAACTAGCAAATATAACAAAAAAGAAGCAGGGAATTCCCTGGTGGTCCAGTGGTTAGGACTTGGTGCTCTCACTGCCAGGGGCCTGGGTTCGATCCCAGATTGGGCAACTAAGATCCCATAAGCCGTGCTGCGCGGCCCAAAAAAAAAAAACAAGCAGACTCACAGATATAGAGAACAAACTAGTGGTTACCAGTGGGGAGAGGGAAAATGGAAGGGGCAAAATTGGGGTAGGAGATTAAGAGGTATAAACTATTATGTATAAAATAAGCTACAAGAATATATTGTACAACATGGAGAATATAGCCAATATTTTGTAATAACTGTAAATGGAACATATGCTTTAAAAATTGTATTTGTATAAAAAAAAAGAATTCTACACTTTTGGCAAACTTCTTTCAAAATCACTATGCACATGTCATTCAATGTCCTTTATTACAGGGGTCCCCAACCCCTGGGTCACAGACTGGCACCATTCCACAGCCTGTTAGGAAGCAGGCTGCACAGCAGGAGGTGAGCGGGGGGCGAGCGAGCGAAGCTTCATCTGTATTTACAGCCACTCCCCATTGCTCGCATTACTGCCTGAGCTCCACCTCCTGTCAGATCAGCGCCAGCATTAGAGCCTCATGGGAGAGCGAACCCTACTGTGAACTGCGCACGCGAGGGATCTAGCTGGGGAGTGGCTCCAAATACAGATTATCATCAGCAGAGAGGCTTGACTGAACAGAGACCATAGTAAATCAACTGCTTGCAGACTCATATTAAAACCCCATCAGTGGGCTTCCCTTGTGGCACAGTGGTTAAGAATCCGCCTGCCAATGCAGGGGACGCAGGTTCGATCCCTGGTCCGGGAAGATCCCACATGCCGCAGGGAAACTAAGCCTATGTGCCACAACTACTGGGCCTGCGCTCTAGAGCCCGCGAGCCACAACTACTGAGCCCATGTGCCACAACTACTGAAGCCCTTGCACCTAGAGCCCGTGCTCCGCAACAAGAGAAGCCACCACAATGAAAGAGTAGCCCCAGTTCACCGCAACTAGAGAAAGCCCACACAGCAACAAAGACCCAATGCAGCCAAAAATAAATAAATACATAAATAAATTTTTAAAAACCCCAAAAACCCCTATCAGAGTGTGGCAAGTGAAAACAAGCTCAGGACTCCCACTGATTTTGCATTATGGTGAGTTGTAGAATTATTTTATTATATATTACAATGTAATAATAATAGAAATAAAGTACACAATAAATGTAATGTGCTTGAATCATCCCAAAACCATCCCCCCACCCTGCACCCGGTCTGTGGAAAAACTGTCTTCCACGAAACCAGTCCCTGGTGTCAAAAAGGCTGGGGACCGCTGCTTTATTAGAAGGATCAATATGATTCTTCTTCCAAGTCAAAGTGAGGGCAAGGTTTGCTCCCTTAATTGGTAAATATCCTCTTATTAAAGAGCCCTGTAAATTGTAACCCACCAAATTTCCTTTTTGATCAGGGCTGCCAGGAAGAACTAAAGAAGCTTTCCTTGGCCTAAGTTTTCTGACTTAATTCCAACCACTATGCCCCAATAATAGTCCCATATTACTTATTTTTTGCTTTTATCTTAGTCTTAACCACTATCTGTAATGTTGCAAGTCACCTCAAATCTTGACTATCCAGGCAAAATGTGTGAAAATTATTTACTCTTTTCTCATTGTCTGTGTTATTATGGCATCTAAAATAATACTAATCCAGATAGACAGAGTTCACAAATTCCCCAGAATTAACATATCATAAACTTGCTATAGAGTCGTTACTTAAAGAAATAGGCAATAGGGCTGAGAGTCAGGATACTTTTGTTTAATTCTTTCTCTTTCAATGATGAGACGAGTTTTGCTTTCAAAGCACCTGAGGACCTTGAAAAAATGCAAATTATGCATAAAAATGTAAACTACAGTGGGCTTGGAGTGTGGCCTAAGAAGTTGCATTTCTACCAAATGATGCCATGGACCACACTTTGAGCAGTGAGACTACATGATTTTGGGTATCATGTATCCTGTGCATTTTATATTTGTAAAATGGCGGTAATAATACTGTCTCATGTAAGCTCAAACATGCGATAAATACAAAGTGACAATTATGTTAAAGTGCCTGGATTCCTAAGGGCCTTTTACTCCAAATGATAACTAAAAAGCTTTAGAAACAAGCATATTTTAAATACCTGTGTGTATAAATCAGTGCCTACATTGTTCAGTCTAGAAACTCTGATTCTAAAGAAGAGAACATAGATGCAGAAACATATAAATACAAAACAACCGCATATATTCATTAATTCAAATTAATGACCCTCTGTGCCAGGTCATGGGAATGTTAGGAGGTAGAGAAAATAAGTCTCAGTTGTGGGTTCTTCTCTTAAACGGAGCACAAGTGAGTTGAGGAGTCATGATATGCATTAAAATTGTTAAACAAGAAAATAGCTAATTAAGTATAAAGATGACTGGAACAGGAAAGCAAATGCTAAAGGAAAAGGGAGACATCAGTCTGACTAGAGTCATGAAAGTAATTGTAAGAGGCAGGAATTCCAGTGGCAGTGAAGGGCAAGACTACTGCAATTGACTCCTAATTACTCTGCCTGCTGTGTTTGTTATCACCTCACCTTTGCCCCATCCCGCTAGCCTATTCCCCACCGGCAGCCACAATGATCTTATTAAAATATAAATCAGATCACCTCCCTCCCCTGCTTAAAATCCTCCAATAGCTACTTAGAATGAAATGCAAACTCCTCAGTAAGGCCTATAATGCTCTGAATGATGCTGTCTCTACCACTCTCAGCTTCATCATCTACCACGTCCCTCCTGTGTCAGTTGGTTTTCCAGCTCCAAACCCAACCTCCCACACTGAGTTTGGCGACAGGGCCCTGCAAATTACTGTTCTTGCCAGCTGGTTTCCCATCAGGTTCTGCCAGCAGGGGTCACTGTAGGGAAACTGGAAGCCAGGGAAGCTTCCTGTTCTTCCACCCTGGGCAGCAGCAGTTCCCGTGTTTAGTCTCTCTTGGAACTTCCAGAACCAGCCTCATTAGGCTCCCTGCAGCCAGGTAGGGCCCCTCCATAGAGAACTGAGCCAGAGCTGCAGAAGGTCCTTCCTCCAACCTCTTCCCCAGCCCAAGGGGTGGTTATCAATACCTGTAGTTTTATCAGTAGGTAATTTCAACATACTTTTTTCTCTTCTAGTCCTCTAACACTGGTGGAACTAATCCCTAAATTAATCTCCCTCTGTTGAAATATCTAATGGAATTTCAGTTTTACTAACTGGATCCTGAATAACACAGCCCCTCATTGCCTTCACTCCATCCACACTGAGTATTTTTGTCCCTTGACCACAAGCTTATACTCATCTCAGCGTCCTGGCAGTCCCATGTGACTGAACCTTTCTCGTCAAGTGCTTCATATGGCTGGCTTCTTCTCATCAGGCAGGTCCCTGTTCAAGTGTCACCTCTTCAAAGAGGCCTCCACTGATCACCCTATTTAAAAGCATTTCCTAACCAGTCTTTACTCCCTTATCTGGCTTTACTTTCTTCCCATCACTTATAACATTCCTAGTTATATTAGTTCTTTTTTTTTTTTTTAAAGAAGCATTTCTTTTTTTTTTTTTTTAATAAATTTATTTATTTATTTAGGCTGTGTTGGGTTTTCGTTTCTGTGCGAGGGCTTTCTCCGGTTGTGGCGAGCTGGGGCCACTCTTCATCGCGGTGCGTGGGCCTCTCACTGTCACGGCCTCTCCCGTTGCGGAGCACAGGCTCCAGACACACAGGCTCAGTAATTGTGGCTCACGGGCCTAGCCGCTCCGCGGCATGTGGGATCTTCCCGGACCGGGGCACGAACCCGTGTCCCCTGCATTGGCAGGCAGACTCCCAACCACTGCGCCACCAGGGAAGCCCTATATTAGTTCTTTACTCCTTTAAATATTGGGTTGGCCCAAAAGTTCGTTCAGGTTTTTCCGTAACATCTTACGAACAAACTTTTGGGCCAACCCAGTATTTATTTTGTGCCTCACCTACAAGAGTGTAGCTTCAGACATAGGGTATAAACTGTGTTAGTCATTGCTGCATATATGCTTTATTTTAAAATATTTATTTATTTGGCTGCATCGGGTCTTAGTTACAGCACGCGGGATCTTCGTTGCGGCATGCGAGATCTTTCATTGCGGTGCTCGGGCTTCTCTTTAGTTGTGGCGAGCAGGCTCCAGAGTGCACGGACTCAGTAGTTGCGGCACACAGGCTCTAGAGCGCATGGGCTTAGTTGCGCCGTGGCATGTGGGATCTTAGTTCCCCGACCAGGGATCGAACCTGCGTCCCCTGAATTTGATGGCGGATCCTTTACCACTGGACCACTAGGGAAGTCCCTGCATACATGCTTAGAAGCTGGCACAAAGCAGGAGACCAAGTAACGTTTGCTGAGTGAATAAATGCATGAATGATATGAGAAGGAGGAAAAGAGCATTTCCGGCACATGGAACAATATAAGCAAATGCCTAGAGAAATAAGCATGATGTGTAAAGACAGAGGAAAGTTCATTGCAACCATAATAAACAAGTGGCGATGAGAAATAAGTTTTGACAAATACTGGAAACTCTTAAATGCTAGGCTGAAGAGTTTGAACTTTATCTTATAACCACAAAAGATGTACTAACTGGGGAATAGGATGAGAAAGGGGTGAAGTTATTGAGGAAAAAAAAAAAGAGCAGGTGGCGATAATGAAACAAGGGTTTAAGAAACATCTGTCTTACATCTGTCTTGCAGTAAAAACAACTGCTAGCAGTTATCTGTCTAGCACAACTCATTGGATGGGCAAGGGATTTAGAAGTAGGGAAACCAGCTGAGAATCAGAAATCCAGATAAGAGAGCATAAGGTCTGGCTGTGTGATTAAAAAGAACAACTTCTGGAGACATTTCAAAGAAAGATTCAACACAAGTTGGTTCCTATTTTATTTTGAAGGATGACAGATATAATAACAGCAAAATTTTGAGTCTAGGATATTGGAAACACAGGGAGCGGAGCCTTAGAATAAGACTGGGAAGTCAAGAGGGAAAAGGATTTCTTTCTTGATTCTATTTTTCCTTGTAATTTAGAGCACCATCTATTTCTCCCAAAGAATCCGATGTTCCTAGGATCTGGCTTTGAAGGTAGAAGAGCTGAATTCCCTCTTAATTTAAATTTGTAATTAAACCCTCCCTCCACCTGTTTCCCCAAAGATCTAAAGTGCACAGGACTCAGTAAGACGGTAGAGTGGCTGAGGAGTGAGAAGCGGCACGCCTACTTTACAATAACAATCCCATAATCAAATGTAAAAATCTTGGGAACAGCTAAAAATAGAGAACGAGTTCTGTAAATAATAAGCAATTTTGTGTAACCTGTACAAAACTTACTCCTTTTGCAATGCAAATTTCTTCTTTTTTTTGGCCACACCACGTGGCATGTGGGATCCTAGCTCCCCAACCAGGGATCAAACCTGCGCCCCCTGCATTAGAAGCGCAGAATCCTAACCACTGGACCGCCAGGGAAGTCCCTGCAATGCAAATTTCTTCATGACTCTTTTACCTGTGCAGCGGAGATCTTGGCCACTTGAATGATTTTCTCCATAGAAAGGTAGCTCTGCTGTGAGGGAGCGGGGCCGATGGAATGTGCTTCATCTGCCTGTTGAAGGAATATTACGTGCTTAAAAGACCACACAGCTGGTACACACTAGTACACTATACAGAACTGCTGCTGGGTCATCTTATTATTATAAATAAAAATGCTGGCTCCTAAGAACAATGAAAGAATTGAGAAACAGAAGTAGCAGCTCATGTCTATATTATAAAAATAAGCCAGTTTGGAATCTTTCACAGGAGGAGGGTACCAAAACTTGACTTTTATGTATAAAACACACACTTAGAGTGAAATTAAAGTGCCTTGGGTTAGAAGGCAAGAGGCATTAGTCACAGTATTATTATTAGCAACAATAGTAACCTTAAATGTAGTTAATGCCAAAAATGTACAATTTGACAACAGAGACAAAATATACAACAGATGTATACAGTAAGAAATAAAATTACAAAGTTTCCTTAAGTTTATATAATTATTAGAGTATGATAATACCCCTTCTATACATTTATGAACTATTTTTATATTGTCCCTTAAAACTTTCATATAATCATAGCACCCCTTGAAGCAGACCAGATACACAACATCATTCATTCATTCAAAGACTTACTGAATGCCCACTATGTGCCATGCTTTGAGGTGAAGCTGCCTATACATCAGAAAATAGGACAAAAAAAAAGAAAATAGGACAAGTGTCTCTGTCTAGACGAAGAGACAAACATCAAACATACATTCACACACTTAATGACAGCTGTGATAAAGGCCAAGAAGGAAACACAGAGGACACAATGCAGGTAAGAGGAAGAGGATCAGGTTTAGTCTGGTCAGGGAAAGGCTGGGAGGGAAGGTCAAGGGGCTCCTTGACCTGGGACCTGGCCAGGCAAACAGGCGGAGGCGGTGGAGTTTGGAACAGGAATGCAGATGGGGGCAAGCCTCACTGGCAGAGAAAACAACACATACGAAGGTCCTGGGGTGGGAAGAAATCTGGCCCATTTGAGGGACTGAAGGAGGCTGTGTGGCTGGAGCAATGAGTATCAGGGGTTAGGGACCAGACATGTGGCTGGAAGACAGGGGGATGCAGATTTCAGAGGGCCTTGTGGGAGGTTAAAGCTTTGGATTGTCTCCCAAGGGGACACATGATGAGACTTTTTAAAGTGTGTGTTTTTAATTTAAACTTTTAATTCCACAATACACAAATCCATTCTCATTCTAAAGACTGTGAACAATAATACAGAAGCAAAGGAGTCCTTTGGCATTGCCCCTCTCCCTCATTCTAAACCCCTTCCAGATATAACCTCTATGATCAATTTGGGACATACCTTTCCATATCCACATTCCTATTTATTTGAATATATTTATATAAACATACAACAGTTTTAGTTTTTGTTTTTACACCAATAGGATCAAACTCTAGAGTCATCTTCTGCAATTGTTTTTTTCACTAACAGTATGTCTTGAGAGCTCTTTCCTTGCTAGTACACACGTCTACCTCATTTTTTTATAACAATTGCATAACGTTCCACAGTATGAAGGTACCATAGTTCATTTAATCAGGTACCTCTAAATGGACATTTAAGCTGTAATGGCAAATGGATGCCGGCAGCATCTTGTGCATGCCTCTAGGTGCACATATGTGTGAGCATGTCTCTGGACACAGATCTAGAGGAGTGTTTGCAGGGCTGGGTGAAAGATATGACATTTTAATCGCTCTTGGTTAATCATCCCTTGAAATGGTGTCACTAATATACATTTCCATCAATAACCTAATTTCTAACCACATTAACCAACACTGAATACTATCCATCTTTTAAATTATTGACAATCTGGAGGATGATAAAAAGGTTTAAAGCATTTAAAGCATAGGAGTAACATGAAAAAATCTGATTTTTAAGCTATCAGTCTGGCTGAAGTGTAGAAAATATTGTGGGAGGAGGTCAAGGGTAAAGTAGGGAGACCACATACAAGGCTACAGCACTTGACCAGGCAAAGATGATAGCGGCTTTGACTTAAGGTGCAGGTGGTAGAGGGCAGAAAGAACTGGAAAGAAATGTTTGAGAAGCAGAACTAACAGCAATTGGAGATTGTCTAGATGGGGAAGGGGGAAGGATGTAGAGAGGGGAGGAAGATGGGAGATATTCAAAGACTCCCAGATCTCTGGCATTATTATTTTTATGAGCGATGGTGTTGCCACCTACTGGGTTAGGGAAGTCTGCAAGAAAAGCATGCTCAGTACAGATGAAAGGTGATGAGTTCAATTTCAGACATATTGATTTGGTGCCCATCCAGGTGGAGGTGTTGAGTGGGAGGCTGGATAGACATGTATCATGTTCAAAAGAAAGTCTGGGCTAGAAATAGACATTTGGAAGTTTTTAGCAAAGCCACAGCAGTTGATGATATGATCTAGAGTGACAGTATACAGTGAGAAAAGAAGAAAATGGAAGATTCTTAACAGGGGAGAGGAAAAGGACTCCACAGCACAGGAAGACAACTAGCCTTGGATAGGAAGAGGACAGATGCAGATGCAGCGAGCAGATTCTGTGGCAGGAA
Organism: Balaenoptera borealis; assembly: GCF_965194805.1. Lineage (NCBI taxonomy): Eukaryota > Metazoa > Chordata > Mammalia > Artiodactyla > Balaenopteridae > Balaenoptera > Balaenoptera borealis. Next base: position 84,308,635 of record NC_138862.1, on the reverse strand, counting down.
GCTCAGTTCTATGTCCTCTGTGACTCAAGATCGTCTGCTGAGAATAGGTGGTAGAGGGAGAGTCAGAGGTTGGAATGGAGCAAAACTGGTTTGAGATAGTCCCTGCACAGAATTCAAGGGAAAAGTGGCAGTGTGGAAAGCCCAGGTGAAGCTCGTCATAATTTTACAGTTAAGTCAAGGCTCAGAAACATTAAATGACTTGTCTAAGATCCCTTGGCCAGTAACTGGTAGTTGCTAAGACTGACCTCGATCCTTCTCCTGGTACGTCAGGGATCTGGATGTGCGCCACTGACAGTGTCATCTGTGGGCCAGCCACATTCTCTGAACCGTTTTAACCAATCCTTGATGAGACGGGACCTTGCCTAGAAGTCAACTACACCACTAGGCGCACAGTGTAGCTCCACTGGTGTTACGTTTGGAAAAGGTTCCCAAGATAAATTTTTAGTGAGCAGTTTGAGCTTACCTACTTAGACACTGTTAATACTAGCAAATATAAGCTGTCAACAAAGAAGTAAAATACTGACACAATAAACAAATACGATCACTTACAAAATTTGACTTCCAGTTTTTAACAACGTACCATGTCAACATGCATGGAATTCCTGTCGGCCTCACTATAAACAGCCACAGACTGTACGCCCATTTTTTTGGCTGTTCGTATCACCCTGCAGGCAATTTCTCCTCTGTTTGCAATGAGGACCTTGGTAATGTTTCGTCCTGTTTAAAATACCATGAAAACCATACACAAACGTTACTGGGGAATTAAGGAATGAGAATGCAAAATATAGTTGTCCCTCAGTATCCATGGGGGACTGGTTCCAGGACCCCTGCAGACACCAAAACCCGCAGATGCATAAATACTAATACTATATAAAACAGTGTACTATTTGCATATAACCTACCCACACCCTCCGGTTTACTTCAAATCATCTCTAGATTACTTATAATACCTAATATAATATAAATGCTACAGGGACTTCCCTGATGGCACAGTGGTTAAGAATCTCCCAGCCAATGCAGGGGACATGGGTTCGAGCCCTGGTCCGGGAAGATCCCACATGCCGCAGAGCAACTAAGTCCATGCACCACAACTACTGAGCCTGTGCTCTAGAGCCCGTGAGCCACAACTACTCAGCCCATGTGCCACAACTACTGAAGCCTGTATGCCTAGAGCTCATGCTCTGCAACACAGAGAAGCCACTGCAATGAGAAGCCCGTGCACCGCAAGGAAGAGTAGCCCCTGCTCGCCGCAACTGGAGAAAGCCCACACACAGCAACGAAGACCCAACGCAGCCAAAAATAAATAAATAAAGTAATTAATTTTTAAAAAAATGCTACATAAATAGTTGTAAGTACAATGTAAATGCTATATAAATAGTTGCCAGTGCACAGCAAATTCAAGATTTGCTTTGGAAACTTCCTGGAATTTTCAAATATTTTTGATCCTTGGCTGGTTGAACCTGCAGATGCGGCACCTATGGATACTAGAGGGCCAAATGTAAATATTCTATGATATTAACTAGGTTATAAACATTTGTTTTGGTAAAATCAGCATAACAAAGTCTCAAATAACCATTTTAGCTAATATCAGTGCATTTCTTTTCAATGTCCAATATTTGTAGATGTTGCTACTTGTGTAGGATAAAGTTAGACCTTGGCAGAGATAGGGTCACTTTAATTTATAGTGTCTCTATTGTCTTTATTGTAGACTGTCTCTCTGGGTAAACCAAGTTATCTTCTTTGCCTTTCATTTTTTTTGTTTGACTGTTTGTTTGTTTGTTTTGGCTGCACCGGGTTTAGCTGCGGGACTCAGGATCTTCGTTGTGGCATGCGGGATCCTTTGCTGCGGTGTGCGAGATCCTTAGGTGCAGCATGCGCTCTCTTAGCTGTGGCATGCATGCAGGATCTAGCTCCCGGACCAGGGATCAAACCCGGGCCCCCTGCATTGGGAGTGTGGAGTCCTAACCACTGGACCACCAGGGAAGTACCCCCTCATTGTGGGTTGTTTTTTTTTTTAACGTCTTTATTGGAGTATAATTGCTTTACAGTGGTGTGTTAGTTTCTGCTGCCTTTCCATTTTGACCTTGATTAGAATCAATGTCAGTGTGATCAGATCAGGGAGAGCTGTTAATAAGCCTTTAGAAGTCATGAAATTCAAGATACTCTTATTAACATAAATTCTTACTCAGCTTCTTCCATTTAAAATAAAATTAAAAGATGCTTTGTTATGTCAAAGATCAAATTACAATAGCTAAAAAAAAAAAAAGCACGGTTAATAATAACTAAACTTTAATACCGATTTTCTATGCCCCAGGTCCTCTGCTGAAGACTCAACTTGGACTTAAATCCTCACAGTCATCCTGTGAAGCAGACGCTATTATTATTATCTCAATTTTGAAAATGAAGATATTAAGATTGAAAGAGATACTGCTTTCCTGAAATCATAGAGCTAAAAAAAATGGTAGCTCCAGGATTTGAACCCAGGTTAACTTCACTCCAGAATGTGAGCTCTTCATCACTCTGCTCCACTGCCTCTATCCCTCTGTACACAGGGGTGTGTGGTTCTTGCAATATAAATGAATACTGCACCAGTTCACTGGCTTCAGTGTCATATGACATGTTATTGTATTAATAAATAAAATACACTTCCATCATCACACATGAAATAAATGTTTTTGACAGTTTATAATATTTATTTTTCTCAAAAAATAAAGTTTTATATAATTTAAAAGTATGTTTTTCGGGACTTCCCTCGTGGTCCAGTGGTTAAGAATCAGTCTTACAATGCAAGGGATGCCAGTTCGATCCCTAGTCGGGGAACTAAGATCCCACATGCCACGGGGCAACTAAGCCCGCGCGCCACAACTGCTGAGCCTGTGTGCTCTGCAGCCCGCGTGACACAACTGGAGAGAAGCCTGTGCACAACAACAAGGAGCCCACGCGCCACAGTGAAGGATCCTGCGTGCCGCAACTAAGACCCGACGCAGCCAAAAAATATTTTTTTAAAAAAGAAAAAAAGCTCAGCATCATTATAAAAAACAAACAAAAAACTGTGTTTTTCAACAGGGATCTATAGAGCCCAAGCTGTCACAAGGGGTGCTAGGGTGAAGCATGCATGTATATGTTGGAGGAGGGGGCTACACTCAGTCAACCGGAAGTTACACTTTTAAATGTTTACAGTTGGGAACTCCACGTGACATTTTATTTGAAAAAAAAAAAAAAAATTCCAGCTACTTGAAAGAACTGTTTTCAAGCACTGATTTAGACCATCATATTTATGCTTTTTCAATTCAATACACTAAAGAGGGGCAAACAAATAACAACATAAACATAAAATGTCCTTAACTATTTACCTATATATTTTAGACTCAAAAGCAAGAGAGATTTAACATAAGAGGTGAAAACCATTGACTCAATACTAAGACAGTAATCATGAATATCCAAAACGCCAGAAGTATATAAAAACTAATTCTATTATGCACACATTAAATCATTAAACATTTCCCTTTCTTACTTCATAACCTGAAACAAGGCCAAATAGAAGAGGGTGTCAGTACCTGTGGTAGTTGCATACTTCATGGCTCTTTGCTTCCAAGTCCATCCCCTATAAAATGAATCCAAATGGAATTATGATTAAACAGGATATGTAAGATCTGTCATTGTTCTCTCAAAAGAATCTCAATTTTTAAAAACTTGCAACCAAGTCTAGATATGACTTTAGTTACATTTAAACCTTAAGCCTACAGAGTGATTCAATAAGATTTACTTTGTGGGAAGAAAACGAATCTAGAAATCAAAAGTTGCAGTTCTGGCTGTTCTCCCCGGTACTAAGTGCCCTTGACCAGAACACCTAACTGGCTCATTCCTGAGGCTGGCAAATGACCACGGAGTCAGAGACAATTAGAAAGCCAAGGTACTTCAAGATCATCCAGTTCAGCTTGTTTTCAAACTTTTTTCACCAGAACCCAAAGTAAAAACTATGTTTGACTTCACAAGCCAGTACACACACAGAAGTTTCATGAAAGAAAATTTCCCCTATGTTTCGATAGTTCCTGTTCTATTCCATTTTATTAAATAAAATGTCCTGGGAAGACCCACAGGTTAGGCACTTGAGTTCCACAAGATGGTTTTCTCAGGAGGCTACTGCTTTCCCACATCTTTCCAATCAACTGACCTCGCTTTCTTGATCTTCAATGGGGAGGTGGGGATCACAGCATCCTCCCATCACAATCTTCAGATAGGCTTACCAATAAGATTCAAGGCCTGTCCCGGGCAATGTGTCTATAAAATGGCTGCTTCTTGGTAAATCCAGCTTAAGACTCTTATTCGGTTTTAAGGACATTGCTGAACTAAAGTTTTCTTCTGCCATTTTCCAGTGAAAACCAAGAGACAACCACCTCCCACATACACACCACTTAACTATAATCTTCTATCCCAGTGATGTTCTGATTGGTCTATTCCATTTTTCACCATTATCTACACTACAATTTAAAATGGCTTAAAAAACGTTAAGAAGTTGCTTCCATGCGATTATTCCACCGATTCAAGAATTTCTATACCAGTTTCTCCTCGTTTTTAAAATTCCACCACTAGACTAGATTTCTTTGCTGAGTTACTACAAAATCATGACATAAAAAGACATGTAAACACCCTATATACCGATAAGATTTTAATTCTACATGCCATTAACAACTCTAACATTTTCCAGGGTGACAACCACTTGAGAATGGTTCTATACATAATAGCTAAGATTTGAGAGGGAGAGGGAAGTGAGAGAAAATGGGTCTGTGTAATATCCTGAAGAGCCCTGGAAACCTAAGAAAAGAAAAATCAGGAGAAAAAGAAGAGCACTAACATTGCTTTCATCAACTGTCATGTTTTGCTCTGCTACAATTAAGTAACTGAAAATCTACATCCATACAATAACTTTTGGATAATAAAAGCAATAAAAAAAACTTAAGACAAATCATTGAGTCTGCAAAGGCTACATCTATGGATTGATTCATATGCATCAGATTGTTTAAGCCTCTTTACATTAACATTAATTCATTTAATTCGCACAGTCTAAGGCACTAGTATTATCTCTTCTAGCGATAGTATCATCACCTCCTCCTAGGTAAAGAAATTGAAGCACTGAGGATAATAAGTAACTTTCTCAAGGTTACTCACACACCCAGAGTAGCAAAGCTGAGACCCCTGCCTTCTGAGTGCAGAGTCTGTGCCCTGCAGCACTAAGCTATACTATGTTTCCAGAATGATGGAGGAGGAGGGAAGAGAAGGCAAAGGAAGCTAAAGAAGCTTGCTACCTGGAAACCTGAGGGTGTCTTCACTGCCAGTAATTGTCTCCGAAGCTTAAAATCTGAAACTGATCTGGAGTCAGGTTAGTTAGAGTGAGTCATCTGATAGCTTTGTTCAAATGTGTGTACAAAGCTGTTGACAAAACCTCTCAGCTCTCCGGAGACAAATTTGCTTTTGTTAACTTGATTCATTTCAGCAAACGGAAAGAACTCCAAGAGTCTTTAGCATCCTGGCGCCATTTCTTACCACCAGTGTAAACTAGGGCAAGTCTTTGACCCCTTCGGACTTCGCCAGAAGCGGGATCATAACAACGCTCCCCAAGGAGGGAATGCAGTGAAAACACAGTGTTAATGGCTAGGAGCTGTACAAGCGTTATTCTTGCCCCTATGGCGAGGGGAGCATGGAGACGGCAGGCCCAGCTCCACCCCTCCCCCACTCCACAAAAATGGGCAGAATGCTGAAGGCTGGATGTGTGGAAGGGAGAAGAAAGTGTGTGTCTCCCTCCCGATGCCGAGACTGAAAGCAGAACCTCCCCCGGACCGGGCTGGAGTTTTTCTTCCGTCCTCCCCTCCTCCCCCTCTACCGTCGGTCCCTCCGCGCCTCTCACACGCCGCACGAATCCATTCACCCCCGGCCCCGACACTGATCCACCGCCCCTCCACCCGCCGTTACCTCGGCGGCAGCAGCGAACTCGGGACTCGCTGCCATCGGTTCCTCTCCGCCGCCACCAGCAGGACCGACAACGCAGAGGCCGCCGCCATGTCCGGGCAGCCCCGTCACTCTCCGACGCTTAGACACAGCAGCTGTGTCCCACTCACTGCAAAACCTTGCCTCCGCTCTGCTAGCCTGTTGTCCTCCGCCGGCCACCGTCCAGGTCAGAGCCAAGCAATAGGCGAACCGAAGGGCGGTGGGGGCGTCTCCACCAAAACAATCAAAGAACAGAGCAGGGCTTGGGTGGCGGCGATTGGCCAGTCGGTACGCGTGCCGCGGGGGCGCGGTCGCCGCTCCCTCCGCCCCTTGCGCCAACCGGAGGAGGGGTCGGTTATGTCCTCAGCCTTCCTTGGACTCGGATCGCTGTTTCTTCCCTTGGCCCTCGGCGTTCCTTCGTTCTGGAACACTGCTCCTGACCATTATTATTAAAGCCGCAAGGAAGTGGGCGAGGCAGAGTCATGGGGAAAAAGTCAAATGGGGTGGAGAGCAAGATAAAATTCTCTAGTGATCTCAAGAATGGATAAAATAAATAACTAAAATTAAACTTAAAATTTAAAACCACCCTGAGCTTTTAAAAAAGTGTTTTAACGGACTGTTGAGGAAAAGAGGAAGTCAAAACCGAATTGCAGAATATCTAGAAAACAAAAGTACTGAAAACACTACATATATATGCTTATTTGATTTAACTAAAGCCGGGCTTATAGGAAAATTATAGTGAACGTAAATTAATCATCCAATTTAAGGGTTAGAAAAAAATACATAAATAAAGCATAATAAAGAAAGCAGTAAAGATTAAAAAAAAATAAATGAATTAAGAAAACTAATATCGAAGCACTAAGTCCAGAAGTTCAGAAAATAAGTCAATAAAAAAAAAATAGTTAACTAATCTAATCAGAAGTAAAGGGGAGAAATGCACACTTGCTATGATTAAAAAGAAAAAAAAAGGTAAGTGGGGAAAAGGTGCAGGTATAGAAAAAAATTATAAATTTGTAAGAGACTATTTTGCTCAACTTTAAGCAAATAAACTTTGAAAACCTGGATGAAATGGATGCTGTTCAAGATAAGAAAATACAGTTTACCCAAATAGACCCTGAGATAGAAAATCTAATTAAACCATTACCACAGAAGAACAAGAGAATATTATCAAAGACCTATCGTTCCTACTGCCTTCATTTCCACCTTCACCTCCATCCCCAAAGCATGTGACTCACCTTGTTTCACAAGGAAACTCCACCAAAATGGTAAATAGTAGTTGACCCCAATGCTAGTAATTCTGACCCAGAGCACAGAAAAAATTGGAAGTCCTCCAAAATCTTATGAGGTGAGCATAACATTGGCACCAAAATCTAACAAAGATAGCACACACACACACACACACACAAAACTATAGTCCAATTTCTTCACTTATGAATATTAATGGAAAAATCCCAAGTATATTACTAACTAAATTATCTGGTAGCATATGGAAAGAGTAATACACCATGATTAAGGTTTATTACAGAAATGTAAGAAGATTCAATATTAATATAACTAATTTTATTAATAGTTTAAAAGAGAAAAAATTGTATCATGTTAATAGATGCTTAATAGGTCTGATAAAATTCAACATTCATTCTAGATTTTAAGACTCAATAATTTAAGAGTGGTATTGGGACAAGTGGCAAGCCCTATGGGGGGAAAAAAAGTTGAATCCCTACTCACTCCTCATACCTAACACCAAAATAAGTTCCAAATGGATAAAAGATTAAATATAAAAGATGAAATCATAAGAGTGCTAGAATATATCATAGGATATCTTAAAGAAGGAAAGGTTTTTCTAAGTGTAACACAATACTCAGAAACTATAACAGAAGAATTGATAAATTCAACTACATAATTTTTTTTGAAAATCTGCACAACTAAACATATATATAGAAAAAAAGTAAACTAGGAATAATTTTATAACTCTTATCACAGATGAAGGTCTACTTTCCTTAATATATAAATAACTCCTACAAATCAATAAGAAAAAAGATCTATAATGCAAGAGAAAAGCTTCAAAGAATATGAAGAGACCAAGGGAACAGAATAGAGAGCCCAGAAGTAAACCCACGCATATATGATCAACTAAGCTTTGACAAGGGTGCCAAGTGCACCCAATGGAGAAAGAATAGTCCCTTCAATAAGTACTGTTGGGAAAACTGGACATCCACATACGAAAGAATGAAACTGGACCCTGCCTTACACCACTAGAAAACATAGGGAAAATGCTTCTTGACATTGGTTTTTTATTTTTTAGATATGACACCAAAAGCAAAGGCAAAAAAAGCAAAAATAAAGTTGGGACAACATCAAGCTAAAAAGCTTCATCAGCAAAGGAAACAATTAACAAATGAAAAGGGAATCTGCTGAATAGGAGAAAATATTTACAAACCATATGTCTGACAAGGGGTTAATATCTAAAATGTAGAGAGACTTTATACAACTCAATAGCAAAAAACAAATAATCCAATCAAAAATGGGCAAAGGACCCAAATAGACATTTTCCCAAAGAAGACATACAAACAGGCAACACCTACATGAAAAGGTGCTCAACACCACCAGTCATCAGGGAAATGCAAATCAAAACCACGATGAGATATCACCTGTTAGGATGGCTATTATCAAAAAGACAAAAGATAACAAGTGTTGGTGAGGATGTGGAGAAAAGGGAACCCTTGTACACTGTTGGTGGGAATGTAAATTGGACAGTCATTATAGAAAGCATCATTATTCAGAGTCCTCAGAAAATTAAAAATAGAACTGCCATATGATTCAGCAATCCCACTTCTGGACATATATCTGAAGGAAACAAAATCAGTATCTTGAAGAGATATATGCATTACCACCTTTATTGCAGCATTATTCACAGAAGCCAAGATATGGAAACAACATAAGTATCTGTTGACTGAATGAATGAATGAAGACTATACACACACAAACACACCACAGTGGAATATAATTCAACCATGAGAAAGAAATCCTGCCATTTGCAACAATGTGGATGAACCTGGAGGACATTATGCTAAGTGAAATGAGCCAGATAAAGATAAATACTATATGATCTCACTTATATTTGGAATTAAAAAAAAAAGTCAAATATATAGAAACAGAGAGTAAAATGGTGGTTACCAGGAGCTGAGGGGTGGGAGAAAAAGGGGACATGCTGGTCAAAGGGAACAAAGTTTCAGTTATAAGATGAATAAGTTCTGGGGATCTAATGTATAGCATGGTGACTCTAATTATGATACTGTATTGTATATTTGACATTTGTTAAGAGAGTAGATCTTAAGTATTCTCATCACCTGACTGTGGTAATAATTTCACAATGTATAGATATACCAACTCATCACATTGTACATGTTAAATATATACAATTTTGTTTGTCAGTTATACCTCAATAAAGCTAAGGGGGAAACTAACAGGTATAAAGAAAAAAAAAAGAATATGAGGAGTTCACAGAATAGGAAATGTAAATAAATGTAAAAGGCACTTGACCTTATTACAAATCAAAGAAATACAAATTAAAACTATAGGGCTTCCCTGGTGGCGCAGTGGTTGAGAGTCTGCCTGCCAATGCAGGGGACACGGGTTCGAGCCCTGGTCTGGGAAGATCCCACATGCCACGGAGCAACTAAGCCCGTGCACCACAACTACTGAGCCAGCGCTCTAGAGCCCGTGAGCCACAACTGCTGAGCCCTCACGCCACAACTACTGAAGCCCACACGCCTAGAGCCCGTGCTCCGCAACAAGAGAAGCCACCGCAATGAGAAGCCCGCACACCGCAACGAAGAGTAGCCCCCGCTCGCCGCAACTAGAGAAAGCCCGCGTGCAGCAATGAAGACCCAATGCAGCTAAAAATAAATAAAATAAATTTATTAAAAAAAAAAAAAAACTATAATGATATACCATGTTTCACCTGTCACATTAGCATATATCAAACGTTTAATAACACTGTAATTAGGGGCATGAGAGTGTTACCGTTATTGAGTGAAAATTGGTACAACCATTATGCAGAGTACTTTGGTAATAGTTATCAAAATTGCAAATTCACAAACTTTTGAAACTAGCAAAGCTATTTCTTAGAAATCACCCAAGATATACTCACAGATATTTGAAATGATGTCTATTAAGGAAACATTGTTTCATTGTTGGAAATAACAAACTAATTAAAAGAGACTGGTTAAATAAATGTACGGGTTACATTTAATGGATTACTATGCAGCCACTAAAAAAAGAATGAGACAGCACTATATGTACTCATATATTAAGATTCATTGATGAGTGACAAAAGCAATGTGCAGAACTGTGATTATTCTATCATTTGTGTAAGAATAGGAGAAAGAAAAAACATACATGCTTATGTATGTAGCAATAGCCTCTGGGAAAGAAAAGTTGTTGGCTCCAAGACAGGGACAGGATAGCAGGATAGTGACAGCTTTTTATTATACACCCTTTTACATACTTTGGATTTGTTTTGACATAACTTCAGACTTACAGAAAAGCTACAAGAATAGTACCCTTCACCTATAAATCCCAAGTGTTTATATTTTACCACATTTGCTTTATCTTTTGTTCTCCATGTACCCACACACACACACACACACACACACTCATATACTCATACTTTTTTTTCTGAACCATTTGCAAGTAAGTTGCAGACATGATGCCCTTTTTTACTCCTAACTACTTTAATGTGTATTTCCTAAAACAAAGAGATTCTCTTACCTATACATGCTCTCTGAACCTGCTTGGGCTTGATCCTGGATGTACCATTTCCATCTTGCAATTGATTACTGTTAGACCCATCCAGCTTTATTACTTAGTGGATTTGACAGAATCCAGCTCAAAAATGGTCAATTCCGGATATATGGTCACTTAGTGTCCCAAGGTCAAGTGTTCCAGGGCCCAGTAACATGCCAAGAGCTGTTTCTCAAAGGGTATATATTTCTCTGATGCAAATGGCATGGCCGTGGCCTTGCTCCCGAATGCCCAGGGCCTGTTATGATTCTCCCACTAGAGTTTGCCAAAAATTTCGTGCTGTACCTTTGCTCACTGCTGAAACCTCCAACACCGTAAGGTCTGTCTGAGTGTCTGGCTCAAGCAGCAGGGCTGATTGCATCGTGGCCTGGAGTTGCTGTACTGCCCTTTCCTGATCTGGCCCCACTCAAAACTTATTGCTTTCTATGTCACCTGGTAAATGGACCAGAGGAATTTTCCTAGCTGTAGAATGTTGTCACCAGAACCCAAAGAGGCCCAACTGGCTCTGTGTTTCCTTCTTTGTGGAAAGGTTGCAAGATGAAAAACATCTGTATTTTATTTTGGAGGGGATATTCTGGCATGTCCTTGATCCTCTGCGTCCTTAAATACTTCAATGAAGTAGTCAGTCCCTGAATCTTCATACCTCCTGGAACACATGTGTTTAACCAAGGCGTCCAGCATAATAATTGCTCCATGCTTGTCCTGTATAATTAGCATGATGTCATCAATGTAGTGGTTCAATGATATTCCATGGGATGTCTGTGCGGTCCAGATCACTTTGGATTACATTATGACAGAGGACAGGAGAGTTGACAAGTTCCTGGGGCAAAGCTATAGATGAATATTACAGAGCATGGGCCAACAACTAGCCTTCGTAGAAAGGCAAGTCAGCCTGAGCAGTGGCTGGTCCATAGACTATCAGTGCCAGGGCTTGAGAGGCTGTTCTCCTGGGGGTGTGCTACATCTGGGGCAGAGGTGGAAGCAGGCTGGAATCAGCCCTGCTCCCATTACCTTTTGTATAGGTTCCTATTAAACCACTTTTCTTTGTGTATGCACTGGAATTTCTATACCCGAGTTTCCCCCCAGAAGTAAACCAGTAATTCTACCTTGACAGTGGACGTGGGGTAGACAGCATCCAAGACAGCCCCCCTTGATTTCTACCTCTCCTGGTCTTCACTCCTACATTGTACCAGGCATGGTCAATGTGACCAACAGGATACAGCAGAAGTGATGGCATGTCACTTCTGTGATTAGGTGGTCGTCTCTCTCTCTTGGGTCACTTGCTCTGGGGAAAGCCAGTTGCCATGTCGTGAGCATCCCTTTGGATATGCCACATGGTGTGAACTTGGAAGTAGAATCTTCAGCCCCATTTGAACCTTCAGATGACTGCAGCTCTGGCTAACAGCCGAACTGCCACCTGGTGAGAGACCCTGAGCCAGAGCCACCCAGCTAAGCTGCTCCCAGATTTCTGACCCTCAGAGACTGTGTGAGATAATAAATGCTGTTTTAAGCTGCTATGTTTCAGGGAAATTTGTTACACAGCTATAGATAACTAACACAGGACCTCTTCTGATCTATCTCAGCCCCTACCAGACTGTCTGGCGTTTAGGAAGTCCTTAATCGATGTTGGTTGGATGAATGAATGAATGGGTAATTGTGGCAGCACTTAAATAAACCAGTAATCCAGTCAGGTAGTCTGGGCTGAGAGTTGAGAAATTTAATTTATAACTTTAATATGGTTTATCTTCTCAGAATTTCAGTTTCTCTCAAATAGGTCTTCCTACCTAGTAATAATGTGGCAGTGGAGAATAGAACAAAATAAATTATTTCTAGGAAGACGATTTAACTTACTGATTCAAGCAACAACCTCCACTAAGGTTGTAAACAAAATTTTTAATAGCACAAAAACCGAATTATAAGGAACGAATGACATAAATCTCCAAAGTAAGTTTTTATTACAAAAACTTTTAATACAATTCAATATTCTATTAAGACTAAAGGCAGGTCCTTGCCAACCCCACTGAGTCATAAGAGAACAAGTCAGGAAAGTGAATATGTTCTCCAGGGTGACTTGAATTATTCCTTTCCTAACGAATGCTAGGGGTGTGTGGTCTTTTCTGTTAACATTTCTTTGGTAGTAAAAACAAGGAGGAATAAAATTCTTGGCTGCTCTACAGAAAAACGTGAACTAGAGTGAAAACGTGGCCATAAAACTGCAGAAGAAGCAAGTTACCACAAGAGGGGGATCTACATTCAAGAAAGAAAAGTTGGTTAGCGGTTCAATTTCTCTTTCAAAGAAATAAAAAATGCCTTGAGAAATTTACTCCATTCCTTTATCCTTAGACTCACAGCTTAACAATCCCATAAAAATGAGAAACGAATGTTTTACAGAGCCTCTCAGTTTTCTTCGAGGGAGTAGAGAACTTCATTAAAGATAGGCTATTTTATTTCCCATCAAACCCTCCTTTCATGTACCATAATCTCTCGTGATTCTGGACAAAATAATTTCCTCTGTAAAAGGGAGCATATGCCAGTATGAGGCTTCAGGCAGCACTTATTGTCATTGTTCTTGTAGGCAATTTGGTGTAGTGAAAAGACCAGAGACCTTGGTACCAGACCAACAGGAAGTCAAATTCAGGCTCTGCCACTTGTTAGCTGGGTGACATTTAAGTGATTAATTTCTTTAAGTCTGAGTTTACTCACATGTAAGTTGTGAAAATTAAATGAGATGTACATAAACTGCTTAGCCTAGTGTCTGACATATATGTGTTCAATAGTGAAAGGCCATTATTGTTTCTTGCTTATTATTTAATTCTGTTGTCTGTAGCCATCTAATTCTTAGTTTTAGTGATTCTGGAGGAGTCATCAAGATAAAAATACAAGCTGATCTATTCCTCTTGGTGTCACATCAAATATCTAGACAACCTATGATATGTTGTTCTTTTTGACGATTTTTAGAAAACATTTAAAGTGGAAAAGGAGGTAGATCAATTGACAGACACATACATCTTACAAAACATGGGTAGTAAAAGCACTGAAAATACATTTTACTGGCAAAGCAGAAGCATTTTTAAAAGTGGAAAAGATCAAGGATAAAATAAAATCCCCAATGTGAACACAGGTAACATTAATTACAATTGATGCTTTGGTTTATAATGTGGAGCATATACCACTTTACATACATTATGTTAATTTAATGTATCTCAAATGTTGACTTTGGTTAAAATATTTTCAAGGAAACTAGAAAATATTCTTAAACATCTCACTAGATCTTTCATAAAATGAACAAAAAATATTTTGAAATTGATGTACTGCTTGAACTTACGTCAGAAATTTGGTTTTTGTGAAAGATAGTGGTTTACACGGTTGGAAGGACCCACACTCCAAGGGAAGTCTTCAACATCCTGGAAACAATGAAAGAATTCTCTAAATTCCACCTTTGTCTTTTCCCTCGGGGCACCAGTTAGATTCTCTGGTATCCAGAAGATTCACGCCTTAAGCGGATTCCATAGACAATCAAACCCACGGCGAAGAGACCAAGCACGATGGCCCCAATCACGGGAAGCACAATTGTGTAGTCAGATGAACATTCGTCCACTAAGAGAAAAAACAAATACAGTCACTAAGGTTTAGTGAGGACAGACCAGAAAGCAGGCTAGAGTGGGGAGAATATGAGCTTTGGAGTCAGACCTGTGCTTGACTTTTGCTTCCACCACTAACTGTGTGAACCTGGGAGGGTTATTTAACCCTGCAATTTACTCATTTATAAAGGAAGCAAATAACATATAAAATTGTTGGAGGATGAAATAAGATAACTTTCTCTTCTCAGAAATTAATAAATATTTAATAATTGTTAGTCCTGTTTTCTTCCAGGTGTTGCTCTCTGCAAAGTGGGATGTGCTTACGTAAAACAGACTGCGTCACCATAAACCTTATCTCTTGAAAACATGTGATGTTTATCCACTTTTTAAAACATTCATTTTTGTCACACTTACAATTCTCTTTTATTGCTTTTAGTTAGCCAAAAATATTAGAAAATAGACCTAATTATTTATGAGAGCTTAAAAGTGAAAGTTTGCAAATTTGTCAAAATTCTTTTTTCTTTATTCTGTTAGAGACTATTCAGTTCATTTAAAATGCAATCAGTCTTGACTGGAGAAAGATGGAAGGCCCTGGGAATAAAAGGGAACTTAATTGAATACAAATAAATGGAGAACTATATCTATATCTTATTCAAGAATAGATGAGAGGATATGTCCTTGAGGTCTTCCATGAACCAATATTGAAATTATGCCCTGAACCAAGAATCACCATTAACCCAATTCTCACCTGAGGTCCAAGTAAAAAGAATCAGGAGGGGCCAGAGAAGAGGGAATGGTAATTAGAGACTCCTGGGGAAAAAAACTAAATCTATAGAAGACAGGAACTGTGCCGGTAGTACACTATTTGATTTGGCAGTGGACAATATTTACATTATAATGATGCATATCTTATTGATTTAACAAAAAAACAGTGATATAACCATAAAAAGGATGGTGTAAGAAGTATTAAATCCTTATCTTCCATAGCAAGAGGTTTAAAGCTGATAAATTAAGAAATAGTAGGATAAGCTTTTTATTATTTTTTAGAGAATTATGGAGATAGTTACCATAAGAAACTGTTAAAACTAGTTAAAGTGCTTTGTCTCTTAGAGGAGGTACAGGGAAATGTTGCTTTTCATGAATCCTTTTAGAGTATATGATAATTTTGTTATTTACATATTTGTTAAAATTATATATAATTTTGTTATATTAAATATAACATTGTACATGTAAATATTTATATATATTTCTTAGATAGGAAAGAACATAATCTAAGAAGTTAAAATAATTTGGAAAAAAATACAGAATTGTCAAAACAAAATGTAAAGCACATACCTATCGATCCAGCAATTCCACCACTAGGAATTTATACTGAAGATATATTCATAAAGTACACAAAAATATGTAATAATAATCTCCTTTTATGAGAGGAAAATTGACAATCTAAATATCCATCAAAAATTTACAATTGTATATTCATACAATAGACTATGATGTAGCCATCAGAAGGAATGTGGTAGATTTCCATGTGCTGACAGGGAAGTTACCTAAGATCTGTGAAGCACTGCATGGGTGCCTAGAGCAAAAAAATACACAAGAAGCTGGGGGAAGACTGGGATGGGAATAGAGGCAACTTTTACTTTCTATGTAGTTTTATACTATTTAATATGACATTGTTTAAACATCTTCAAAATGTAGAAAAGTAAACAAAGAAAATAGTTATCCAATCACCATGTTTCTTCCACTTGAATTAATCACCATAAATCTTTGAGGCATTTGTTTCCTCTGTACATATATGTGTGTATGTGTGTGTGTGTGCTCATGTGTATGCTTAAAGAAAAATCATTGTATTTTTTAAAATGATATATGCTCATTATAAATCTCATGAAAACCACCTACCCAGAAATTATCATTAGTAAAACATGGACAAACATTATTTCAGGCGTCTTCCTTTACAACTGTAAGAATAGATGGGTAGAAAAATAAATAGAAGTGGTTTTATCAAAATGGGATTACACGAATGCTATTTTAACCAAAATTGTTCATTTTAATGTTACTTGAATTTCACGGAAGAAAAAAACTAAAACAAAACTAGAGGAATTACTGCACTTCAAATAAACGTGTCTTTGCCATGGGAAATATTGTTGCATAAAAGATCTCTTTAAGGTTCAAAGAAGAGACAAAAATACACAAGTAGAAAATAAATAAATGATTAGGAAATGCATTAAGAGGTTATAAAATAAATTAGAGACATGTTTTCTAAACTCTGTGTTTCCAGTTAGACATTATCTATTGATTCTGTTTTGAAAGATTAACACTAACAGATTCCCTTCTATTTCTGGTCTTCCCAACTCAAATTCTGAATAGCTATACATATTTTTAGAAACACTGTTCAGGTTTACAATATTTCAATTCTATTTGATAAGTATAATTCCTATAATTTCTAAAAATTCGTTTCAAATTTAGAACACATTTACTATTTAAAGTCAAAATAATACAAAATGCTGTACATTGAGAAGTTTCACTTCTACCCTTGTGCCACCTTCTTAGTTCCCCCTGCCAATATTAGACAACTACTTAGTTTCTTATATATTTCCAATGTTTCAGATATAAGCAAAAGTGAAAATATACTTTATTTCCCATTTTTCTCACTATTATGCATTATACATTTTTTAACAATATATTTTGGATAACTTTCCTTATACATACACAAGCATGTATGTTCTCATTCTTTTCTTATAACTGTATAGTATTCTGTTGTGGAATGTATCTGTCCCAGATTGATGGACCCTTGGTTTGTTTTTAATCTTTTGATATTACAAATAATTCTGTGATGAATAAGCATGCACATATATCATTTTATATATGAGAAGGAACGACAAAATCTCAGATCCATAATTGTTTAATGCTTTTTATATTTAACTCTTCAAATAGATAAAATGCCTTAAAAAACAAAACAAAACTGTGCTTTCTCTATTCCTGAAAGATGTTTGCTGATACCCTTGCTTGTAATGTGGCTTCTCTCTGATCAAATTTCATTGTCAAGCTGTATCTTTAAGAAGAGCTCGTTTGTGTTGTATCCCTTGAATTATTTCATGTTTGAGGATATCGGTCTATTACCTTTTTACTCAGATTATATTTTGGGGCCACACTTTCCCTTAGGATTTTGTAGACATTGGTCTATTGTTTTCTGGCTTTAAATGTTATTGTAAAGAAATCTGAGGCCAATTTTAACCTTCCCCATTTATAGGTGATTTGCTTTTTTTAGGGGAAGGGGGAGTTTGTATGTCTAAAGAATTCTTTAGCTTTAAAGTTCTATGGCTTACTTTGGATATATCTTAATGTTAAGCTTTCTGTGTCAGGTTTTTTTTTCCTCCCACCCTGGGATAGATACACCGTGCACTTTCAATCTGCAACTTCAATTATTTATTTTAAGGAAAACCTCTTAAATCATCAAATATATCTTCTTTTTATTTTCTAATTCTGTACTTCAGAGGCACCAGTTATCCTTATTTTAGATGATCTGAATAGCTTTCATACCTAGCAGCTTCCCTATAATGTTATAATCTTAATTTTTATTAACTGGTTAACTCAGTCTTTTTCTCTACGAAGATAATTCAGTTTTCAGCTCTATCTGTTCTGCCTTTTACTATTTCCATTTATTATGGAAGCGTGTTGCTTTGATGCTCAATTTGTTTTCTTAGGAATGAAATGTCCTATTTACCTCACTCTTTCATTATAACTTCTCCTCTATGAGCTCTGGTTATATGGAATTCACATTCTTATTAATTGTCAAAAAACCAATTGACAGGTATTTCTCTCTGTTCCTTGAGTTAAGTTTTCTTTGTATTTTATCAACTATATTCCTTTCTAACCCTCCCTCCTTTAATTTTGAAAAATTGTGGTAAAATATACACAACATAAAATTTACCATTTTAATTGTTTTAAAGTGTACACTTCAGTGACATTAAGTACATTCACATTTTTGTGCAACCATCACCACTATCCATCTCCAGAACTTTTTTCATCTTGCAAAATGAAAACTCTGAATCTATAATTTAGTTTAATCTTATATTACTTTTTCCTGCAGTAATTTTGCATTGTAGTCTTGTAGTTTGTTGTCATCTTACTCGTTTCCCGTTGAGCTAACTAATTGGATTCTATTTTCTTTTCTATACCTTGGGAACTAGCTACAGACTGGGGTGTCCTCTGGTTTGGGGCTGGCTCCCAGTTCATTTCCAGCAGTGTGTGTTTATTCTGCCTTGTCTCCGCAGTAGCCATTTTCACTACTCCTACCTAGCTTGAAGAGATGCGGGATCCTAGTTCCCCAACCAGGGATCGAACCTGGGCCCCCTGCATTGGGAGAGTGGAGTTTTAATCATGGACCGCCAGGGAAGTCCCAAGTGGCTGCTCTTTTTCTCTCCACTTTTAGGAATAGTAGTCAGCATCCACAGGATGCTTTTCTTTCACAGTATGGCTCCTTGGGGTAGGTGTACTGGGGAGGGTTAGAAACCCACTCAGCTGCTCCCTCTCCACTCTTCCTCTCAGTCTTGTATCTCTGTTGTTCATCAGTTTAAAATGTTTATTGCATTAGGTGATGTCTTTTTGACTGCTACTGGTGATTTAAAAAAAAAAATTTCCCCCCCTCAATCTATTAGACAATGAGGGAGAAAAATTCTGTGAGGAAAATTCTAGTCACTATTTTAACTCCAATTTTTCATTTCATATATTTCTGTAGTGCTTAAAAATTTTTTTTTCACAACCTACGTGTTTTTGCTCCCATTTGTTTCTTAAAAATTAAGAATTAGTAGTGAAGTATAAATTATAACCATTTTAAACAGTTTATGAAGCAAACCCAAAATTCGGGCACACATTGATACACATTTGTTAATCAATGTCTGTTTTGTATGTAATTCATACGTAATTCTTTATTCACGTTATCGTTGTGAAAACCTAGAAACAATAAAAATTCCCAATAATAACAGAATAGTTAAGTAAATTATTGTGTAATGTTGATAGCATATTCAGGATAGCAGCCATAGTAATGACACTTTGTACCTCCAGCAGCATGGAGAAATGCTTATGGAACAAGGATACCAAACTGTGTCCTCTGTGTGCTTTCAGTTTGTAAAACAATATTCTTGAGAAAGAAATACAGTTGACCCTTGAAGGACACCAGTTTGAACTGCACGGGTCTATTTATAGGCAGATATTTTTCAACATTAAATACTACAGTACTACTTTATCCGCAGGTGGTTGAGGAACGCAGGTACAGAGGGAACCACCTAAACGGAGGGCCAACTCTGTTACACACACAGATTTTCAAGCGTGGGAGGGTGGGTACCCTGACCCCCAGCATCGTTCAAGGGTCAACTGTACACAATGAACAATGGATAGGTTATCTCCACGTGGGCATTAGTGAAGGTTTCTACTGTCTCTAGGTAGGTTGCAGAGAGAGGGGTAAATTCAGGTGTTCTACCGTCAGCAGAAGGGAGAAACTGAGTTGAAACCAGCTGGAAGGGCAAGCAGCAGGAGAGCCAAAGGCCAGGGGCCAGTGCCGCCAGAGAGGATCAGAGGCCCCTTGTGAGGCTTTCCGGAGTCCTACACAGCAGCCTCCTGCCCCGACCTCAGAAAGGGACAAGCAGCGCTCTGCAGTAAGCCTTGCAGCCCTAAGAGACGACTTGGAGGCAGCACGGGGTGGGGCTGGCGGGGCGCGGCGGGGGGGGAAACCCCAGGACACGGAGGAGGCCGCTTCCAGATGCCCAGTCTACCACAATCCCAATCCCAGCACTTTCCCCTCTAGGACCCTCCTGGGACATCACTGCAACAGTGGGCAGAACTTTGAGGCAATAACGCATCCAGGCATTTATTTACTAATCATTCCAAGGAAACCTGTGTTCTTTTCGGTTACTAGGATGTTAATTCAAAGCAATTTTAAAGATAATTGGTGTGTGTGGGGAGGGGTAGATCACAGGAGTCTAAGCAGCAGCCGTCACTCCCAAGAACTCATTGAAGATGGTAGAAAGGAAAGTTAAACTCAAGCGAACTGCCTTATCTCTCTCTTCTTGATTTTAATTCGACTTCGTTTTCCTCTGCTGTGGGAGAAATTTCTGTACTAGAACCTCCCTTTAGTCATTCTACAGGGTGGTTAGTGGCACGGTGAATAAACAACCCGTGCTCTGCGGTCTAGAACCTAACAAGCACACTTGAGGTTGAACTGGAAATGGGAGTCTAGCGCGGGTACTGGCTGACACCCACTGGAGGAAGGAGATGGAGACAGATGGCACCTCTCCGAGGCCACGCCCTTGCTGCTCAACCCGAGTCACTTTGGGGAACACTGGGTCCTCACATCCCAGATTTGCATCAGCACCTCCTGGTGTGAGGAGGAAACAGGAATGTCCTCACCCTCCTGCCATCTTCAAGGGCTCTTGAAGCTCTCTTGAAGCTGCTGTGTGCCCTCCCCACCCCCTCACTTCTGAGAAAGTGGAGAGAGCTAAAATACCTCAAAGGAAAGCAGTACACGTCCTAGATAAGCAGTGGGTATAGAGTGGTTGCCAACTTTCATAAACTTCCTGTTAAAAATAATGAATAACACCTCTGGAAAATACAGAAACACAAGAACAGTTTCTGTTAGTAAAAACAGTTAAAAACATCCAGAAGTCCATGACTCTCCCCTTTCTCTGAAAGACCACCCCAGTTCTGCTATTTAAACAGTCAATGTAATAGAAAAACATGAATAACATTCTAAGCCATATTTTAATAGAACTTTTCCTCCAGACACCAATCACTCTCAATCAGGAATTTTCTGGTTTATGTTTTTCTTGTTTTTTGTTTTGTTTTGTTTTGTTTTGGTAAATGTTTGCTAAAAAAGGAAAGTGGATAATAATCTGGGTAGATCTACCTCTTCTCTTTGCCATTTCTGACTGTTTAGATGCTTTGCCTACCTCCGCCCCCCACGATGGCCCAAGTTAACAAATCTACAGGGATACACTAAAATCAAAGAAAAATAGAGACAGAGCAGAAAAAAGGTATTAAGAAGGCAGACAACAAATTAAGGTGAAGGACTGGAGAACTAACATTTATGAAGCCTCTTTTGTTTGCCAAGATCTTTGGTATATCCTTTACATTAAAAAATGGAATGTTGAGAAGTTTTCTAGTTTTTTTTTTTTTTTTAACTAATAATACATTATAACAGTGTAGAATATGCCCTTTTAAAAATGATAGTCTAGGGCTTCCCTGGTGGCGCAGTGGTTGAGAGTCTGCCTGCTAATGCAGGGGACATGGGTTCGAGCCCTGGTCTGGGAAGATCCCACATGCCGCGGAGCAACAAGGCCCGTGAGCCACAATTTACTGAGCCTGCGCGTCTGGAGCTTGTGCTCCGCAACAAGAGAGGCCATGACAGTGAGAGGCCCGCGCACCGCGATGAAGAGTGGCCCCCACTTGCCGCAACTAGAGAAAGCCCTCGCACAGAAACGAAGACCCAACACAGCCATAAATAAATAAATAAATAAACCCAAAAGTTAAAAAAAAAAAAAAGTAAATGCTATTAAAAAAAAAAAGAAAAAACCATATATTAAAAATGATAGTCTAAAAAGACCTCCAGGGCCTCCCTGGTGGTGCAGTAGTTGAGAGCCCCCCTGCCATTGCAGGGGACGTGGGTTTGAGCCCTGGTCCGGGAAGATCCCACATGCTGTGGAACAGCTGGGCCTGTGTGCCACAACTACTGGGCCTGCGCTCTAGAGCCTGCGTGCCACAACTACTGAAGCCCATGCACCTAGAGCCCGTGCTCCACAACAAGAGAAGCCACCGCAATGAGAAGCCTGTGCACCGCAAGGAAGAGTATAGCCCCCGCTCGCCGCAACTAGAGAAAGCCCACATGCAGCAACAGATCCAATGCAGCCAAAAATAAATAAATAAAATAAATAAATTTATAAAACAAAATAAAAAGACCTTCAGTCAATCTAAAAAAAAAAAAAAAGATAGTCTATCAAGACTATCATTTAAGTAAATCAGGAGTTGGGCAAAATCCAGGAGTTTAAAATCACTTTAGAATTTATTTTGAAGTGGATAGGTTTTTTAAAAGTAAAAAAGTTTTTAAGAAAAACTAGATATTGAGACTCTTAAAAATGTATACGAAAAAGCAGTGTAGTCTGAAAATGTCTTTCACACAATCTTCCCTTTGGGTGTTTGTTTTCTCCTTCTCAAAGGACCCTGCTCACATCCCTGCCTCTTGTCCCTAATTCTCACAGCCAGGCCTGTATTCTCAGGTGTGGATGGTGGAACTCAAGCCCATATGACCCAGGAAGAAGTGGGGTGGGAGCTGTCTTGTTGCTAGCCTGATGGCCTCTGGTGGAATGCTAATTTCCTAATCGGATTTGGAGGGTGGGGTTGGCAACTAGAAAAGTTGATTCCTTCACTTCAGGCTAAATATGCAGCCAGCATTCCCAAGGCCTTAACCTTGCACATTTTGAGGAAGGTGGGGCTTTACATGCGTTCATATCCTCTCCTGGGCCTCTTTCTGGTCACCAGGCATGCTGTTAGCAAAACGCCAAGCAATCCTGCGATACTCAGGCCCACGGCCACAGGGATTTCTCTCCTGTTTCTGTCACTGAAGCATTCGTCTGCTGTAATTGAAGTCAGAGTAACAGGTGTTACAGGCTGGCCACAATGCTGGGAAGTGATACTGCCCCTGCCCGCCTCAGCTTCACAGAGAAGGAAACTGAGCGAGAGATGGAGCTGCGGGGCCTGTCCCTGCTGCCTCAGACATATGGACAGGTGAAGATGAGAAGGGAAGGGGTCACTGCAGTGGGCTGAAACTTGTAGCGCCTGTGATCACTTAAGGAGTGTCTTAAACTGCAGATCCCCAGGCCCCGCACCCAAGCAGTTTTGATTCAGCGGGTCAGAGGTGGGACCCAGGTGATTGTGATACGGCTGGGAGGCAGATCCAACTTTGAAGAACACTGATTAGGTCCAGAGGGTCAGGATCAGAATTGTGTCTTGACTCTCAAGCCAGGGTAAGCATGGGAGCCTTGTTTCCCAACATTGGAAACACAGACCTGGACCATATCACCTGGCCAAAGTTTTCTATTTAAACTCTGTGCTTCTTGAAGGGACTGCTGGACACCCCGGGCTCCTGGTACCTGAGAGAGCTTTTGCAGGCTCTGAGATTTTAGAGAGAAGGGGTTGAGAAAGGGGGTCAGGGGCCTACTGTTTCGGATGACCGTTCTCTTTGACAAGGCTGAGCGATCCACTTGCTGGATTCCTCTCCAGTTCTCCAAGCCCCTGTTGAAGGGTCACCCATCTGTCAGGACTTCTCTGACCCCCTTCCTGCAATGCTGTGTTCCTCATGCCTTCCTCTGCGCTCCCACGGCCTTTTGTACTTATGCCTTTTATAATGCCATATTGTATGGTAACTTCTATTTTTTAACTTGCTCCTTTTTCTCTCTTCTCTTACTCTCTGGTAGAAAATATTATTTACAGGATGACATACAACTTCACATTTGAGCACCTTTAGTGAAATTTGAGGTGCAAAGACTGGGAATAAGGAGCTGAGCTGAAGCGGGGACAGTGGAATGAACCAGAGAAATATTTTGGAGATAGAATTGATAGGGTTTTGTGACTATTTATATGAGAGGGTGAAGGAGGGAGAGGAAAAAATGAAAAGATAGCTTTCTACATCTCCTCGTGAGCACTGCTTAATAGCAGGCCAGGTGTGCTGCTAAAAGGTTTTTATTTCTCATCTCTGCCACCAAGAGGTTTCCCAGACCTGCTTACTTCCTTCTATACACAGGTTCTGAGGGTGAGGAAGAGCAAGTGTGTGTCTTATTTTTAAGACCACATGATTAAATACAGAGGTTTTTCAAGTCTTCATAATAAATTTTTAAAAGAGTTTCCCAAATTGGATATTTTGAGACAAGATGACAGAGTGGGGGAAATACCTCCTAGCAAATTTTAATATTTAATCTTAGGACCCTGGTAAAGGTCCAAAATTAAGATAGAGATTGTAGGACTCAGACCAAATCTACAGATATCAGGGGATCCAAGGCAAGAGACACTTTAATACTGCCTTTGCTGAATGCTTTCCACCAGGTATATCAGAAGTTTTCTGCCAGACACATTTTCAGCTTTACAGTGGAATTCAAGTAGAAATCAGACTCCTGTTATAGAAATTTAACTTACAGCTGCACCTCTAGCTAAATCTATTTTTGATAGCTGAGAAGTACTCATAATGTCATTGACTTATTATGAGAGAGATGTTTTAGAAACTGAAGTTCAATTCTTGCCCATATGTAGAAACCCTTGTAATACTGTTTTCCTGGTGGGGAGAAAAGGGCTTTTTTGGAAAGTCACCCTGGGCTGCCCCTGGCCTTCTTGCTAGAACCTGCTTCCCTCTGTGGTGGTAAAAACCCAAAGTAGAAGTTGCATGGAAACTAAGCCTAATTATGAGGAAGCACTAGTCGGGTGGAACAGCTTGGATTTGAGAAGAGGGGATCCAACAGAGTGTATTTCTGTCTAGAATGATCACAACTTTCTCTTTTCCCTCCGTAAGTGGGAAAGAATCTATTCTGAAATCTTGAATTTTAGACATCACTAATACTCAGGATTTTTAAGGTGCTCTCCAAAGACACCTGGGTTTACCAGTATTCAACAGCTTGTTCAGGGGAGGTTACTGATGGCGTTTTCTGACTCTTTGATTGATTGACTGTGTGTGTGTGTTTAAATGAGTCAGAATGTGTATTTTGGTCAGACAAGAAGAATGTATTCTGCTGTGGGAGGGCAGTGGACACGAGTGGGTTTAAGTGTCTGATTTTGAGGCTGGTATTGACTCATACAATGGTGGGTGGGAGGGTTGGCCAGAGAAACTTGACCCTGAGAGCTTAGTGGAATCATACTCTTCTGGGAAGTTCATGTGATTCTTGTCCCTTTGAAAGCTTCAAACAAAAACAACTTGAAACTACTCCTGGGTCTCAGAAGTTTATGTTTGTGACATGATGATCCCTTAACTTACCATTTCCAAAGTCGTTGCCTTCAAAATCAAAGGCTTGCAGTTGGATATTCATTGTTTTCAGCTGAAGGTGGGTTGAGAGCTGGATGCTCTGTTCGCTCACACACTTGAAGGAATGCCCGGCCACAGTCTCAAACATCACCATTGCACTTTTCATTCCTTGGTAAACTTTCTCTGAAAACACAGAGGTGAAATATCGACATGTAAGAATCCTGGCAAATATCCATTGAGCCCCAGCTGTTGCTGGGTGGCCCATGTGCAGTTAAATGGCCTTCCTTAGATGTGGCTCTCCGGAGTTCTGACATCTTCGCCTCATGAAACATCACCCTGGTGCTGTCTGGGGACTTTTTCCTGACGCTCTGTTTGCCATCTACGGGGGCAATCTCACATAAATTAGAATATGATAACATTGAAATAAAAACTCTTTGGAATCTTTTCTTCAGTTATTTTAAGTCATTGGGGGCAGAGTCAATGGGGACTATTGTCAGTGCTTGAGCACAAAAAAGTGCCCACAGAAACTTCAGAAATAAAAGAAGTAAGATTGTTCTGAGACAAAAATCACATGAACTCGTAATGAATCAGAGCAGAGACATGCAAAGTTACCAAGCAGAGTATTTGCATGTCACCACACTGAATGCATTAATATAGCAAAAGGAAGGACTAAGCCCATCATTGGGAGGGGTTGTTGCATCATTCATGGAAGCATAGAGAAGGGAGAGGCCCATCTCCATCCACCTGAGTGCTGCTGGGAGAGAAGGACCTGCTCAAGGACTGGCCCTGTCTCATGAGAGGCACACCCGTTTCAAGGAGGTGAGTGCTTCAAGGCCCATGGGGTTAAACATTTAAAATATTTACACCATTGTAAAGCAATTATACTCCAATAAAGATGTTAAAAAAAATTTAATAACTCCATTTGCTCTAATTCCACCTCCACCAGGCACCCTTCTGAATATAGTTTGGTTTCCCGAATGGGAGAAAGTTCATTGGCAGAGTACCCAACTGTCTTGGTCCCCTTGCAGTTACAATAAGAAACAGTAGCATGATGAATGAACAAACTGGCATTCTGATTTTATACATCAGTTTTATGACCTTGGTTTAACATCAGGTTCCTTGAAGAAACAGCCGCTGATGGCTTCCTGGGCTGAGGACCAGACTATGGACCTCAGTGAATTCACCCATGGGCTGTTAGTGAGGGAGTCCGGAAGTTCCCTCCTCTCCTTGCTGCTGCGGGTGTGTTCACTTGCATCTGAGATAACATCTCACACGGAGGGTCGGCTCACTGTGTTTCAGGTGCTGTGCAAGTACTTGACGTGCATTTTCCTGTTTAATTCCCACAAAAATTTTTTGAGATAGGTACTACTGTCACCATTTTACAGATGAGAAGACGGAGTTGAAAACATTTGTCTAAGAACATACAGCTAGTAAGTGATATTTGGACTCAAGCCGTCTGATTCTAGAGCTTGTTATCTTAACTACTGTGCTGTTGTGTCTCCTGCCCATTACTGTTGTATTTACTGCAGACTCCTGAATTTATACATGCAAACGTCCTACATGATGTACTGAATTATCCATGTACACCACTGTATCTTGTGTTATATCCTGGGGTAGTCTACTACCACTGCTCGTACTAACGTCACCACGGTCACTACCCCTGTAACTACAACTAACTATTGTACTCACACCACCACCACTGCCACCATTGACATGAAAATCATCATTACTATGAGTATGACAGTTCCTGCTGTCACTGCTGAGCCTTGAGCATGGGGACCTAGATTTTTCCCCTCCCTCAGCCTCTCAATTAGTTTCTGGTCTGACTTTCCCTTCTCCTGCCCCTTGAGACATTACTACCCTATTAGCAGCTAAAATTTGGTCCTTATCCAGTGATAACATTAGCTGCTTTATGTTAGCATGCACAATATTTATTTCCCAGTCGATATGAGGAGACTTGTTTGAGATAACGCGTATGAAAAGGTCAACTGTGACATCTGACTTACATTTAACCAATAATCATTGACAACAACTTTTTGAGCAATACCAATGTAATATTGCTAATATTTAAAATAGATATAGCTTCACATTTTCATTTCTCGGCAAGTTTCTTTAGTATAAGTTCCTTAATTAATAAAAGAATAAGTTTAAGCCAGTCAAAAGAATTTTGAAGAGGAGAAAAGAGACATGAAAACTCTTAGTACACGACCTGGCACGGAGGAAGCGCTCACTAACAGTGTGTTATCTAAGTCTAGGTTTTCTGGAGAAACATCTGAGGCCACTGAGAAACTCCCTCAACTTGACTGGGAGCATTACTTTCCTAGAAGTGAACATTGTAGGAGTTCTTTCAACTTGCTCTACTTTGGGTGATTTTTCATATAGCAACCAAAGTGAACCTTTATAAATATAAATCTGATATGTCATTTCCCTACGCCAAGCCCTCCAATGGCATCTTTTCACACTTTAGAATAAAATCCAAAGTCCTCACCCTGTCTTACCCACAGGCTCTCTGTGCTCTGGCCTGGCTGGTCCTCAGACCTCATTGGCTGCTTTGCTTGCTCTCTTGGACACCCTGGTTCCTGCTGGTCCTTGAGTGCGCCAGCAAGCTCACTCCTTAGAGCCTGGGCACCCGTAGTTCCTGCCGCCTGGAAAGAGCTGCCCCAGACCCAGATGTCCCCAAATGGGGATAGCTCTCTGCTCAAACCTCCCCTCTTCAGAGAGGGCTTTCTCCTCAGAGGGCTTCCCTACTACCCCTCCCAGTCCTCTCCATCCTCATCCTGCTTTTTTTGCTCATAGAATCTAGCACTATTTAACTGTATATTGTAATTTAATGCATCTGTTTACGGCCCTCTCCCCACTTCTATAATGTAAGCTCCATGAGGGCAGGGACTATATGTTTAGATAATTAGGGATACCCAGTACATACTATAGGGCTTGGAACCTAGCAGGCACTAGGTACACTTTCGTAGAATGAATGCATGATTCCGAGAGTGTAAAATAAACCTCACCATTAACAGCAAATCTGTCCAAAAGTCACTCAACTCTATTGTTGCTGATTTGACACAATGTAGCCAACTTGCTTCATGAGCAGACAAGCAGACTGAAGCACACAGAGATGTATCAATAATAAGTCCCCCCAAAGTTACAATGCTGGCTGCTCTCTCAGTCTGTTTCTCAAAGGCAGCGTCACGTATTAGCGAGATGAAAACTGAGCTAACCAGAAACATAGCATCATCGCTGGTGGAACAGGCTTCTCCAACTACTTACCTGGATTTGAGATGGTCAAATAGGCTTCCACCTCACTGATATAATACGAGTTTTCATCCTGTAAAACAGCAGTGTGTCAACTTTTGGGTAATCTCTGTTTTTATGTTTATGATCCTAGTTTACAGACTGTTTAGGCAGGATTCCAGCTATTACATCATTGATATGGGGGCTTGGGGGTATGTTGGTATGGAGCCACAACTGTGTTTGAAATTTTCCAAAGAAGTAAATCCATCATACAATAAACAGATAATAACTAATGGCTTGCCCCTGGCTGAAAATTTCTCTATTGCATACTTGTTGCTAGAGCCTGAAATTCAAATTCCACTGGTACGATTTGAGTCCCTTCAGCTGGGCCAAGTTTCCCCCTGTTATAATGCAAATACATCTGGAAGGTGGATGGGTTGCGGGGGGCATATATTAAGCCCTTATTAGTAATTAATATCTTAGGGTAGGGATTCAAGCTGAGACCACTCATCCTTAAGGCTACCGTGGGTGGATTTGATGGGGTCCATTAACCCCCTGGGAAAAACAGTGTATGCAAAATTGTGTGTGGACTTTCCTGGATAGGGTATCAATTACTTTAAACAGATTAATGGGTTCATGTCTCCAAAATGGTTACATGGGGCCATGAAGGATTCTGGAAAGAAATGGTTAACCCTGAGATTACTGGCTGTTCTCTAGAAGAAGACCCCAGGTTGTTGTGTTCAGAATTATAAAGCAGTGCTCCACGTTTTATCCAGGGACTGTCCTTTTGGAAAAACAAAAAACAAACCAAAACACCCTACAAAACAGCCCTATAACTTCCTGAGAGACTCAGGGTATGGAATATTAAAAGGAATTGAATTGAGATATGAAAGGTAAGTTGGAAAAGGAGCTTTTATTTTTAAAGTAGGTGATTTACAGTGTTATTGCTTTTAAACATTCATTAGAAAACTATCTGCATGTGAGTTGCCAAAAACAGTAGAGCAACCAAAATCAGAATCTGAAATTGAATTACTTTTAGTAGTCATTAAAGGAACTTAGCAATAATAATCTTGACCACATTCTAGTCCATTTATATATTGTTTGTAGACGAAATGATGATTGCTTACACAATAAGGGCTCCAGAAATACAAACTGTTCCAGTGAGGTGACTGCTATCGATGCACTGAACTCTAGATCCTACAGTTCATTGAAGCAGCTCCACACACTGGCTTCTTACCTCGTGCCAGGCACTTCTTACCTTGTGTGGCAGGCACCTCTGTGCCTCACCTTATTTAATCCCCACAACCACTAGGAGAAGAAATGGAGGCTCAGTGACTTGCCCAAGGTCACAGTCCTAATAGTTGGCAGGTGAAGATATGACCGCAAGCCACCTGGCTAGCCTTTAACTTCTCTTATATCCACTCCAGACCAGGCATTGCTCTAGGTCCTGGGGGAAGAATAAGACCCAGATGCCTCATTCAAGGTGCTCAGTCTTGGGTCTCAAAGGCAAGTTGGATGATGTGGATGATGTGCTTGGACCATCCATTTGTTTTAGAGAAAAACAACTGTGACCCAGGCCCTTGGGTTGCTTTTACATACAGTTTATTCAGGTTATTCATTTTTTTTTTTTTTTTTTCTGCCACGCCTTGCAGCTTGTGGGATCTTAGTTCCCCGACCAGTAACCCAGTAACCCAGGCCCTTGGCAGTGAAAGTGCAGAGTCCTAACCACTGGACCGCCAGGGAATTCCCAGGATATTCTTTACTTGGGATCCCTTTTAGCATAAGAGAGACCTGTATGTCAGGGCCCACAGTCACTGTTATAAAATCCCTGCCCCATCCTAAGGGCAGAGAGAATCCATTGAAGGGTTTTAAGCAGGGCAGTGACATGAGGGCTTTGTTTTTGGAAATGGCTTGGGCTGCAGCAAGAGACTGATTAAAGAGCAGCGGGAGAACAGCGCTGGGGCCAGCTCTGAGCTCCATGGGTTACCGCCTGGAGTCTTCCCTCTCCTGGGCATCTCCTAGAGCTATCCTCACCGTAAGGAATGGGTGCTTTCTATTTCTTTAATCCTTTTACAGTTTACTAAGTGCATTTTCCTGCCTTCTTTGATCCTCACGACAACCCCCTTGAGGCAGAATAAATGTTCTCAGCCCATTTTACAGCGGAGAACAAAGAGCTCAGAGGAGGGAGGCATGTACCTCTGATTCACATTGTCTGTAGGTGAGACAAAGCAAGATCTTGTCTATGGGATCTTGCTCTACACTTTCCTTCATGGGATATGCGGTTATAGAGAAAAAATTTGTGGTGCAAGGACTTTCTTTCACATTCCCTGGAATGTATTTGCCTATATATAATCATCTATAGGAAGCAAGACCAGCTACATAATTTGTGGACCTAGTTCAAAATAAAAATGCAAGATCAAAAATTATTAAGAGGGCTTCCCTGGTGGCGCAGTGGTTGAGAATCTGCCTGCCAATGCAAGGGACACGGGTTCGAGCCCTGGTCTGGGAAGATCCCACATGCCGCGGAGCAGCTAGGCCCGTGAGACACAATTACTGAGCCTGTGCGTCTGGAGCCTGTGCTCCGCAACAAGAGAGGCCGCAATAGTGAGAGGCCCGCACACCGCGATGAAGAGTGGCCGCCACTTGCCGCAACTAGAGAAAGCCCTCGCACAGAAACGAAGATCCAACACAGCCATAAATAAATAAATAAATAAAATTAAAAAAAAAAAAAAAAAAAAGAATTCCAAGAGGAGAGGTAAAGCATTAAAGCAAGCATGGGCCCTCCCAGCTGCACGCCCTGACTGGAAGGGCTGCACCTGCTCCACCAGAACTGGCGCTTTATCGGGCTAATGCCCAAGGTGAGGTCTCCCAAAGCAGATGGCAGTGCTCATACTCCCTGCAAGTTTATCTCATAAAGTAACAGGACTGAGTCCAGAGACTGTATCCAGGTTTCCTTCTGTTTTGACCGAGTCAAAATTAGCCAGACGTTGACTGGGACTGAGCTGCTGTCTATCTTCATGGTGAAGGAAGAGCATTTGTTAGGTGAACTTTTGTAAACAAGAGGTCAGTGGAAGGTTTAGTTTCCTTGAGATTCCAAGTTTTACATAATGTATGCTGCTGATATCAAATGAGTCTTATTTAGACCATGGTACCCACTTTTTCTGTGGAGTTGTGTTAAAGAAAATAAAGTTGTCTTTTATTTAAACTAGAGCAAAGCATTTTTTTTTAGACTCAGAAATTCAGAATTTGGCCTAATTTGAATGGTAACAGGGCTGAAGTTTATTCTGTAGGAGGGGTTGGCAAGTTTTTTGCTGTAAAGAGCCATATGGTAAATATTTTAGGCTTTGTGGATCTCTGTAGCAACCACTCAACTCCACCATTCTAGCACAAAAGCAGCCACAGATGACACATATGCAAATAAGTGTGACATATTCCAAAAGAGCTTCATTTATGGACACTGAAATTTGAATTTATATGATTTCCTGTTTCACAGAATATTCTTTTTTTTTTTCCAACCATTAAAAAATGTAAAAGCCATTCCTAGCTTATAGACTGTACATTTTTTTGGTGGCGGGCTGGATTTGGTCGGGGGTCGGGGGGGCATAGCTTGTTGACTCCTGGGCTACACCATCTATAAAGAACAAAGTTGCTGAGCAAATCAGTTGGTTATGAAATGTCATAAAGAGAGTGGTTAACCTCCTATTTGGGAGAATAAAGTGTTGCTAAGAATTTTTAAACACTATTTTAAAAATATGTCTCTGTTCCCATGTAACCTAGGTTAAGTTGTTGAATCTTGGTGAACATTGCAAAAATTTAATTTTTTTTCTTATTCAGTAGCAGAATGGGGACAATAGTAACAGGACTTACCTCTTAGGTTGATGTGAGTATTAAATGAAGGAACCATGTAAAAAACTTATCACAAAGTCTTTGCTCAAATTTTAACTGGTGTTGTTAACAACAGTAATAAAAAGATTTCCCCTTCCCAGTAAACCTGTCTTATTGAGCTCAAATTATAATTTTTAATCTATCACCTAGAGCTCAGATCCACCACAAACAGAAAGAAAGAGAGAGCAAGCCAGTGAGCTAAGCTTAGCTAGCCCTATGGATTAAAGAACCAGGCTGAAACCTCAGCTCTCAGGGATGGGAATGGGGTGGATACAGAGGAAGGCAGTGGTGGGGAGGTTGAGAGCTTCAAGCAGGTGTCAGATTTAACCCAAAGCCCAAGGGAAATTACATGCCACACATTCTGCAATTTATAGTGCCTGCTTTCTCCTTTGACACCCACGGGGCTATTCTCTGCCAGATGTTTTTCTCATTTGGGGTTGAGGTTGGAGAGTGACAAAAGGGGGCCAAGGACTCCTAATAGCTGAATATGGTACTTTAGCACTTATAGCATGTCCATTTGAATGGACCATTTGCAGAAGTCCCATCTCACTACTCAACCAATGTCTGCTGACCACGTGGCTCCTCACTGCCAGTGTTTAAAGAGAACTCTGCAATATCTCATCCAAAGATCCTAATGCAAGGAACTTAAACACTCTCCTTAGCAAAGGACTGGGCCCAGAGCAAGCCAGCCAGTCAAGCCTGCCCAGGAATGCAGCTTGCCAATGACTGTGAGGCCCAGGGTCCTCTCCTCAACTTCTGCAAAATGTATCGTGGGAGTTTCACAGTCACAGATGTTCAGGATGTGGACATCAATCAGGCCTTTTTTGTTCAATGTTGTCGACTTCATCAAGAAACCTCTGCTCTGGAAACAGACTCACAGACTTAGGGAATGAACCCTAAGTGTGTTCGGGGGTGGGGAAGGATAGTTAGGGAGTTTGGGATTGACATATACACACTACTATATTAAAAATGGATCACAAACAAGGACCTACTGTATAGCACAGGGAACTCTGCTCAGTGTTATGTAACAACCTAGACGGGAAAATAATTTGAAAAAGAATAGACACAGGTATATGTATAACTGAATCTCTTTGCTGTACACCTGAAACTAACATAACATTGTTAATCAACTATACTCCAATATAAAATAAAAAGTTAAAAAAGAAAGAAGGAAAGAAAGAAAGAAAGAAAGAAAGAAAGAAAGAAAGAAAGAAAGAAAGAAAGAAAAAGAAAGAAAGAAAGGAAGAAAGGAAGAAATAAAGAAAGAAATCTCAGCTCTGAATGTCACAAAAAGAGGCCAAGGAGGCTATTTCCTTAGAGCTGCTGATCTACTTTTTGGCAACTTGCCCCAGAGTTCTCTGTGAAATTTAGATTCACTCCTCTATGGATTCGTTTGCTAAAGGTATACTATGTATAAAGTCAGGGCTGGGCACTAGAGAGAGGAATGTGAATAAGTCAAAGACTTGCCTTCAAGATGGCAAAATGTGTGGTAAGGGCATTTATGGAGGTCGGGGAATATATGGAGGGTCAGGAAACCAAGGGAAGAAAGTGTCCCAGTTTTACCTGGGATGGAGGTGGGGATTGGGGTGGGGAGACTTCACAGAGTGAAGATGAATTAATAATTCATCTCAAAGGATGAATGAGGGGTGGGAGGAGCATTCCAGGCAGAGGGAACCCCACAAGGGAAAACAGGGCAGGAAATGGTGCCGCACACTTGGGAAGTTCTAAACAGCGCACTCTGTGTGTGTTAACATTTGAACACTGATAACAGTTCTCAGGAGTCTATAAGCTAAGAGGGCTCCGAATGCCCCTGAAAGGCTCTGGAGAAACACCAGGTGGGTGGGCCTTATTCGACATCCAGACCTCGTTGTCTGGCCAACTCACTGCCTCGCCCTGGTGCTCCTCTCTCCTGGTGACTGATTTCTCCCAGGTCCCAGAGCCGGTGCTGGAGGCTTGCACTGTCCTTCCAACCAGGTGGATGAGAAAGGGATAGTGTTGAGAACAGAAACATAAACTCTACACAAAGTTACTGAAAGATGTTTTTAAAACAAACTATCCTTTAAAACAAGGAAGTTGTGGGGAGTAGGGGGAAAGGAGATATATTTATCTTGCAGCTGAAGGGTCTGAACAGCTTTCCGCCGTCACCTTAATCAAATGAGACATTCACATGGAAACGCTTTTGGTTCTTTAAAAAATGAAACTGAGAGAAACGAGACAGGAAACCCACCTCTCCAGACGCCTGGCTCAGCAGTTTCACATACGCCAGCCCAGTTCACCCTCACAGTGGCCCAACAAAATAGGTCCTGGTTGGTCCCATCTTATAGTGGAGGAAACTAAGGCTCAGAAAGAGAGCTAGTGACTTGTCCATGGTCACACAGTAATAATATGGATAAGTTAAGTCTTGACTGACAACAACATCAAGTGAGGCAAGTTTAGGAGGCAAGTTTTTGTTTACGTTTCTGTCATTGGCAGTATTTCAATATTAAAAATGACAAATTATTGTATATGATTTGAATCCTAAAACTATAGCCTATATTTCTTTTATTTCTCCCATTATGTCTAGCTCAGTATTGGCGACAAAGTAGGTGCCCAGTAAATTCTTATTGGTAAATTGGCTGACAAATCAGTCTTGCTAATCAGCATCCATTTATCATTCTACAACTTGGTTCTCTTTATAACATCTATTATGTTAAAACTAACATGTATTCCTATTTTCTAAGGCTCTCTTTTTTCTCTAGAGCACTGGTTCTCAACTGAGGGTGATTTTGCCCCTCAGGGGACATTTAGCAATGTCTGGAGACATTTTGGGTTGTCACAGCTGAGGTTGGGTGTTGCTACTGGCATCTAGTAGGCAGCAGCCAGGGATGTTGCTCAACGTCCCACAAGGCTCAGGAGAGTCCCTGCTGCAAAGACTTATCTGTTTAAATCCAAGTGTTAATACTGTTGCTGTTGAGAAGCACTGGCGTAGAAGGTAGCAACATGTGAAAAGTGGTTGACTGAATTGTTGAGCCCACTTCTCTTGTGGAATAATCTAGACATCTTTCCTGCCTAAATGCATTTCACATAGTTCCCCTGTTAGGGCAGAAGGCACAGTGCCGGGATCCACAGGCCAAAGCGGGCCTACAGCTGTGTTTTGTTTTGTTTGACCAATGGAGTGTTCAAATGTCTAAAAAATGTGTTGCCAACACTAAAAAGTCATGTGCTTTCAGAAAAAGATTGGGATTTCTACCTTCTCTTGAACAATAAGGGTTGACAAACACTGGTCTCTTATTACCACCTGATAGAGGTGATGTGTAAATATTTAATGGGCACAGTAGGGCAGTGGCCATGCAGGAAACCCCACCGTCCAGAATGAACACCTACCATAAAGGACAGTGACAGTCCCCAGGGCTAGATGCCAGCCCCGCCACCAACCCCGCCAGCTGGAGCTGAGGAGCGGCTGGTGGGGAGGACGGGCACTCCCAACCCCTCCCTCTTGTCCCCTCACTACTGAGGCTGCCGCTTGTCATCTCACACTTACTCTAACATTTTTCTTATGCAGATTTAATGGGGAAATAAAGTCTTCCCCAAAGGTGTCAAAATAAAAAATAAGGGCTGCCCATTTCAAGGAAAAAGACACTTTTACTTTTTCACTACTTCACTCATTAAGTTCTATGCTTAGCCCCTGTAATCTTTGGATTTGTGGCCCACCGCTCTGGCTTAAACAACTTCTCTTTTAAAATGCATAAATTCCCCAGAAGGGCTAAGGCTGGTGGGAACTTTTACTTTCTATGAGCCTTTTTGCTTTCTCTTGGGGCATAGCTAAGGTTGCCTGCTCCGGGTTTTGGTGCTGGCAGTGGAATGAATAAGGTGAGTTTGGCTGGTGAGACTCAGGCAAAGCAGCTGTGGCAACACCTGGGGCCGTGGACTGAGAGCGGCTCACCTTGCTCCTTCCCGAAGGTGTTGGGGGCAGGGAGCCCTGCTGGTCCTTCCAGCTCTACTGGACACTCATTTCCTGTCCACGCTCTGGAGGCACAGAGGATTTCCAGAACTGCTGGGATTCGGCACTTGGGTGGAGCTTGGTCAAATAGAGCCCAGCCTGAAGGCATCGTTCCCAGAGACAGAGGAAAGGAGCAAAGAAAGACATCGAAAGGTGCCAAGACACTCCTGCCTGCAGTTCTGCCTGCGGTCTGGCAGCAGTGGCCACTGTGTGCCCCACACAGACACTGGAGGTTCCTGACACCTTTCTGTAGGCAATTATTCACAGGGGCAGTGGGCTGGGTGGGATCAAGCCCTAAACGAAAGCATAAATGCTTATGCCTATCCTCTGCCATTTTGCCAAAGTGACTTTCAAAAAATCCCTGACACCTTTTAGGATTAACTTCAGTTGCGCAGGAATAGAGCATTTATTCTGCCCTGAATGTTCTTCTGGTGAAGGACTATGCTTGTTTCCATTTGGTACTGAAAGGAAACCACCAAATTCTCAGGGGCATCTCTACCTTAAGGAGAAAAGTATCATGAGGAGGATAAAGCCTACGAGACCAGGAAGCTCAGCTCAGTGTTCTGTGACGACCTAGATGGGATGGGATGGGGGTGGGAGGGAGGTCCAAGAGGGAGGGGATATAGGTATACATATAGCTGATTCACTTCACTGTACAGCAGAAACTAGCACAACATTGTAAAGCAATTATACTCCAGTTTAAAAAAAAAAAAAAAGCTTATGAGACCAAGTCAATAACATTAACAATAACAATAATAATAACTCCATGCAATAAAGACCATTGCATGTACCACGCACTGTGCTAGACGGTTTACGTATACCACTAAGTAGCTATAACTAGTTCCTTTTTATAGATGAGGAAACATGCCCCAACTAGTCCAAGGTCATGCAGCTAGTAAGTATTATGGCTGGGAGTCAATCTTGATTTGTCTGATCCCAAAGTCTGTGTTCACTGCTCTCCAAGATCTGCTAACCAAGACCCTCTAACTTCAGGGGTCACGTTAGACAGGTAAGAAGGAGGCCCACACCGAGTCCCAGCTACAAGGGTCCTCTTGGCTTATTTGAAAGACACTTTGGGCCAAGCAGGGGCAAGTCTCTCCTTTGAGAGGGGGTTGACCATCACTGTGTTCCCAAGACATTTGTCCATTTCAGTCACTGTAATCACAGCTACTGGCTATTGAGCATCCACTTTCCATGTATTGAACAAAGCTCTTTACGGGAGTGATCTTTCATTCTTTTCCCCATTTTTAAAATGATAAACAAACAAATAAACAAACCTCAAACAGATTAAGTTGCCTGCCTGATGTCAAAAGGAGAACAAGTGACAGAGTCAAATTTGTAGCCAAGACTGATCTCAAGACCATGCTTTTCCACTCTCTTCAGTTGTCTACCCCCTTCCAGCATATGGCCTGGAAAACCCAGCCCCTGGTTAGTCCCTGAATTTTGCCTTCTGTGGTTGGAAAGAACCTGTTGTGACATTTGACTTTGGTCTCAGAGTAATCCTGTTTCTTTTTGCCCACTGGGTATTTCTATGGGTCTGTTCATCCGTACAGCTTCCTCCTTGGGGTGGTTTGCAAATGGCACTTTGGCCAGGTTCCCCAAGGCCACATCTCTCCCAAGAGGCATCAAAGCCCTTCTTGGGCTGCACAGAGGAGGCTGAAGAGGGAAGAAAGCAAACAGAAGATGTCGACACTTGCCTCCTCTCCATCTCTATGACCCTCATTCTTATCAGAGAATATCTCGAAAGGCTCTGAGGTCTGTTTCCCCTGGAACTTAAAGTGTGGGATTGCACCACCGGGCCCCAGGGTGAGGGACAGGGAAAGCGATGCTAGAGCAGGTTAGTGTAAGGAGTTCAGCCTCACCTTGGTAAATGTCAGATTCACAAATCCGCCCTGGAAATTCAAGAGGAGGTTGGATTTTCGGAAGCCACAGTTCCCAGAGGATTGGGTTGCATTGGGGTCGATGCTGAAGTATTTCTGAGGTGAAAAAACCTAAACCAAATAAAATAGATTGGCTCAGTGGAATGTAGAAGAAAACTCTAGCCGGGAGACCAGAAGCACAGGCTGGTAATTGAGCCTGAAACTCCAGGCTAGTGGGCGCTCACTGGAGAATTTCAAAGTCCCTGGAAGACACCTCTCATTTCCAAACTGTTATGTTTAAAAGATTTTTTTAAAAGAAGGAGTGCTCTCACAGAGAGGAGTTCCTTGATAGATAATTCATGGCAGGTATATTCTTGAAAAACCATGTAGAATTTAATTTTTGCTCAAGCAAACATGTTGGGCGCTACAGGAAAGGTTTTGCTATCTAATGTACTTCTGTTTCAAATAAAAACCGAACGTGGAAATTTTACTTGAAATCATAAAAACTGTGCAAAAAAAGGAAGAATTTTTATAGTGATTCTTTCAGCAAATCAAATAATCTAAGCCCCACTCCCACCCCCTCCAATCTTCTCATTAACCTGGATTTTTCATATTAATGTCACAGCTGGCTGGAACCACGAAGACCGTCTAATGCAAACCTCTCATTTCACAGGAAATTTGCTGAGGCTTGGAAGTCATCCAGAGGAGCAGGGCCAGGCTGGGGTCAACGCTGGCCACACCCAACACCCTGCCCATGGCGGCTAAAAGTGGAGGGTGTGCATATTTAAAATTTTGGTGTGTGCCTTTCTTCATTCATACAGTTGCTATCAGTGTCTATTTCTGTATGTGTCCTGAAACAGATCCACCTCATAACGGAGCACCTTGGAGAAAGAGGAGCCCGCAGATACCTACTTCATTCCAAGATACAGAATGCAGGGGCACGTTCATTTTCAGCAAGGCACTCCCCACTCAAACTTTTTGAAGCAGTGCTATAGTCCTGTGCCGGACTTACCGACTCCGTGTCTTGAACCGTCAGCTCTATCCCCATCTCTGCTTTGATACAGAGCTTGCTTCCATTCAGAACTTGATACATTCCAGTCTTGGCTGACGATGGCTGGGGTGCGAGGGTGGGCCTGGGAGCTACGGTGGCAGGCGAGGCTGTTTGGGTTGTGTTGGTGGGCCCTGGGGTGTGGGGGGGTTGAGTAGGCTTCCGACTGGCTGTGCTATTGTGTGGTGAGGTGGACAAAGGTGCTGGCAGGGTGGTCTGGTTACGGAGTTGGGTGGTCTTCCCAGTTGTGTGGCCAACAGTCGATGGCCTGGCTCCAGTTCTGTGGGCTGGCGGGGTGACGGTGGGTGGTGGTGGGCTGGGACTGGTGCTGGGGCTGATCGTAGCCTCAGTGACTGGAGCAGCCGTGTGTGACTTGTTGGGTGTGGCCAGGGCTGTGACTAGGGTGTGGGCTGTCGGGCTGGTGGAGGGGGTGCTGTCTGTAGTTACCAGGGAAGCTGTCGCTAGAATCTTTATGGTTGTGTGTGTGGTTAGGGTCTCAGAGGTGGATGTTGTGACAGCTATCTGAGAGGTGACATGTCCATCTGTTGACCTTGCTGCTAAAGTTTTCTGAGGCACACGGTTCGTTGGCTGCAGGAGAGAAGGTTTGGCTGTGGCCTGTACTGTTGCAGGTGGAGAATAGCCTGTGATTTCTGGAAACGCTTTTGCTCTCATATTACTGCCATAATGCAAAATCACTGCAAATTAGGAAACAAAAATGTTAATACACCAACCAATGGCTCACATGAGTGAAGCCCTCCCCCACTCCCACTTTAAGGTTTCTTCATTAAAAATTAACATGTGTTTTTCAGATTTTGGGGAAATTTACAAGGAACTAACAGTGAAGTGAAGGTCACTCAAAATTCTACCACAAGGCCACAATTTTAACGTTTTGGTTGCGCCCATGTTTTTACAGGGTTGTGAGCATACTGGAGATGTTCTTCCCCTTTCTCTGTGTGGGGTGTCGTACTATCACCCCAGCGAGCGTGCTCAGCTAGATATCTAAGTGCCAATGCCTCTTCATTTTCCATCTTCAAATGTGAATCCGGACAGTTCCTGGGTAGAGTGTGCTCCTGGGTAGGGTGCTGCTGTGACGACCTGACAGAGCTGGGGCAGCATGAATAACAGTAATAAAGATTTACACAGCTTGTATAGTTTTCAGAGAATCATATAATCCCAGGTTCGAAAGGGACCTTAAAGATTATCTAGTACAAACCCTAATCTGATGTATGAATTGTACTGTTGGATATTTGCCATGTGTTCCGCCAATCTATGCATAATTACCTCCAATGACAAGAGATTCAGTTCACTTCCATTTTTTATTTCACTATCAGTTTTATTTTTTTTTCTTTTAATAAATTTATTTATTTATGGCTGCGTTGGGTCTTCGTTGCTGCGCGCGGGCTTTCTCTAGTTGCGGCGAGCGGGGGCTACTCTTCCTTGCGGTGCGCGGGCTTCTCATTGCCGTGGCTTCTCTTGTTGTGGAGCACGGGCTCTAGGCGCTTGGGCTTCAGTAGTTGTGGTG
Organism: Balaenoptera borealis; assembly: GCF_965194805.1. Lineage (NCBI taxonomy): Eukaryota > Metazoa > Chordata > Mammalia > Artiodactyla > Balaenopteridae > Balaenoptera > Balaenoptera borealis. The sequence goes on along the minus strand of NC_138862.1, from coordinate 84,267,746 downwards.
TATGGGCTCAGTATTGTGGCTCACGGGCTCTAGAGCACAGGCTCAGTAGTTGTGGCTCGTGGGCTCTACAGCACAGGCTCAGTAGTTGTGGCACACGGGCTTAGTTGCTCCGTGGCACGTGGGATCTTCCTGGACCAGGGCTCGAACCCGTGTCCCCTGCATTGTTAGGTGGATTCTTAACCACTGAGCCACCAGGGAAGCCCGCCATCAGTTTTCAAAATGTAGCCCAGTTTCTGTCATTCCCTTACTTAACCTTTAGAGTGGCGCAGACTTTTCCAACTAAGAAATTAAATTAATCCATAAGTGCTCTGATATATCTGGTGTGCCATCCTTCATGGTTTGGCTTAAATGTCAGCTTCTCAAAGAGTCTTCCCCATCCTCCCCACATAAAACAGCTCCCCATCCTCACAATTCTCCATCACAGTATTATATTCATTGCCTTCACTGAACTAATCACAGCTTGTAATTATATAAGGGGATGGTATTCAAATATTTAACAATAAGCCTGTCCAGACAGTGTGTACCAGCAGAATATCAGCCCTGATTATATGTTTATTTATTAATTGTGCCTCTCTCCCACTAGATGAAAAGCAACCTCAAGGTGGGAACTGTGGGTAATTTTTTTCACCACCAGTGCGTGCACATAGACGGTTTTCAGTGGATACGGAATGAATGAATAAATAACTGAATGTGTACATGGTGGTTATAGCATTGTAGACCTCCTAGGATTATTAACAGGCTCAAACAAGGTGGTTTGAGTGAAAGCCTTCCTGGAATATTAAGCATACCTAGAGTGTGTATTATTGTCATAGGTTCTCTCCTGGGCTATCCCTTCAGGGCCGAAGGCCTCTGAATCTTTTTCAACCAGAATAGTTCTATCCTTGTCTCCTTCCAAGCACAGAGCAAGCCAGAAAGTAGACAACTGCAGATGATGTCCCTTGGGAGCTTATGATGAGGTACACTGAGAGATGGCGCTGTCTCTTCAATGCTATGGTTTCACTATGTTTACGCCTTGTATTTTCACTCATTGGAGCTGTTACTGCCCGGTGCTGGGCAGTGACTTGGAAAAACACAGGGAAAAGGGAAAGAAGATCACTCTATGCTGGTGTTTATAGAGTCCTGAATTTCATATCTAATTAAAGTCATCCGTAAACACCTTTACTATCTCTCCCTTTTCATCCAATACATTTCTAGGTGGGTACTTTCCCCATAGCAACAAAAATTCCAAGTTACTGAACACTTACTACATGGCAGGCCTCAGGTCAAGGGTCTTCTTTCACCAGCTCTTCTCAAAAACCCTCTGATGGGTACTAATCTTTATCTGTCTTTCAGATGAGGAAACTCAGGTTTAGAAAATTCTATTAACTTGACCATAATCACACAACTAGTAAATTTTGAAGCTGAAACTCAAGCCCCTGTCTGAACCAAAGTCTGCCCTTGGATCTGGGGATGGGTGGAGGTGGTGCATGTCACTGGGAAGAATGGTAAGAGAAGAGACAAAAGCAGAGGAGAGGAGAGTAGGGTGCCCCTCCAGTGACCCCAGTTCACTAAACCCTCATAATGGTGGTCCTCAGTGAGTCTTTCAAAGGTCCACATGCTAAAAGAGTGATTATTTTCCAGAAGAAAAGGCTAACTTTAAGCCCAGTAGTAACACTTATAAATTATTTCTGCACAGCTGGTTTGCAAAATGGGAAGGACAAAAGTATCAGTTCAAAATGCCTTTGATAACCTTTAAAGAAGACATTATTAATGACATTAAGTTACGTGAGGCTATTACTAAAGAGTCTTTTCTTGTATCTAAAATGTTTATTTGGACAATTGAAATGTATGATATTTGAGAGTTGCAGATTTTATGGGCTACAGATTTACTTTACAAATCTTTGTAAAATCATACATGGAGTCTTCATGCCCATACTGTAGAGCTTGGAGCAAGATTTTCCCTTTCAAGATTGTTATGAAGGTTGACAGTTGTTGCAGATTTACTTGCATAATTCATTTGGGCTGAACAGCAAGAACCCAACGGGAACCCAGTTAGGGTCATAGTATTACTATGAAGAAATAGAATTCACTCCCAGTTGTGGTATCTAGGAATATCTTGTAGTAAAAAGCAAAGATTGCTGCAGAGAACTCTGGGAGACTGGGAACCACCTGACTTTTGCTCTCCTGGAAGATTAGGTCCTTGATAAAATCCCACTGTGTACAGCTTATGCTTATGAACTAAAGCAAATCTTCTCAAGCGAGTAGAATTTCCTCAACTGAGTAGCACACCCTTTCAAAGGGGGAGCCTTCCCCATAATGCAATTAGAACTCCTCTCTCAGCAGTGATGAATGAACTCAAGTAAGGGAAAAAAACACATTGGCCATTCATGAATGCACAGCACCCCAAACAGGACAAGAAGACTCATGGTACACTGTCAAGTGTGCTTGGTATATAGGAAGTCTTTGTGAGGTGCCTGGAGGTGATGGTGTCTCCATATGGTATGTGACCTTGTGGTGGACAGGAGCCTGGGCTGGTAGGTGGCAGGACCAAAAGTGACTGAAAGTAACAGAGTGTGTTACAATTAAACAAGTCTGGGAAATATTGTTCTAATATTCTTCTCCTTCTCCACTCTGGTCCCTCCCCTCCTCTCCTCATCTCCCCGTAGGAGTGTGGGGTATAAAAGATGGGCAGGCAATTAGATGGGAATTTGACAGAAGTAGCTATGCTGTGCATTGAAATACAACCCAGAAAGTTCATGTGTTTGTTAGGTACTCAATGGAAATAATACTCTGAAAAATACTCTGTTTTACAAAATCTATGTTTATGACCACACATATATGACCAATCTTGGTCAAAATTGGGTCATAGTTTTTAAATGGGATCTTTGACCTAGAGGTTTAGTCAAGTTCACTGGTCTGTCTGAAACCCACAAAGAGGGCAGTGGGCAGAAGCAAGGGCAGGGCATAGCTCAGACTCTCTCAGTTCTCCTTCCACTCAAAAGAACACAGCCTGAAGTCCACACACTGATTTGCCAAGCTCCCACTCCAAGAGACTCAGCAAATGAGTACCCCAGAGCCTTAACCCCTTGTTTGTATTCCTCTAGATGGTGAACTGCAGGAAGGGGCGTGAGAAGGTTTTGGTTTCCCTACAACTTGCAGGAGGAGCTGAGAGATAACCCATCGGCCAGGCCCTGGGAAAGCCAGTGACCACACAAGGACTGCTTCTTTAGGTATTTCCCAGACAGTCGGGCCTTCCCAGAGAGCCTTAGTTTGGTTTCCCCACCACACCCAATTCAACAGATACAGAGGCGCCTCCTCTGAGCCAAGCTCCAGGCCCGGCACTGGAGGTAGGTCTTTGTTCTCAGGGGCGCAAAGCCTTGTGAGGCAGACACAGAAATGGACTACACTCCTCAGTGTGACAGGTGTTATTATTGAAGCAGGCCCCGAATGCTATGGGGTGGGGTGGGGAATCCATCACAAGGAGAAATTCTTCAGGCAGACAGGAAAGTAGATGGCATCCCACAGGCAGGAGAAAGAGTATGTGTAAAGGCCTGGGGCTTCAGAACCTGGCATGTCTCTTCAGAACAGCAAGGAGTCAGCATTATGGGAGCTTGGGAGGGTGTGAGGAGGGGTCAGGGGAGGGCCAGCAGGGAGCAGACCTGGCAGGTCTCAGAGGCTACCTTTTGCAAAGCTCTAAGGAGCACAGCTGAGGAGTAAATGGAGTGCTGTGGCCATGTCCAGGGGCAGGGAGTCGAGCTTAACTCCTGAGCACTTTCTCTGGCACCTCCCCGGGCAGCAGAGGTAGCCCTAGCTGGATGCGGCAGGAAGACGGTTTCTGGATGTGTGGGGCAGCAGGGGTGGGCCCTTGACAAGATTCTGCTCACAGTTTCACAGTTTAATCTTAGGCCTTTTAGCAGAGAGATGTAAATCCTGCCTCTGTCAGTTTTCTGTGGGACTTGAGGCTCAAAGAAAACCCTTGAGCAGAAGGGGCTCTAGCCCTGTGTCAGAGACTGCTGGCTGACTATGCCAAAATCCAGTCTCTCCTTTTTCCTTAGTAACCGAACCATGAGTTTAAGCTGAGCACTTGCTGTGTGGAATAAAGCCCCCCAACTCTAAGCCTCCTTTCCAGATGGGTAGGAATGTGTGACTGAGTTCAAGCCAAAGCAATAAAAGTGGTAGGGTATGTGGGCCTCTGGGAAGGCTGCTTGAAGGGAGCTCAGTCACCTAGGGGGCCTCTCTATTGCCTTCCTGTTTCCTCCTTTAATCAGCCTGCAATGTGTATGTGATGGCTGGAGCTCCAGCAGACATCTAGAACCATGAGGAGACCTTGCAGGTGGAAGTCACACATTGGATGGTGGGTCCACAAGAATGAGTCCTCACACAGACCTGGTCTGAATTCCTCTGGACTTGTTTTCACTTGAGAGAGAAACAAATACTTACCTTGTTTAATTCACTATTTGGCGCTTGTCTCTTATGTGCAGCTGAACCTAAACTTAACTGATACAAACTTAAATCTCATTTTATGGGGTTCGAATTTGAGATCAGGAAGCAAAGTGACTGGATAAAGATTACATAGTTAGCTTACCTAAAATCTATGTCTCTCCAAGCAAAATGTCGAATGGTTTTCGCTCACATGCAATTCAACAAGTATTTCTTGAACATACGCATGCAGAAGTGTAGTGCAGAAGTGCAGAGCATGGACCCTGAAGCTGAACTTCCTGGGTGCAAATCTCAGGGCTGCCATTTGTTAGCTGAGCACCCATGTTCACCTCTAAGAATGTACAGCTCGGAGACGAAAGGGCAACGTGGGCATTTCCTTTCCACCTGCCTGTGCATTTATCACATGTTCATTGCCTTCCTGAATCCACCAGTCGTCTGCCAGCCATCGAATTGGTGCCCACAGACAGGTCACTGAGGGTTACTGCTACACTGAGATCTTCTGCTTTTTTATTGGCTTGCTCTGCTAAATATAATGATTACTTTTCATTTTGCCTCCAAAAGAATGTGAAACTCTAATTCTAAAAGTGTGGCACAAAGAAAAACAGCCTGGATTAGGGTAGCTGGCCTGAACTTCCACCCAACTTTCATGACAATTCATGTTACACTCAACTGCAGCTGTGTCTCCCATTTGAGCGTGTTAGTGAGGCCACGTGGACAGAGCTAGTTCCCTCACATGTTCAAGTCAGTGGTAGTAGAAGAAATTGTGAATCAACCAGCAAACTTGATAAAGCACATAAGAGGACTCAATGTCCTAGGGAGAAAATGTTCTTGGTGAAAGCAGGGGGCACAGACATAAAAGAATCATTAAAATCTCAGCTTCCCAGACAGTCTCTTTGATCTGACCTATACTGGTAATGAAACAAGAAATCTTTGATGCCCTGGCTTACATCTTTCTGAGATGGCACAGTTTGTCAGACCACATCTCGTTCATCTTCACAACTCACTGTTACATAATATACACATAGCGCTCCATTTAAGAAAAGCAGAAAAAGCAAGGCATGATATGATTTCCCCAGGCTCTTGGCAAGAGCCCCATTTCTAAGCCCTGGCTCAGTTCTCCATCTCTTAAATCGAAGAGATTTCTACAAACTCTCCCTAATCAGGTGCCTAGAGACCATTTGGGAACCGGGGGCAGTGTCACTGTCTTCCAGGGTTGACACCTACTCTGCCTGACTCATGGAAAACAAGTCCAAACTGTGAAAGCCTCTGGAAAAAAAAATGAAGGTGTGCTCCACACGTAAGGTAATAAAGAGGCATTCCCAAGTCAAATACCCACAGTAGCTGAAGCCACTACAGCTATCTCCAGTCTGTCCTGTCCCACCTTGGTCACTGGCACTAGAATGCATTTACATTTAATAGGACTGGATGCAGCAGGGTCACCATGGAAAGCCATGTGTGTCACTCACCGGCCAGGGACACGAAGAGCACCACCACTGCAGAGAGCTGCCAGGACATGACTGGAGAGCCAGGGAGTACCACTGCCTCGCCAAGGGGCTGCTAGGCTCAGCGCTCAGCACGGCTGGGTCTTCCGAATGGTGCAAGGCTAATTCCAGGGCAGGCTCTGGCAACAAAGTAGACACCTCCTTCTGCCCCTTATTCACTGGTGGCAGAGAAAACAAAGTCACTTGCGTTATGAGAAGTAACTGAAAGGCCCTCCCAAGTGGTGCGCTGAGGCTGAGCGGGGAGGGAAACCATAAGTGGCCCTTGTGTGAAGGCAGGCACTTTCATTTCTGCCTTTAGTGTTTGTGAGCGACGGGATGGGGGATGGGGCATGTCCCCCAGCCAAGGTGAAGGGCATCTGAGATCATTTTCCACAAGAGGTGGTGGATCTGTGGCAGTGCCTGCTTCCTTCTCTCATAAGTTGGGTCTCCATTTTTCTCTAAGACCTTGAGTACATTTCTGTAAACCCAGAGACCCTTCTCAGCCAGGAGAAAACCAGTCCCTCAGTCCTGAGGGTGAGCAGGAGTCAAAACTCCGTGGGTAGAGTGCTGTCTGTCTCTGTGTGTTTTCACAAGAAGTCTGAGGCAGCCCTGTTCTCTGCTCAAAGCAGCCTTACCTGGGAACCTCACATTGTGGGGAGGGGGGGGCATGTGAGCTTAGGAATCAGGGAGATCTGGGTTTGAATTTGGCCCTGCCAACTCACCGGCTGTATGACCCTGGGTAACCTCTCTGAGCCTCTGTTTCTTCTGTTGTATAACAGGGATAATAATGACTACTCCCAGATGGTTTTCCTGGAACACAAATAATATTGAATATCTTCAAAAGGTAACCTTTTCATGTCTTATCTCCTTCCTCTACTAATTAGACAAAACAATGGTGGTCTCTCTCCCAGAGCTGTGAGTCCCCGTGAGGAACACACATATAGGCAGTTTATGAGGATACCCTCCTGATTACTAGGTTTAGGGCTTTCAGTTTAGTCTCAGACAATTTCCTGAAAAACAACTTTGGCAACTTTTTTATCTTACTATGTTGCTCTAATCAAGCAAATTTACCAAAGCAAGGGGTGTGTTTCCACATTGAATTTTTATGGTGGAAGGTGAAGATTAATTTGTGTCAGTTGACCTAATTTCAGCTACTCGCTATATAGAATTCTGGACTTTGAGTCACTTTATTCAACAGACAATAATTAAGCAGATACTCTGTGCCAGACACTCTTCTTATTCCATTTAAGCCCCACAGCCACTCTATGTGGGCACTATAGTATTATTGTTGTCCCATTTCACAGATGGGGAAACTGAGCACAGAGAGGTCAAGTGACTTGCCCAGAATCACTTAGATAATAAATGAAGAAGCTGGGCTATGAATACAGTCTGGCTTGAAAGTCTAGGATTTTAAGCACTATGCTGTACTACCGCTGAAGAGGTGCTCTGGACTAGAATATAATATATGCTTTCAAGTTGCTTACTGCCTAGTTGAGAAACAACATTTATTGATATAAATAGCTAGAGAGTGACCAATTGTTTGCTACTTAGAAACACACTAGATGAGGAAAGGAATAGTCAGAGATGACTTTATAGGGGTTGAACCTTGGAGAGACTGAAGGTCATAGAGGATCTGGGTACTTGGAGAATAGCAATAATAATAATAATAATAATAGCAGTAATAATGGTTTCCATATAAGGAATCCCTATTATGTGCCTGACACTGTGTAATGCATATGGCACCTCTACAGGGTAGATTTTTTAAATCCCCACTTTACTGATGTGGAAAATGAACCACCCAGCATCACATAACAGGCTAAAATTTGCATCATGGCTTGTCTGGCCCTGAAGCCTGTGCCCTTTCTGCTGGCCACAGGAGCAAAATCTCTTGAGTGGTGATAAGCCTGACTGGACGGGCCTGGGGAGTTATTTTCTTAGTGGTTGCCCTGAAGATTACTGTACATCTCAGCCTATAGCAATCTAGTTTGGATTAATACTATCTTAACTTCAATAGTATATAAAAACTTTGCTTCTATCTATTTCCATTGTCTCCCCTTCCTTTTATTGCCATATAAATTACATCTTTATTCATTGTATATCCACCATCATGGGTTTATAATGATTGCTTTATGAAGTTATCTTTTATATCAGATAAGAGAAAAAGGAGTTACAAACAATGCTATAGAGGAAATGTTTGTGTTCCCTCAAAATTCATATACAGAAGCTCTAATGTGGTGGTATTTGAAAGTGGAGACTTTGGGAGGTAATTAGATTATGAGGGTGGAGCCCTCATGATGGGATTAGTGTCCTTATAGGAAGGGGAAGAGAGCTAGTTCTCTCTCTGCTCTCCACCACATAAAGATATAGCAAGAAAGCAGCTGTCTACAAGCCAGGAAACTGGCCCTCACCAGAATGCCACCATGCTGGCACCCTGATCTCAGACTTCCCAGTCTCCAAACTTGTGAGAAATAAATCTGTTGTTTAAGTTATTCAGTCTATGGTAATTTGTTACAGTAGCCAGAGCTGACTATGACAAACAAAAAAAATATATTTATAATATCTGCTATATTTACCTATGTAGTTACATTTATTGGTGCTCTTTATTTCTTCATGTGGATTTGAGTTACTGTCTAGTAACTTTTCATTTCTGAAGGACTCCTTTTAGCATTTCTTGTAGGGAAGGTTTTTTAGTGACAAATTATCTCAGTTCTTGTTTATCTGGAATGTCTTAATTTCTCCTTCAGTTTTGAAGGACAGTTTTGTGGATATAGAATTCTTAATTGACAGTCTTTTTCCTTTCAGCACTTTAATATATCATCTCATTGCCTTCTGGCCTTGATGGTTTCTGATGAGAAATCTCTTATTGAGAATTCCATATGATTTGAGATGTGGATTAGCTCATTGCTGAAAAAATTATCCTTTCTTCACTCTGTTGCTTTTGTACCTTTGTTGAATATCAGTTGTCCACATGTATATGGGTCTATACTGTTCCACTGATATAATTTTCTATCTTTATGTCAAGATCAAATTGCCTTGATTGCTGTAACTTTACAATAAACCTTGAAATCAGGTATTATTAGCCCTCCAACTTTGTTCTTCAACATTCTTTAGCTTCTCCCTTTCCATTCCCTAATTCCCTCTCTTATGCTTTAAATTAACCAATAAAGAGTGAACCTGTGAAACCCTAAACACCTCACCCTTGGGCCCTAACAAAGGCAGAGCCCCAGGTTTGTGCTCTCTGTCTCTCTCAACCTGTGACCTTGCTTCATGACCCTTGAGTGTGCTGTGTACCCGCCAGGACCTATGAGTAGTAAATCTTGTTCCTCAAAGCTCCCTGATGGTTTCTGGCTGAAGTGTGTACTGCAACCATTATAAGAACCACACGGACTAGTCCAGCCACAACACTGGCCCCACAAGCTTGGGTGAGTGCCTCAGGTGTTCCTAGTTCCTAGGCAAGAGCATCACCATCAACAGGATGGGACCAAACAGCAGGGGGGAACACAATTCAGCCCATAACAGTGGTCTGTCTTGTTAAATGTTCCATGTGAACTTCAGAAGAATGTGTGTATTCTTTTGTTGTTGGATTCAGTGTTCTATAAATGTTATTAGGTTAAATTGGTTGACAGTGTTGTTCAAGTATTCTATATTCTTACTGATTTTTTCTTTATTGTTTTATCAATTCTTACAAGAGAAGAGTTGAAATATCAGATTAAATTGTAGATTTGTTTATTTCTCTTTGCAGTTCTGTTTTTGCTTTGTGTATTCCAAAGCTCTGTTATTGATGTGTAAACATTTAGGATTGGTATGTCCTCTTGATGGATTAACCGCTTTATTATTTTTAATATACATTTTTTAAATATTTATTTATTTATTTATTTATTTAATTTATGGCTGTGTTGGGTCTTCGTTTCTGTGCGAGCACTTTCTCTAGTTGTGGCAAGCGGGGGCCACTCTTCATCGCGGTGCACGGGCCTCTCACTATCGCGGCCTCTCTTGTTGCAGAGCACAGGCTCCAGACACGCAGGCTCAGTAATTGTGGCTCACGGGCCCAGCTGCTCCGCGGCATGTGGGATCTTCCCAGACCAGGGCTCGAACCCATGTCCCCTGCATTGGCAGGCAGATTCTCAACCACTGCACCACCAGGGAAACCCCGCTTTATTATTTTTAAATGATCTTGATTTTTGGTCAGATTCTTTGTCCTGAGACCCACTTTGTTTTTATATTAACATTGTCATTCTGGCTTTCTTTTAATGAGTGTTATTAGTTTGGGATATCTTTTTCCATCCTTTTACTTTTAATCTATTTGTGTCTTTATACTGTCAGATAAAATGAGGCATATTAAAAACTTTTTAAGTTCATTTGAGCAAAACTCAATTCAGATCGGGCAGGGCCAAACCAGAAGTAGTTGGGAGAGCTCCGCTGACAAAAGCTAGGGGAAAGACTTTTCTAGAGAAGAGGCACAAGCAAAGCAAGGAAATTATTTGATTTGTTATAGCTTAAGTGCTTGCATTATTTGAGAGAGCCAAGCTGGCTGTTTGTGATTGGTTGTCCTTAGGTTTCAGTTTCTTAACCTTGAGGCATTTCCGGTGTAGGTTTTGGTTTGCTTACATAGGCTACTAAGGCATTAAAGCCACCTCAGTCTAAAGGCCTCCTTGTTTAACAATATTTAAGGTGGGTTTCTTGTAGGTCACAAGGGAAGTCTTTTTTCTTCTTCTTTTATTTTTAAAATATCCAATTTGATAACAACCCCCTTTTAATAGGGGTGTTCAAATCATGATTATTGATATGGTTACATTTATATCTACCATCTTGGCAACTGTTTTCTATTTTTCCTACCTGTTCGTGGTCTCATTTCTCCTCTTTCTCCACCCACTCTTGGATTAGCTGTTTTTTTATATTCCATTTTATCTCATCTGTTGGCTTATTAGTTATAACTCTGTCATTTTATTTTAGGGTTTGCTTTAGAGTTTATGGTATATATCTTTACGGTATCACAGTGTACCTTCAGATGATCTTAATACCACTTCACATAGAAGAATCTTACTACAGTGTACTTCAGTTTTTTCCCTCTTGGCCTCTGTTCTCTTGTCATACGTTTTAATTCTGTATATGTTATAAACTCCACAACATATTCTTGTTCTTTTTTTATTTAAATAGTCAATTATCTTTTAAGGAGACATAAATAATGAGGGGAAAAAGCTTCAATACTTACTTATGTGATTACCATTTCCTGCAGTCTTCACTCCTTTGTGTAGATCCTTGAGTTTGTTGTTGCTACAGTTAGCCTAAGTACACCATGCACTTCAGATTCCTCAAGTGTTACCTGTGTTTAAGGTATGGCATTGTTTGACCAAATGTTTTTCTCAATGTGTGCTGCACCCTCAGCTTTAGGTCTTCCCTGGTATGTGTCAGAGTCTCTCCATGCCCTTGTAGCTCTCCCAGCAGACTCCACTGTTACTTGATAGTCAGTGCTTGTTAGCCTGGGGCTGGGGACTGAGCTGTGAGGTGCTCTGTTCTAAGTCTCAGGCAGGCAGGCACTCTGTCCCTGGGTCTTGAGGGGGTGTGACCTTCAAAGTGTTTCTATCCCTCCCCCAGCAGGAGTTTTGGGCACAGCACATATTTCCACCTCTCTCCCAGGATCAGAGGTTTGGTTTTTATTCCATTATTTTTCCCCAACTGCAGTTGGATTTACCAGCCCTGTAAGGGTGTGTTTATTGCCTGTTCTTGGGCAGCTGGTTCTACTTTTGTTCTGTCAGAAATATGGGGCAATAGGATCCAAGCCTTGTCTCATGTCTTTCCTGCAGCAACTGATATTCCCCTTCCCCAGGCTATGCCCTCAAGGATGCTTTCTCAGGACTTCTACTAATCTTTTTTGTGAGTGCCCAGTGAGACCACTGGAGGAGAAAAGTCTGCACGTGGATGCAAATATTCATTATGTCTGTGGTCCCTGGGTTTCTATTTTCTCTTGCAAGCCTACACTGGGCCACTAACAAATTTAGCAGAACTCTCTTTGCCAGCATATAGCAGTGCCTGCTCCAGGTAGGCAAGTGCTTGGAGTTCCATCTCTCTTTGTAGGTGCCTCTCTTTCCTTGGTCTTCAGGCTATATGGGTGCTGGGTGAACTCAGCTCTCTCATGGGTCCACAAAAAGTTGTGGATTTGCATATTTTCCAGATTATCTGATCTTGCAAGTGTGGGGATAGTGCTCTTTCTAGCTTTCTACATCTCAAGAAGATTTTTAATAGCTGCATAGAGTTCCATTGTATGTCAGTACAATATTTTATCAATCAGCTTTTTATATTTAATATATTTGTTATCTGTTGTTAACAAAACTTAGGTGCTTAAAACAGCAAACATTTATTATCTCATGGCCCTCTGGTAGTAAATTCAAGAGTGGTTTCGCTGGGTTCTTCTCGCTCCAGGTCTCTCATGAAGTTTCAGCCAAGACATCAGCTGGAGCTGAAGCCATCTGAAGGCTTGACTAGGGCTGGAGAGTCTACCCCCCAGGGGCTCACACACATGGCTGTTGGCAGGAGGCTTCAGTTCCTGCCACGCAGGTCTCTCCTTTGGGCTGCTTCAGTGTCCTCTCAATATGGCAGCTGGCTTCTACAGTGAGTAACCCAAGAGGGAGAATGAGGAAAAAACTAAAATGCTTTTTATAACCTAGTCCTGAAAGTCAATGAGCATCATTTCCACCACATTCTATTTCCTGAGTCATTAGTACAGCCCACACTTAAAGAGAAGGTAATTTGACTCCACTCTTTGAAGGAAGGAGTCTCAATCTGGGGATACATTTTTACACAACCACAGACATTTAGGTTGTTTCCAATTTCTCACTACATGTTTTCCTGTTAAAAGTGATCCTAAAATGAACATCTGTACATATAATTCTTTGCTCATTTGTATGAGTTGATCATTAAAATAAATTCCTAGAAGTGGAACTGTTGGATCAAATCATATACTTATTTTAAACTTTAAAAGCTGTTACAAATTCTCTTCTAAAATGATAGTACTAATTTACACTCTTACCAACAGTGTATGAGAGTGCTGGTTTTCCTATAGCTTCTCCAACACTGGGTATTATCAAAGTTTTAAATGTTGGACAGTCTGATAATGAAAAATGATATATCATTGTTTGGCCTCTTTTCATATATTTACTGGATTTTGAATTTTTTCCCTATGTATTCATGTCCTTTGCCCATTTCTTTTTCCATTGTTATTGATTTGTAAACACTCTTTGTACACCAAGGAAATTAGTCTTGTGTCATATGTTTTGAAAATGTATTTACCTTTTGAGTTTTAATTTTTCCTATTTTCTACATATAAGTTTTTGCCTCTTACATAGCTTAATTTGTCAAGATTTTCCTTTGTAGCTTCTGGTTTTAGTTTTTGCCTGGAAAGACTTTATCCTATTCAAGATTCTTTTTAAAATGTTGTGACTTTCATGATTCCTTTTCTTTCTTTTTTTTTTTTTTTTGGCTGTGTTGGGTCTTCGTTTCTGTGCGAGGGCTTTCTCTAGTTGTGGCAAGCGGGGGCCACTGTTCATCGTGGTGCGCGGGCCTCTCACTATCATGGCCTCTCTTGTTGTGGAGCACAGGCTCCAGACGCGCAGGCTCAGTAGTTGTGGCTCACGGGCCTAGTTGCTCTGTGGCATGTGGGATCTTCCCAGACCAGGGCTCGAACCCGTGTCCCCTGCATTGGCAGGCAGATTCTCAACCACTGCGCCACCAGGGAAGCCCCCATGATTTCTTTAAGTCACACACTTGAACAATAGAGAAACAAAGCAGGACCCTGTGGGAAGGGAGCAATGCAGAGACAAAGGAGGAGCAGTCAAGAAACAATAGTGCAGCCCTGGGGCAGGTCCTGGTTCCACCTCAAGGGATACACATAACAATATCTTTAAGCTCTTTACAGAATTAAAACGTCCAACAAATGGAAGATGTTAGCATTCTTCATTCCAGATTAAAGGAACCACAGAAGCTCATCAGGAGACCAACTGAGGCCAGATTAAAGGAGTGCAGGCCCTGCACACACCCTAATCCTTATCAGCAACTCTGGCCTTGAACCATTGCTATAAAACTGCTCACCAAATCCCTTTGGGATGAGGACACACTGTTTTTGAGAGGCACAAGCCCACTGTGCCCCCTTTGCCTGGCAAAGCAATAAAGTTATTCTTTCTACTTCACCCAAAATTCTGTCTCTGAGATTCGATTTGGCACCAGTGCACAGAGGCCGAGGTTTTGGCATTGATATGAATGATTTTAAGGGCTGAGGTAAACTTACTATTATTTTTTCCATATTGCTATCCAGTGGTCCAAACACCACTTTTACAAAACATTTATCTTTTTGGTTCAGAACTAATTTGAAATGCCTTTTTTATAAATTCTGAGATGTATCTGGGTCCATTTCAAGATTCTCTACCCTGGTTTCCTTTTGTTAATTTCCATGGTATATGTTCCCTGGCAAATTAAAATATTATGGTATAAACCTACAATTCTTGCTACTTTTATAATAGCCATATTTGAAAAGCTTATCCATAAACAAAAACAGCTACCAGATTAAAGATGCAATTGACAAATATTTTGTAGAGGATTAGTGAAACTATATTTTAAAAAGCTTTCTATCCTCATCTGACAATAAACTTGGAACTCAAGAGACACTTGATACTTGTTGACTGATAAGCAAATGCTAGTGTGGTAACTTAGAATCTTGGCCTAGGAGTTGGAAAACATGGATTCTAGTTCCTCCTCTGCTGCAGGCTGGCTGGGTGACACTGACGCACAGTAATAAAGTTGTAGTTGGGCAATGGCCTCCTAGCTAGCTTCCCAATACTTCTTGCAGCTTGGTGTGGCCATGCAACAAAGCTTTCACTAAGGGAATATAAGAAAAGATTTTGCATGCCACTTGCACACTGGGCCTTAAAATATTACGCATGCGTATCTTCCAAGTTCTTTCCCCTTCCTGCGATCTGGAAACTGGACATTCCTGAGACCTGCTTTTGATGATGTAGGCAAAGACAATGCTCTAGCAGATGGCAGAAAAACCAGAAGGAAGGAACCTGGGCCACTAAATGACCGTGTGGAGCACAGCAGCCTGCAGGCCCAACCCAGGTGGTTTCACAAGACAGAAATATTCTTTAAGTCACTCTATTGTTGGATATCTTTGTTACAGCAGCTTACTCTTTCCCTTTACACATGGGATGTTATATTCCACTAAGAAAAGGGTTCTGTAGTCAAATAAGTTTGGGAAATCATGAGCTTAACAAAAGTATACAGACTTTCTTCCTGAAAGAGTTCTCAGCTCCCTTAATCTACTAATTGGGATCAACCAAGAGAGGAGTAGAACATGTAGTGTTTTTTTTTTCTTTTGGCCATGCCATGTGGCTTGCAGGATCTTAGTTCCCTGACCAGGGATCGAACCTGTGGCCCCTGTAGTGGAAGTGCAGAGTCCTAACCACTGGATGGCCAGGGAATTCCCCTGTGTAGTATTTCTTTTCTAACCTCTTTATTGGAGTATAATTGCTTTACAGTGTTTAGTTTCTGCTGTATAACAAACTGAATCAGCTATATGTATACAGATATCCCCATATCCTCTCCCTCTTGCATCTCCCTCCCACCCTCCTTATCCCACCCCTCTAGGTGGTCACAAAGCACTGAGCTGATCTCCCTGTGCTATGTAGCTGCTGCCCACTAGCTATCTATTTTACATTTGGTAGTGTATATATGTCAGTGCTACTCTCTCACTTTGTCCCAGCTTACCCTTCCCCCTCCCTGTGTCCTCAAGTCCATTCTCTACATCGGCATCTTTATTCCTGTCCTGCCCCTAGGTTCATCGAACCATTTTTTTTTTCAGATTCTCTATATATGTGTTACCATATGGTATTTGTTTTTCTTTCTGACTTTCTTCACTCTGTATGACAGACTCTAGGTCCATCCACATCACTACAAATAACTCAATTTCGTTTCTTTTTATGGCTGAGTAATATTGTGCCACATCTTCTTTATCCATTCATCTGTCGATGGATACTTAGGTTGATTCCATGTCCTGCCTACTGTATATAGAGCTGCAATGAACATTGCGGTACATGTCTCTTTTTGAATTATGGTTTTCTCAGTGTATATGCCTAGTAGTGGGATTGCTGGGTCATATGGTAGTTCTATTTTTAGTTTTTTAAGGAACCTCCATACTGTTCTCCATAGTGGCTGTATCAATTTACTTTCCCACCAACAGTGTAAGAGGGATCCCTTTTCTCCACACCCTCTCCAGCAATTATTGTTTGTAGATTTTTTGATGGTGGCCATTCTGACCAGTGTGAGGTGATACCTCGTTGTAGTTTTGATTTGCATTTCTCTAATGATTAGTGATGTTGAGCATCTTTTCATGTGTTGTTGGCAATCTGTATATGTTCTTTCTTCTTTGGAGAAATGTCTATTTAGGTCTTCTGCCCATTTTTGGATTGGGTTATTTTTTTTTTTGGTATTGAGCTGCATGAGCTGCTTGTATACTTTGGAGATTAATCCTTTGTCAGTTGCTTCATTTGCAAATATTTTCTCCCATTCTGAGGGTTGTCTTTTTGTCTTGTTTACAGTTTCCTTTGCTGTGCAAAAGCTTTCAAGTTTCATAGGTCCCATTTGTTTATTTTTGGTTTTATTTCCATTTCACTAGGAGGTGGGTTAAAAAGGATCTTGCTGTGATTTATGTCAAAGAGTGTTCTTCCTATGTTTTCCTCTAAGAGTTTTATAGTGTCTGGCCTTACATTTAGGTCTTTAATCCATTTTATTTTCATGTATGGTGCTAGGAAGTGTTCTAATTTCATTCCTTTACATGTAGCTGTCCAGTTTTCCCAGCACCACTTATTGAAGAGGCTGTCTTTTCTCCACTGTATATGCTTGCCTCCTTTATCAAAGATAAGGTGACTATAGGTGCGTGGGTTTATCTCTGGGCTTTCTATCCTGTTCCATTGATCTATATTTCTGTTTTTGTGCCAGTACCATACTGTCTTGATTACTGTAGCTTTGTAGTATAGTCTGAAGTCAGAGAGTCTGATTCCTCCAGCTCCGTTTTTCTTTCTCAAGATTGCTTTGGCTATTTTGTGTTTCCATACAAATTGTGAGATTTTTTATTCTAGTTCTGTGAAAAATGCCAGTGGTAGTTTGATAGGGATTGCATTGAATCTGTAGATTGCTTTGGGTAGTAGAGTCATTTTCACAATGTTGATTCTTCCAATCCAAGAACATGGTATATCTCTCCATCTATTTGTATCATCTTTAATTTCTTTCATCAGTGTCTTATAATTTTCTGCATACAGGTCTTCTGTCTCCTTAGGTAGGTTTATTTCTAGATACTTCATTCTTTTTGTTGCAATGGTAAATGGGAGTCTTTTCTTAATTTCACTTTCAGATTTTTCATCATTAGTGTATAGGAATGCAAGAGATTTCTGTGCATTAATTTTGTATCCTGCAACTTTGCCAAATTCATTGATTAGTTCTAGTAGTTTTCTGGTAGCATCTTTAGGATTCTCTATGTATAGTATCATGTCATCTGCAAACAGTGACAGCCTTACTTCTTCTTTTCCGATCTGGATTCCTTTTATTTATTTTTCTTCTCTGATTGCTGCGGCTAAAACTTCCAAAACTATGTTGAATAATAGTGGTGAGAGTGGGCAACCTTGTCTTGTTCCTGATCGTAGTGGAAATGGTTTCATTTTTTTACCATTGAGGACAATGCTGTCTGTGGGTTTGTCATATATGGTCTTTATCATGTTGAGGTAAGTTCCCTCTATGCCTACTTTCTGGAGGGTTTTTATCATAAATGGGTGTTGAATTTTGTCAAAAGCTTTTTCTGCATCTATTATCATATGGTTTTTATCCTTCAGTTTGTTAATATGGTGTATCACATTGATTTGCATATATTGAAGAATCCTTCCATTCCTGGGATAAACCCCACTTGATCATGGTGTATGATCCTTTTAATGTGCTGTTGGATTCTGTTTGCTAGTATTTTGTTGAGGATTTTTGCATCTATGTTCATCAGTGATATTGGCCTGTAGTTTTCTTTTTTTGGTGACATCTTTGTCTGGTTTTGGTATCAGGGTGATGGTGGCCTCATAGAATGACTTTGGGAGTGTTCCTCCCTCTGCTATGTTTTGGAAGAGTTTGAGAAGGATAGGTGTTAGCTCTTCTCTAAATGTTTAAGAGAATTCACCTGTGAAGCCATCTGGTCCTGGGCTTTTGTTTGTTGGAAGATTTTTAATCAGAGTTTCAATTTCAGTGCTTGGGATTGGTCTGTTTATATTTTCTTTTTTGTCCTGGTTCAGTCTCGGAAGGTTGTGCTTTTCTAAGAATTTGTTCATTTCTTCCAGGTTGTCCATTTTCTTGGCATATAGTTGCTTGTAGTAATCTCTCATGATCTTTTGTATTTCTGCAGGGTCAGTTGTTACTGCTCCTTTTTTATTTCTAATTCTGTTGATTTGAGTCTTCTCCCTTTTTTTCTTGATGAGTCTGGCTAGGGGTTTATCAATATTGTTTATCTTCTCAAAGAACCAGCTTTTAGTTTTACTGATCTTTGCTATTGTTTCCTTCATTTCTTTATCATTTATTTCTGATCTGATCTTTATGATTTCCTTCTTTCTGCTAACTTTGGGGGTTTTTTTGTTCTTTCTTCTCTAATTGCTTTAGGTGTAAGGTTAGGTTGTTTACTTGAGATTTTTCTTGTTTGTTGAGGTAGGATTGTATTGCTATAAACTTCCCTCTTAGAACTGCTTTTGCTGCATCCCATAGGTTTTGGGTCGTTGTGTTTTCATTGACATTTGTTTCTAGGTATTTTTTGATTCCCTCTGATTTCTTCAGTGATCTCTTGGTTATTTAGTGGCATATTGTTTAGCCTCCATGTGTTTGTATTTTTTACAGTTTTTTCCCTGTAATTGATATCTAGTCTCATAGTGTTGTGGTTTGAAAAGATACTTGATACAATTTCAATTTTTAAAAATTTCCCAAGGCTTGATTTATGACCCAAGATATGATCTATCCTGGAGAATGTTCCATAAGCACTTGAGAAGAAAGTGTATTCTGTTGTTTTGGGATGGAATGTCCTATAAATATCAATTAAGTCCATCTTGTTTAATGTATCATTTAAAGCTTGGGTTTCCTTATTTATTTTCATTTTGGATAATCTGTCCATTGGTGAATGTGGGGTGTTAAAGTCCCCTACTATGGTTGTGTTACTGTCGATTTCCCCTTTTATGGCTGTTAGCATTTGCCTTATGTACTGAAGTGCTCCTATGTTGGGTGCATAAATATTTACAATTGTTATATTTTCTTCTTGGATTGATCCCTTGATCATTATGTAGTGCCCTTCTTTGTCTCTCGAAAATAGTCTTTATTTTAAAGTCTGTTTTATCTGATACGAGAAATGCTACTCCAGCTTTCTTTTGATTTCCATTTGCATGGAATATCTTTTTCCATCCCCTCACTTTCAGTCTGTATGTGTCCCTAGGTCTGAAGTGGGTCTCTTGTAGACAGCATACATACAGGTCTTGTTTTTGTATCCATTCAGCCAGTCTGTGTCTTTTGGTGGGA
Source organism: Balaenoptera borealis (assembly GCF_965194805.1). NCBI lineage: Eukaryota > Metazoa > Chordata > Mammalia > Artiodactyla > Balaenopteridae > Balaenoptera > Balaenoptera borealis. The sequence continues at coordinate 84,248,271 of NC_138862.1, read as the reverse complement.
GCATTTAATCCATTTACATTTAAGGTAATTATCGATATGTATGTTCCTATTACCATTTCTTAATTGTTTTGGGTTTGTTTTTGTAGGTCTTTTCCTTCTCTTGTGTTTCCTGCCTAGAGAAGTTCCTTTAGCATTTGTTGTAAAGCCGGTTTGATGGTGCTGAATTCTCCTAGCTTTTGCTTGTCTGTAAAGGTTTTAATTTCTCCATCAAATCTGAATGAGATTGTTGCTGGGTAGAATAATCTTGGTTTTAGGTTTTTTACCTTTCATCACTTTAAATATGTCCTGCCACTCATTTCTGGCTTGCAGAGTTTTTGCTGAAAGATCAGCTGTTAACCTTATGGGGATTCCCTTGTATGTTATTTGTTGCTTTTCCTTTGTTGCTTTTAATATTTTTTCTTTGTATTTAATTTTTGATAGTTTGATTAATATGTGTCTTGGCATGTTTTTCCTTGGATTTATCCTGTATGGGACTCCCTGTGCTTCCTGGACTTGATTGACTATTTCTTTTCCCATGTTAGGGAAGTTTTCAACTATAATCTCTTCAAATATTTTCTCAGACAGTTTCTTTTCCTCTTCTTCTGGGACCCCTATAATTTGAATGTTGGTGCATTTAATGTTGTCCCAGAGGTCTCTGAGACTGTCCTCAATTCTTTTCATTCTTTTTTCTTTACTCTGCTCTGTGGTAGTCATTTCCACTATTTTATCTTCCAGGTTACTTATCCATTCTTCTGCCTCACTTATTCTGCTATTGATTCCTTCTAGTGAATTTTTAATTTCACTTATTATGTTGTTCATCATTGTTTGTTTTCTCTTTAGTTCTTCTAGGTCCTTATTGAACATTTCTTGTATTTTCTCCATTCTATTTCCAAGATTTTGGATCATCTTTACTATCATTACTCTGAATTCTTTTTCAGGTAGACTGCCTATGTCCTCTTCATTTGTTTGGTCTGGTGGGTTTTTACCTTGCTCCTTCATCTGCTGCATAGTTCTCTGTCTTCCCATTTTGCTTAACTTACTGTGTTTGTGGTCTCCTTTTCATAGGCTGCAGGTTCGTAGTTCCCGTTGTTTTTGGTATCTGTCCCCAGTGGGTAAGGTTGGTTCAGTGGCTTGTGTAGGCTTCCTGGTGGAGGGGACTGGTGTCTCTGTTCTGGTGGATTAGGCTGGATCTTGTCTTTCTGGTGGGTGGGGCTGCGTCTGGTTGTGTGTTTTGGGGTGTCTGTGAACTTAGTATGATTTCAGGCAGCCTCTCTGCTAATGGGTCGGGTTGTGTTCTTGTCTTGCTAGTTGTTTGGCATGGTGTGTCCAGCACTGTAGCTTGCTGGCCATTGGGTGGAGCTGGGTCTTAGCGTTGAGACAGAGATCTCTGGGAGAGCTCTCGCCAATTGACATTACTTGGAGCCAGGAAGTCTCTGGTGGTCCAATGTCATGAACTTGGCTCTCCCACCTCAGAGGCTCAGGCCTGACACCAGGCTGGAGCACCAAGACCCTGTCAGTCACTTGGCTTAGAAGAAAAGGGAAAAAAAAAGAAAGAAAAAAAAATTTTTTTTAAATTAAAAAATAATTAAAATTTAAGAAATAAAAAAGTAATAGAAAAAAAAGAGAGCAACTAAACCAACAAATAAATCCACCAGTGATAACAAGCGTTAAAAACTATACTAAGGTAAACATAAAAATCAGAAACCAGTCATTCGCAGACAGCAAACCCCAAGTCTACAGTTGCTCCCAAAGTCCACAGCCTCAATTTTGGGATGATTCATTGTCTATTCAGGTATTCCACAGATGCAGGGTACCTCAAGTTGATTGTGGGGATTTAATCCACTGCTGCTGAGGCTGCTTGGAGAAATTTCCCTTTCTCTCTTTTGTTCGCACAGTTCCTGGGGTTCAGCTTTGGATTTGGCCCTGCCTCTGCGTGTAGGTCACCCTCAGGTTTCTGTTCCCGCCCAGAGAGGATGGAGTTAAAGCAGTGGCTGATTAGGGGGCTCTGGTTCACTCAGGCCGGGGGGGAGGGAGGCGTACGGTAGTTATAATTGGAATGCGGGGCGAGCCTGTGGCAGCAGAGGCCAATGTGATGTTGCACCAGCCTGAGGTGTGCCGTGTGTTCTCCCAGGGAAGTTGTCCCTGGATCATGAGACCCTGGCAGTGGCAGGCTGCACAGGCTCCCAGGAGGAGGCATGTGGATAGTGACCTGTGCTTGCACACAGGCTTCTTGGTGGCTGCAGCAGCAGTGTTAGCGTTTCATGCCCGGCTCTGGTGTCCGCGCTGATAGCTGCGGCTTGCGCCCGTCTATGGAGCTCATTTAGGCAGTGCTCTGAATCCCCTCTCCTCGCGCACCCCGAAACAATGGTCTCTTGCCTCTTAGGCAGTTCCAGACTTTTTCCCGGACTCCCTCCTGGCTAGCTGTGGCGCACTAGCCCCCTTCAGGCTGTGTTCACGTAGCCAACCCCAGTCCTCTCCCTGGGATCTGACCTCGGAAGCCTGAGCCTCAGCTTCCAGTGTCTCAGGCTGGTGAGTGCTGGTTGGCACCGATCCTCTGTGCAGAAATCTCTCCGCTTTGCCATCTGCACCCCTGTGGCTGCGCTCTTCTCCATGGCTCCGAAGCTTCCCCCGTGCCCACCCCCAGTCTCCGCCAGTGAAGGGGCTTCCTAGTGTGTGGAAACTTTTCCTCCTTCGCAGCTCCCGTCCCTATTCTTTTGTCTCTGTTTTTTCTTTTTTTCTTTTGCCCTACTCAGGTATGTGGGGACTTTCTTGCATTTGGGAAGTCTGAGGTCTTCTGCCAACGTTCAGTAGGCATTCTGTAGGAGTTGTTCCACATGTAGATGTATTTTTGATGTATTTGTGGGGAGGAAGGTGATCTCCACATCTTACTCCTCTGCCATCTTGAAGGTCCCCCCCTCCCTGTGTAGTATTTTTAAAGTGTATTTATTTTTAGATAATTCTTTTTCATTGTGGGATTAACTCACTGAATTCTTACACTCTTCTGCCTATGCTGCAAAATGTACTCTGGGAAGTGCTGGTTTAGAGGATCTCTAACTTTTCTCATCATTTCATAGTGCATGGCTGGTGTTTAGTGTGGACTCAGATTCTGCCAGATTTTACAGATCCTGGGCCAGAGCACTTTCACCTGGGGCTACAGCATTCCCACTCCTCAGCAACGTGTTGAAATGAGTCCCTCTAGTGGGCAACAGGTGACATGATGAATTGAACGACTAGTAAAAGAAGGCTGGGGGATTTATCTGATGGTTTTGGGTTCTTTTCCATTTACCCAAACAAAATGATGATACAAATTTCACTCATAGAAGAGCCACCCTCTGTTTTTTCTTTTTTTCCCTTGTTTTTAAGAAGTCTAAAAATTTCAAAACTGTATTTCAGTTCCAGGAGCTGCAGTTTACCATTTTCCCAACACTTCCATAACCAGCCTCATCACACAGCAGCAGGGTTGTGTGCTCCCACAGTATGTGTCACACCGTGTTGTGATGATCTGTTTCCACATCTGTCTCCCACAACTGGACTGAGGAACCTCTCACTCATCTTCATACCTCCTTGGTCTCTCCCGACGCTGGCACCTTCCTTAGGATGGATGTGCTCAGGAAATAGGTGTTGAATGAAAGGAGAGAATACATACATAAATAAATAAATATTCTTATGGTCAAAATGGAACAAGGTGGGTTGGAAAATAATGCAGGTAGAAGGAAATAAGATTTCCTATAGATTTGGGAAGAACTTTATTTTTGTGTGCAAATAGTAAATATTGTATCCTACCAATCTGAAACACATTCTACCATAAGACAGATACTTTGTTGTTAGGAAAGGGGGCATGAGAGCGGGGACCCACCACATAGTTCAACTTTCTGAAAAATTTCAAATACTCTGCTAGATAATCGTGCCAAGGAGCCCCTCCCTGATGGTCTATTCCTCAGTCTCTGCCCTTTTTGGCCACCCAGTCAAAGGGCTTCTTTATGGACACACTATTTTGGTTTTCTTGAATTCTACAGTGATGTTCCCGAGTCTCATGGGAGACACTCCCCAGGTGCCTGCTGACCCACTCCATTCCAGGAACGAATCAGGGGACTGAAAACTCAGCCAGATCCCTCATCCAGTGAAAAGTTAAAATCAAAGCACCCTAACAATTCCAAAAGCAACTAAATCCAAAACTACCTCTAAAACTAAACAACTCCAGAGCTCAGGGTGCTGGTTATTAGCCATGATCGCTCAGCTCCCCGCCCACCCTCTGCTCTCTGCTTTGTGGTTGGGGCCATTCGCCTCCTTTGCCAGCTGCTCCCTGTCAGCCTGGGCCAATAGGGCAGAGGAGCAGAGACTGGTAGAGGGGAGAGGGCTTTGCTCCTCCCTGTGTGCCTGGGTTCCCTTCAGCATTGCCCTAGCAACTGGCCTTCACCCTGAGAGCCCCAGTCAGTTCCAGAAGCTGCAGCTTACCATTTTCCCAGCACTTCCATAACCAGCCTCATCATGCCCCTTCCTCTAGCACCAGCTGGCAGCAGGGTTCTGCATCCAGTTCCCAGGCCCGCCTTCAAGTTCCTGGGGGCACCTGGGGAATGCCACCGCCCCCCCCCACCAGAGGGCTACCCTCAGCCACGTGGGGCCCCCAACCTCTTCCCTTGTTCCCTCTGCCCTTGGGCTGGTAGCTGCTTCTTATAGTTAGAATCTTCATAATATATCATTATCTTGTTATCTTTTTTTCCCCATTAAAATCTCCAGTAGCTGGATAGCACTTCCTTATAGTAAATCCTTTCTGTTAAAATACTAGTATAGTGTCTCTCTTGATTGGATCCTGACTGATGAACTAAATAATTGTAATACTAAATAATTCTGAAAATAAACCTGAAAATAAAATAACTAAAAATAGTGAATAGAAAAAAAATTGAATGACGAAGAGAGAACTGAAAAGAAATAACTGAGAATAAGTAACTCTGAAAATAACTCAGAAACTAAATAGCTCAAAATTTCTAAAACTAAAAAACTCAAAATATAATGTTCAAAAATGCAACAACTGAAAATAAAATAATTTAAAACCAAATAACTAAAAAATAAAAAACCCAAATAACAAATGAATGTAAAAATAACACAGAATCTAAAATAAGTGAAAATAAATCACTGTGAATATAAGTAACTCTAAAACCAAATAACTAGGGGAAAAACCCCAAAATAATGACAGGTATTTTATCCTGAAAATAAAGTAATTCAAAAACTTCCAATGAGCTTTTACTATTCAAATAAGTAACTGTAAAAATAAATAATTCAAAAATGCCAATAACTAAAAATAGAATAACCATGAAAATAAATAACTCAGATATTAACAATTGTAAAGACAGATAATTAAAAATGAATAGTTCTAAAGCTAATTTGGAAATATATAACTATTAAAACAAAGTAACTATAAATAACTGAAAATAAATAACTCAAAAACTAAGTAACTTTAAAAATCAAAATAATTATAAACAGGTAACTTTAAAGCTATAAGATTAAATAACTAGAAAACTAAAAACAAATGAAAATTAACTAATGAAACTAAAAATAAATAACCGAAGATAACTGAAACTAAAAACTAACGAGTCTGAACGTAAATATCTCAGAAGTTAACCTGTAACCAACCCTCGCTAAAAGGAAACAATCCTGGAACAAAGTAACACAAGTATCACATGAACATTCCTGTGGGGATTAAGGGAGGCGAACACAGGGCTGCCATGCGAAGTCTGAGCAGCTCTGATCAGAGGTTCTCAACCTAGCTCCCCACTCCCACCCCAGGAGAAATTTGGCAATGTCTGAAGGCATTTTTGATTGTCGTAATTTGGGTGAGTGGGTGGGGGGGAGTGTTACAGGCATCTAGTGGGTAGAGGCCAGAGATGCTCCCAAACATCCTACAAGGCACAAGAAGTACCAACAAAGAAGTATCCAGCCCGCAAAGTCAAAAGTGCCAACATTGAGAAACCCTGCGCTCAGCTCTCCAACACTGGATTATGCTAACCTCCAAAAGGCACGTCTACCGAGCAGCTCGAGGTTCTCCGCGGGGTCCGCAACCAGGCCGGCTGCGCTCGTGCAGGCGCGCCTCTAACGGCGCAAGGTTCTCCACGGGCTCTGCGCCAAGTCCCTGCCCAGGAGTGCCTCAGCACCTGCAGGTTCTCCACGGGGTCTGCGCCGAGTCCCTGCGCGAGCGGGGCTGCACCGGGAGGGGTGGGCTCTGCGGGCGGACAGGGACCGCTCCTTAGGCTCCGGCAAGATGGTCCTGTTGCCCCCGGGCAGGGCAGCGGATCCCCAGGCTCCAGGGCCCCTTTGCTGCTTCTGCTTAAGGGCGGGCCGGCCTCCGCATCCACAGCAGTGGCTCCCGGGAATGCAGGCGGCCGGGGCGGCTGGGTTGTCTGGGACGAGTGTCAGTTCTCTGCGGAGGGCGGCCTCAGGCCCCCTTCCCGCGCCCGCACTGCCTCTGCTCGAAAACCGGTCTCCCCACTGGGGGCGAGCAAGCCAGCGGACATCCCAGGGCTCTCCTCAGTTTTGTTTGTGGCCCTGAAATTCCAAGAAGAAAGTCAGAGGAGCAATGGCTAACAAGTTCGCTTACTTTTCTTTCCGCTTCACACTCACGTGTCCTCCTCTTCGCCGCCCTCTTTCTCTCCCTGGATGCTTTCTTCCGTTTCCTGAACAGACTTGGAGGTTTCATAACTGTCGTCCAACTGGCAAAGCCCCGAGAGCTGGAAGGGAAGGGACAGGGGTGTAATGCTGCGGTTGGGTTGGGGGGCGGGTCCGGTCCACACGGCGATCCCCGCTGGCAGGGCGGGGCCACCCCAGCTTTCCTATGGGGCCACTCAGGTCCTCAGCAAGAGACCCTAATTTTGGCCAGAAACCAGGGGAACGCTAAGGAGCCGGGGATGTGGGGCCTGCTGGGCTGGAGGTCTGAGCCGCTTTGCAGATCCAGTGACCTCAGCTTCCCGGATTAGGCCGAGTCCTTAATGGGTGAGAATCATGTAAAGGAGGCAGAGGGAAGGAGGAGAGGAAGAGGGGGCAGGAGAAGCTGATGAACAGGAATGAGGGAAAATATGAAAGAGGTAAGAAGGAAAGAAATTTACACTCAGAGCACTGCTCTCCTTTTCCGTATCTTCTGGACCTTCACAATTGTCAAAGTTTTCCATGGAGATACACTCCCTGCTGGAGCAACCTTGGGGAAAGAAAAGGAAGAATTTGGCCGGCCGTGGGGGAGAGGGCGTGGGAGGACAGGCCACGCAGCCTATGGCGGGACGGAATGGGCAGCACCGGTCCCCAGGAGCCCGTTCTCGCCATCTCTCCCTCCTCTCCTGGGACTGCACTGCTTCACCTGGGCCGGGAGGAGGGGGCCTGTGATCTCCGGGTTCCCTTTTCCAGCTCAAAATTCTGTAACTGTGAGAAGACATGTCCACGTGGTGTTCACAGTCCTACCTCCTTGTCCTCCAAGAAAACGGTCATTGTCTTTTTGTGCTTGACGACCTTCCTGCCTTCCCTCCTTCCCGCCCTCCTTTCTTCCTTATGTCCTTCTCTCCCCTGATTACTGCCCATTTCCCATTTCCTTGGCAGCCTCTGCCAGAAGTCACTGCTCTCCGCGTGGGAAAATCAGAGGGACAGAAAGTACATCCTGCCTCTCTCGCCAATGAATGATTAACTTACCAATTAGCCACACCACTGTGCACCTGTTCTGTGCCAGGGCTGTTAAAGACACTGGGGAGGAACAGCAAATCCCACCAAATACTGAGCCTGCTGTATGTCTGCTGGGATGTCAGGCATTTGTCAAAAGTTAAGCCTCACACAACTGTAAGGACCTTAGCCCCATTTTACAGACGAGAAACTGAACTGAGAGAAAAATCACCCGGCTAAGTTCCCTTCTCCTGTAAACACTGCAGTTGAAATCTACACATTTCTACTTTTTTTTTTGTTTTGGTGCCGTGCCAACAAGCTTGTGGGATCTTAGTTCCCTGACCAGAGATTGAACCCAGAGATTGAACCCAGGCCCTCGCAGTGAGAGCGCGGAGTCCTAACCACTGGACCGCCGGGGAATTCCCTACACATTCCTACTCTAAAGACAGGATCTCTGTCCCCACAATGCTCCCAAGTCAGCTTAGGGAGACGAGCATCTGCAGAAAGATCTTGATCTGAGGGAGCCCCAGGTTGAGCGTCAGCTGAGTCCAATCCATCCCGCAGGAATCTGAGCGCAGGAGAGAGTTTCAGTTCCGGTGAGACTGCAGGGGGAGGGGCCTTGTGGGCAGAGGACGGGCGCAGGAGCGGAGCGGAGCGGAAGGAGCCTGCAGTTGCGGTGGGTGGGGCATAGTATCTCCGGGAGCAGGCAGCCCGCAAGAGGGAGCTCCCGACCTGCCGCCCAGAGGCTCCCGCCAAGCTGCGTTCGGGGCCCGGGGTCCTCCCGGAGCAGGGCAGGGAGGGCTGTGCGAGCACGACGGGGAGCAGCCGGGCGGCCGCTTCCTGGAGGCCTCCAGAGACCCCGCCGGACGACGCAGGGGCGAAGCCTGGTTTAATTCCTGCTCCTGGGACGTGGTGGGGTGAGCGGAGGGAGCGTGGAGGAGAAAGTGGCCCTGGGAGGCGCCCCCCACCGCCCTCCTCCAGATGTGACCGCGGGGCATCCGCAGTAACCCCCAGAGACGCCCCTTTAGGGCGGTCATCCAGCGTGGGTCCCCTTAGACCAGGAGCAGACAGTGAGGACGGAGGGATGGCGGTCTTGCTGGAAGGCTCTTAGGGAGGAACAGAGCAGGAGCAGTTGCGCCCTTGACCACCCCCTGCGTGAATAGAAGAGCTGCGTCTCCAGGGGCCGTGGCCTCAGTGCCCCAGGCAATGCCGGGTGCCAGGGACCCCAGAGCCGCCCGCTGGGAGGAGCCCGGGGTGGTAGTGGGGCTGGGTGGCAACGTGGGAACTGAAAGACGTGAGGACGAGTTCCAGCCATTCCTCGAGGTAAGTGAAATGATGACCTGGTGCCGGGGCTGCTTTCCCCTCTCTCCTGTGGACCCTGCAGGATGGGGAGGGTGAGGGGGCTTCAGCCAGGCACAGGGCTGGCACAGAGGGGCCCTCACACACTTGGCCACGCGTTGGCTGCATTATTTCAGGGTCAGCCAGGCCATTCCCTGCCTCCAGGTAAGGATCTGCCTGAGCTGGAAAGAGGACCAATCCTCCGAGCACAGTCAAGACCCAGATGCCACCTCCCTGCTGGGGACCGGCAGTGCACATGGGCTCCTCGGCTCCTGCTACCACAGGTGAGGGTGGGGGCCGCCTGGGGCCCCACAGTCCTCCAGTTTAGTCTAGGCAGGGTTTTCCATACTCCTTAGAGTGTGACCCAGGGAGGGGCAAATTTTACATCCCAACGCAGTGTACACACAGAAATACATTCACAAAATTAAAACCAACGTTTGTGGAACCATATTGCTCTTACAATGTGTGATGTCCTCATCTATTCTGTTCTGTCCTTTCTAGTCTATTCGTTTGTTCTGTTCTGTTCTTTTATTCTGTTCTATTCTATTCTGGAGACAGAGGAGGAGAGGGGCTGTGGGAGGCGGTGGGGTCACCCACAGTCTCCTCACAGGACCCTTCGAGGGAGAGTTTCTTCCGAGGCGAACTGCATCTGCCCTGGGTGGGCCCTCATGTGTCTCCCCCATGGGCCCCGGGCTCTTGGCAGCAGAGACAACACCCTATTCACCCAGTATCCCTCATGGCTCCTGGAAGAAACCCAGACTTCTTAGAACCCGCAAGCCTTGGAGAATGTCCCTCAGTCAAAGCCCCCCAGTTGTGCAGGGGAGGAAAGTGCAGCTCACGGCAGTCTTGCTGTATCTTTGTCATTTCCGTATTTAATCCCTGCCTCCTGGATTCACTGGCCATGGGCTCTGTGGTACTAAAAGTCTTAGGTACTAAGTCTTCGGTTTTATGGAGGTGGCAGCACTGAGGGGAACCCCAGATTCAGCGTCTGGCAGGTCACAGGCACCTGAGTGAATGAATGAGAGGCCCATTGCCTGGGGTAGGAGCAGGGGCTTTGGAGTCAGTCAGACCTGAGTGCAGTTTTGACTTTGCCTCTCGCTCACTGGCTGTGTGATCTTGGGTAAGCCACTTAACCTCTCTGAGCAACAGTTTCCTTGTTTCTAAAATGGGGATAATAATACCTATTTTGCAGTGTTGATGTAATGACTAGCAAAAATCCTTGTAAAGTAAAATGGAATTTAATAAATAACATGCATTATTATTATTGTTAATAGTAATTATGATAATACTAAAGAGAAGGTCTCAGAACTGCTCTGGGCACTCCAAGTGTGCTATTATTACTCACATTTTGGGGATATTTGTCTGCCATTTTCTTCATCCTCATAAACATCTGGGGGAGGAAACATTATAAAGTTAAAAAATGACTTTAATGGGAAGCAGAGTGCACACACGCACATGCACACACACACACACAGCAGAAAAGCCAAACTGTACAGACCCTTGACAAATAGTTAATTTGATTACAGCAAAATTTCAAGTTATAGTTGCGTTCTTGGAAAATGAGCAGAATGACCCTGGTACCAGCCCAGGTCCAGCAGTGTGTTCGGAAGGTATACCCTGAGTCTCTGGGGCACTCCCAGTCCATGTAGAGAATAAGCGTAAAGAGTGTTGGTGGAGAAGGACAGGAAGAATAGGAAAGGTGGGCCATGAAAATTCATGCTGATAAGGACAGGGTGCATTCTCTTTTCCCTCAGTGGGTGATCTTCATAGCACACACCACATAAATCCTAAAATATTTAGGGAATTTAGTTTTAGCACCTAGTGTTTAAAATCCTGATTTTTTTTGCTTAAAAAATTAAATTTAGGGGCTTCCCTGGTGGCGCAGTGGTTAAGAATCCGCCTGCCAATGCAGGGGACATGGGTTCTAGCCCTGGTCCGGGAAGATCCCACATGCCATGGAACAACTAAGCCTGTGCGCCACAACTATTGAGCCTGCACTCTAGAGCCCACGAGCCACAACTACTGAGCCCACGAGCCACAACTACTGAAGCCCATGCACGTAGAGCCTATGCTCCGCAACAAGAGAAGCCTCCGCAACGAGAAGCCACCACAACTAGAGAAAGCCTGCATGCAGCAACGAAGACCCAATGCAGCCAAAAATTAATTAATTAATTAAAAAATGAAATTTATTAACAAGTGAGCCCATTAGCGAGTTTAAACTATCCTCTTCAGAATACATGTTTCTGGTAAACTATAGACTTTGAAGAGAAAATTGTGGATTTTCCCTTGCTGTCCACTAGGTGGAACAAAGGGACAACTGTAGATCCTGCTAGTTCAGAGACAGCTCTTAGCCCATAGATTTCAAAGGGGCAAACTATTTCTATTTTCTTTCAAACTAGAGTTTCCTTTGTTCCTCTTTTCCTTTAAAAGAACTATCTCTATTATATGAACTAAAGCATCATTTTCACCTGGGGTTGGGGGAATGGAGAAGTAATGTGTTAAGCCCCTGGGGCTTTCCTTCCCTTCCCTGGAGGAACAGACATGGGTAACTAGTTGCTATTTAATATGCTAACAGCAATCTAGGCACCAGCCTAAGAACTTCATCGAATTCTCACAGCAAGACTATACAGTATTGCTTCCATTTTGTAAAATAATTGATGAAAAGAATTTAAGCACAAAGAAGTTAAGTAATTCATCCAGAGAGATGGAGCTGAAGTCTGTAAGCCCTCAGCGCTTGGGCCCTTAACTGTGTGCTATGCTGCTGAGCTCTTTCTCTGCCTTCTAGGAGTCAGCCGGTGGGCTCATGTTCTGCCTAATTCATCCCAGTAGCTCTCCAGAGCTCACAACAGGTGAGATCTCCAGGATGCTTCCACAGGCTGGATTAGGATCTTTTGCTTGGTGCCCCAGAGTGTAAACTTGGATGTCTAGGCTGGTCTATATTTGAAGTGTCCATTTCCTTTGCATACTTGTCTCTGGCCAAGAGGAAAGGAATCACTCCTAAACATTCAATTACTTGCTTTCAGATTCCACATATTCTCACAGCACTTTTTTTTTTTTTTAGTGAATTTTTTGTTGTCAAAGTCCCTGCCAGCTTCTACAGCAGTCCGAGCTTGCCATCTTAGACTTTCAGGGCTGCTAGGAGCTGGGGTCAAAGAAACTTCACAGTTGGGAAACTATCACCTAGCTCAGCAACCAATTGCCCTCTGATGTGTCTAGTTGGGTTTAGCCAAAGCCTTGCCCATTTCATCAGAGATTTAATGAGAATTTTTCCATAAGACTAAAATATAAAGCCCCCCAGGCAAAGGAAACAGTTGTCACGCTTGAGGAAGTCATTGATCCTGATCATCCTGAGGTGGTCAGGCTGCTACCTAATAGAGGCAGAGAAGAACGCATCTGGTGATCCACTGGGACATCTCCCAGTACTCCTCTGCCCCGCTGTAACTGTAAATGGGCAAGCAAAAGAACAATAGCTAGACAAGAGTCTGGGACACCCACTATGCATGCCACCAGCAGAAGTGCCAGATGAGGGGGAAGGGGATATAGAATGAGTGGGAGGGAGATGATGACTTAAAGGTACAACCTAAGTGCAACTGCAGCAGCAGGTGGCAGACATAGATTTAAGTTAAGTAGGACACTTACTATGTCCACTGGTGGAAATGTCCCCCTTGGGAACTAAGACCTCCAGACCCACTGAGGCTGAAGTTGCAGGAATGGGAGGACAGATTCCCCATGTGGGTCACTAGTAGTGTGATAATGAATAAGGTCACAACTCATTCAACCTTTTGGCTCCCAGATTCATATTTTCTGCTTACTGGGGTCCTGGTGCCATAAAGTGGCCATTGGTTTAAGGTATATACTGCATCCTAAGGTTAGCACCCCAACCCCTCAGTCTCAGGTCCAAACTGCTGCTCACCCTTGCCTTCAAGAGGCTATTCCATGGCTCTATCAGGTCGGCAGCTTCTGAATATGTGGTAGGACCAGTGGGTTGGTCCTGTAGTCACATGCCCATGGCTGTTCCTCTTTTGCCACAGAGTGAGTCCCCCAATCAAAACAATGTTCTATCCTTGGACAGTGTTGCAGACTGAGGCACTGAAGGCAGGAAAGGCCCATGTGTCAATCCCGTTCAGGGTGAATCACTGTACTTTCCAGCTTGGAGGATCTGATGAAATCAACTGTTCTCCTCAAGGAATAGTATCCAGCTGAGGGCTCGGCATGGATCTCTGTGCTGGCAGGTTGGACAGTCAACAGTGGCAGTAGCTAGATTGCTCTTGACGACAGGGAGCCCACGCTGCTAGGCCCATGCACAGCCTCCCATTCTGCTGCCAAAGCTTCTCCATTTATGAGCCCATTGTGCACGTACTGGGTTGCCAAGGATGAAGCTGGCTGACACCTCCTGGCCAAGTCATCTAGTCAGCTTGGTTCTTTGGTAACTTCTCTGCAATGGATGTTCTCTGGGGGGGCATTACAGCGTGGCACAAAGATCCTTACATTTTGAGCTCATGTCCGTAGGTCTATGTGCCTCTTCCCCAGTCAGATTACGTTGTAATTTGATGCTGGTTATTGTTCTAGAAGGGGATTGGGAAGGGGGTGGGGATGTATCCTGAGGAGGGCAAGCATTGTCTCGTACAGTAAGTCCCCTACATACGAACGAGTTTCGTTCTGAGAGTGTGTTCTTAAGTCCAATTTGTTCGTAAGTCCAACAAAGTTAGCCTAGGTACCCAACTAACACAATTGGCTATACAAGTACTGTACTGTAATAGGTTTATAATACTTTTCACACAAATAATACATAAAAAACAAACACAAAAAATAAAGAAAACAATTTTAATCTTACGGTACAGTACCTTGAAAAGTACAGTAGTACAGTACAACAGCTGGCATACAGGGGCTGGCATCGAGTGAACAGGCAAGAAGAGTTACTGACTGGAGGAGGGAGAAGAGGTGGGAGATGGTAGAGGTGAAGGATCATCAGCAATAGGAGACGGAGGGCAAGCTGCAAGTTCACGCACGCCTGATGTTGATGGCACAGGTTCTGGTTCCTTGCTGGATTCAATTCCATCTACCCTCTTGAAAAAATGGTCCAGTGATATCTGGGTAGTAGCTCTATTTTTCTCATCATAGGTGACACGGTAGCACTGGATTGCATTCTGAATGGCTGCTGCAACCTTTGTGTTCCATTCTACATTCGGGCCCTGTGCCTCAAAAGCTAACAGTGCCTCCTCAGACAAAGAAAATCTTGCCATTTCCTGCGTCGTGAATCTCTTCGGTTCTTCGGTTACTTCTTCCTCTTGTCGCTCCACTCTCTCAATTATTTTCACTTTTGTTTCCATTGTTACCGCTTGGCACTTCTTAGCAGTACCAACTACATCACTGCTGCTTTTACACTTGCTTCCAGACATCCTGGGCTTGAAATAAAGATACTGTACTACTGTACTCTCTACAGTACTGTACAGTAAAGTACACAAAAGCACAACCACTTGTAGAGGATGTACGCACGTGACAATGTACGCCAGACACATGAACTAACTTACGTGATTGGACACGCAAACGCACTTTCGCATCTTTGAAAGTTTGCAACTTGACTGTTGGTATGTAGGGGACTTACTGTATGTCTCATCTGAGACTTCTGCATAATCTTGCGGGGAGGAGAAGGGCCAATCTTTCAACAAGGGGGAGTGGGCCACTTCTGCCAGCCCAGGGGAACAAGGGCATGTACCCAGATATCCTCCAGTTTTAGGGTCCTATATCTTCCCTATCAGGGCCTGACTTGCCTGCTTCATCTATTGGCACTAGGGGCCCAAAATAATAAGGCAGCAGACTTGCCTAGGCTGAGAATTCATCCTTTTCTCAAGTACTGCCCTCTGCTGTAGGCGATGAGGGGCTGAACACTGGAAAGGAGGCCCTCTGATTCTCACACTGTGCTTTAAATTGGCGATTAATCTGAGGCTGTCACTTTCTTCACTCTCTTCAGTGCATCAGTGGTGCTTAGCAATAACCACCCAGTTCCATGTTCCTGATAGTTAATACTTTCCCTAAACCTCTCAAATGCTAGAGACATTGCACGAGCTGGTGCATCCCTGTCTGCCTGTATCTGATCCCAGGTCACCACCAGGGAAGGTCTTCGCAATTGAACTGCTACATAGGCCAGGGACCAGCACTTCCAACATTCCACCTACCACTAGCAATGGGGTCCTCATTGCCATTTGGCCAGCAAGTGACCCAACACCAGAATCCCATCCTTTCTAGGACCTCTCCGGGTACTAACTGTCTTAGGTCAGGTTTCCCAGAAGCAGACTGTACAAGCGAGTTAAGGAGAAAGGGCTTTCAGCTGAAATGTGTAAGGCAATGAGGGCAGAAGACAGAGCAAGGAAGAAGCCAGATGCAGACGAGGGTTCAGCCAAGGTCCAGCATCTGCCTGATCCCCTGAGAAAT
The DNA here is from genome assembly GCF_965194805.1 of Balaenoptera borealis. NCBI lineage: Eukaryota > Metazoa > Chordata > Mammalia > Artiodactyla > Balaenopteridae > Balaenoptera > Balaenoptera borealis. Next base: position 84,232,887 of record NC_138862.1, on the reverse strand, counting down.
GCTGGAATATGGATGGCACCACAAGTGTCCCATCTTGAGGCAGAAGGGCTGGCTTTTGTACCAGCCAGCCAAGCTGCCCTTGAGGGAGGCCATAAGCTCTTAGGCATTTCTTGGCTGGATGACTCTGGTCAGCTGAAGATCGAAACTGACTGATAAAAAGGATGTGGATGAGGTCTCAACAGCCTCTACTATACTACCATGTGTGGGGTTTTTATTTATTTATTTTATTTTTAAATTTAATTTTATTTTTTAAACATCTTTACTGGAGTATAATTGCTTTACAATGTTGTGTTAATTTCTGCTGTATAACAAAGTGAATCAGCTATACATATACATATATCCCCATACCCCCTCCCTCTTGCATCTCCCTCCCACCCTCCCTATCCCACCCCTCTAGGTGGTCACAAAGCACCGAGCTGATCTCCCTGTGCTGTGCAGCTGCTTCCCACTAGCTATCTATTCTACATTTGGTAGTGTATATATGTCCATGCCACTCTCTCACTTCATCCAGCTTCCCCTTCCCCCTCCCCGTGTCCTCAAGTCCATACTCTATGTCTGCGTCTTTATTCCTGTCCTGCCCTTAGGTTCATCAGAACCATTTTTTTTTTTTAGATTCCATATATATGTGTTAGCATACGGTATTTGTTTTTCTCTTTCTGACTTACTTCACTCTGTATGACAGACTCTAGGTCCAACCACCTCACTACAAATAACTCAATTTCGTTTCTTTTTATGGCTGAGTAATATTCCATTGTATATATGTGCCACATCTTCTTTATCCATTCATCTGTCGATGGACACTTAGGGTGCTTCCATGTCCTGGCTATTGTAAATAGTGCTGCAATGAACATTGTGGTACATGACTCTTTTTGAATTATGGTTTTCTCAGGGTATATGCCCAGTAGTGAGATTGCTGGGTCATATGGTAGTTCTATTTTTAGTTTTTTTTTTTTCTTTCTATTTTTAGTTTTTTAAGGGACCTCCATACTGTTCTCCACAGTGGCTGTATCAGTTTACATTCCCACCAACAGTGCAAGAGGGTTCCCTTTTCTCCACACCCTCTCCAGCATTTACTGTTTGTAGATTTTTTGACGATGGCCATTCTGACCGGTGTGAGGTGATACCTCATTGTAGTTTTGATTTGCATTTCTCTAATGATTAATGATATTGTACGGGTTTTGATAGATACATAATGTCATGCATCCACCATTATATCATACAGAATAGTTTCACTACCCTAAAAATCTCCTGTGCTCCACCTACTCATTTCCCATCCCCTACCCTTAACCCCTGATAACTACTGATCTTTTTATTATCTCTATAGTTTTCTCTTTTCCAGAATGTCATATTTGAAATCATACAGCATGTAACCTTTTCAGATTGGTTTATTTCATTTAGCAATATGCATTTAAGTTTCCTCCATGACTTTTTATGGCTTGATAGCTCATTTTCTTTTATTGCTGAATAATATCCCATTGTATGGATGTACTACAGTTTGCAAGTCATTTAGGTAAATACCAAGGAGTATGATCGCTGGACCATCTGGTAAGATTATCTTTAGCTTTGTGAGAATCTGCCAAACTGTCTGTACTATTTTGCATTCTTGTCAGCAATGAGAGTTCCTGTTGCTCCATGTCCTCACCAGCATTTGGTATTTTCAGTGTCCTATACTACATTTACAATGTAACTCTCAGTTTTTTTGAGGTATCAGCCAATCTTTTGAAGAGCTGACTGTTTTTTGTGAACTTAACTAGTGAAAAAGTCACCAAAGCTCACATCGACCTAACAGTTACTCCCATGTTGTCTTTCTGTCCCCTGAAAGCTGCCTGCTTTCCTAGCATTGAAGGTGTGTGCATGCATGTGTGCACACAAACAGATACACACAGACACACATAAACATATATGGACACAGTCTACAACCAAGCCTAGACTAGGATACCCGTAACTAAATGTCAGCTATTCCTCTGTTCACCTCATGCCTTTGAGTCTGATGACCTTGAATTAGCTGGACAGAGATAGAAGGAAGAAAAGAAAGCACCTGGACAATCCACATCTTTATGTTTTGGGTAAAGGAGGAGTTATAACTTTATTAACTGGCTCATATCTGCAAATTTGTAGATTGTACCAATGTTGGCCCTTCTGTCCTCAAGCAAAGGGTCTTTTAAAGGTCTCTTCAAAGGATTCTTGGAACATGAAAAAGGAGTTAAACACCTCAAGAACAAAACATATTTTATGATACAAGGTGGATAAGCCCAATATTCTAATAGTCCTTGATAATCTGAAGAGTCACTGTTGAGCGGGAAGCTAAGTATGACTTGATCAGCGACAGTATCGGGGGATAAAGCCAATTATTTAAGAGATGAAAATATTGTTTATCTTTTCTTAAAAGCATTTTTCACAAGCCAATTACGTCTCCATAGGAAAACAAAACAAATATTTCATATCTCACAGAGATTCTGCTACATAAAGGAACAGGTCTTATCATGTGAAGAAAATTTAGGGACTGAATTTCATGAACTCTCACCAGCCACAATTTTTCTCAAGCCTTACTTTTCCTAGTCTGTACTAAGAAGAAAATAGGTAATTTTTCATTTTTCAAATATACAATTTTATAACACACATACACACCCTAATTGAGAATAACAGCCTTATTAAATGGCATTGCCATTAGTATTTGTTAACCAGTACTGAAAATTCAATTTCTTAATTATGTGGTCGTCTTCCTGTTAATTTGCCATATCCTGCTCATTAGCATCCAAGGCTCTAGAAGTCTGAAGAGGAAACATACACTAGTTAGCCTTGTGCTGGAGTAGGGGGTGGTCTGTGTATGTTTCCTTAATGACAAGGAATTTGTAGTTTATAGGTGCTCAATAAATGTATTTTGAACTAAAATTCCTTTCAGAGCCCTTTTCCAAATAAAGTGTATACCTGAAGACATACTACATGTCCCACCAAACTAATCACATGATAATCTAAAACCAAAGTCTCAAATACTAAATTCCCAATACTTTGATTATGGGCAGTGGTAAAAGCATAATCTTTTGGAAAAGATTATCTTTAAATAGTCAAGGAAAGAAAAGATGACAACCAAAACAGCACATTCAAGCCCCATAAACACATAATCTATTGTCATTAAAATACAAAATATAAAAATGCCTCCACATTTGTTTTTCTTTTTGATCCCATGCCCAATTCTGCCTACCAGAAAACTGACACACAAAGAAGTTAGAGCTGAAATCTTGTGAGGAAACCCCTGATCAAGTGCTCCTAACCTTTCCAAGGAAAGCTTTGGGAGGAGATGAAGTCCATAAACCCTGGATAGAGCAAGAAATACAGTGCCCCCATCCAGTGTCTTCATTCCAAAGCAGGGACATTCTGGCAATGCTCTTAGCCTACAACCATTTCCTTAAGAGGACAGCTCTTCCAAAGAGGAAGTTACTTCTCAATGTGAAACATTTGCCTTTCATTTTAATTCTGGCCTAACTGGATCTATGCAAATGAATAGCAGGAAGCTGATTTTATACCTTTCTTCTTACTCACATAATTAAGGAAGGGCTGAGAATCCAGCAATGTCTTCCTCAGCTTCTAAGCAGCTGGTATCACCCCATTGCTTTCATGCCCCACTCTCCCATCAGATCCTACCTTTAATCTGGCATGTGCTAGGGACTGAGACTTCCTTGCTACTGGTAGCTCTTTCCATATTTTCAATCCAGGGTGCAAATTCCACTTCACTGCCTTTGCTTTAGAGAAATATACATGACCTCACTACACTAGTTCTGTACTAGTTGAAGTGGTGCTGGCTCACACCAGATTATCCCCAGCTAAAGCCTTATGGACCTGCTTCCTCCTCCTCCTCTACCTGTGGTATAGAATTGCCCCAGCTCTCTGGTGACCTTCAGCAAAGGAATGTTCAAGGGATACCACCTGCTGGATTATATAGTTAACACCTAACTGGCTGCAAATCTGAAGTGAGGAGATGGAATCCCCTTTCATTGTCTCAAAAGCTGTTTCAAGTGCTCAACAAATAAGCACTTGCTAGGCACTGGAGGTCTGAGATGAATAAGATGTGCCCTGAGCTAACCCTCATCACCTCCTAGCTCTGCTTGCAGAGTGGTCTGCTAGCCTGATGTGATTATTCAACCAGTTTTTTAATTTGTTTATTCACTAAATATTTACTGAGCACTTACATGAGTGCCAGGCCCTTGTATAATATGAGGCCCATGGGAAGCTAAAACTAATAAGACAACCTCTATGCCCTAGAGGAAATTCATGGTCTAATGGGGAGGAAAACTTAAACACATCATAAAATTATAATACAGCACATTAAATGCTGTGATAGGGTACTCCTTAAGGGAGTGGGTACAGAGAGGAGGGAGACTCAGCTGTCCACCAGAGCCCTCACCCCTTGCCATCACTATCATCTCTTTGTTTTAGGGCCTGGGGTGCCTCTATTAGGAACAGGCCAAATGAGCCTAAAAAACTAAGCAGGCTGTACCTGAACTGGATCACAGGCTACAGGTTTCTTCAACAAGCATTTATGGGGTACGTCCTGAGTGCCTTGGAGGGGGAGAGGAATCAGAGATGGAGAGTTTCTAAGGAATAGATGGGGTAAGGAGCACCAGTGAGAACTGAACCCTGAAAGAATACCCTGCGTGTATCTTCCTCCAGACAGGGAGGAATGAAGAGAGGAACAATGAGGGTCAGGAGAGTTCTGGGTGGAATGAGGGAAGCTGAACCAGTTAACATGCAAAGTGGGAGGCAGGGCAGTCAAGTGAAAATAGGAGTAGAATTGGAGGTCCTCAGAGGAAAGTTCCAGAAAACAGCCAGAAGCAAAGGCATTTACGGGAGGTTTCAGAACGGCAGGTATGACTCAACTGCAACTCAGCAAGCAAGCATTAGGAAAGATACCCTAGGCTGGCAGTGGGGTCAGGGAGCTAATATACTTTAATTAGAAAAATTAAATTAAAATTTAATTGGAAATCCCTTGTAATAAGCTAAGTGTTGAAGAAAATCAATGAAAGCAATGATGTAGAATCAATAGGAACTATCTGCAACATTTAACACTTGTTTAAAAAAAAAAAAATCAGTACACACCTAGTGCTCACTTCAAACTGTATATTCCCCCGGCCTGAAATGAAAAAAACAAAAAAACAAAAAAACGCAGCACTCTCAAATGTAAGCCAATTTGAATAGATTTTACATGTTGATTTTATACACATGTACACACAGAATACTATAAAAATTGATGAAAGTGTGTAGATCTTGGTCTTATTTTCTTAGTAATTTGGAAAACCTTTCTGCAGTCCTGGCTTACTTGGCCTTGGCAACCCCTCCCACTTCTCTGCCCATCCTGCTGCGTCCCCTGTGTGCCTTGATTCTCAGTCCATCCACGTTTCCACAGTTAGCTCCATTAGCACTGAATTAAGAAATAAACAATGGGCCCATTAAGTGCTCACTTTTTCCACCCGAGCCCAAATTACATGGCTTGGTAAGGCAAACATCATGCGTTTCTGGGACAGGATGAGAATCACATTCTTTGTTCGGGTGTTGTCCCAGCTGTGAGAACAGCACCAGGTCTCAACCTCCAGTGTCCCTCACCGCCTGCACCTGCATTAAACCCAAACTGATACTCGAGGCTTACCTCCTTCTCTCTCAACCTCATTTCCTTCCACTCTACCCATGAACCTCTCAAGCCAGGCTCCAAGTCATCACTGAACATGCTCCCTCGACGGCAGCTCGGTGATTTCAAAGGTTCGTGGGTCCACCTTTATTATGCATGTGACGGCACGAGCTGCCCAGTTGCTAGGATGGGCCTGCGGCCTTGTACGATGGCTTGTGCCACAAAGGGGCTTTGCCTTGTACCACGCGCCGTGCTGCCCCTGCGAAGCCGCCTGCCGCCAGAGCCCCTGCCCGGTGAGCCTCATCTCCCAGTGTCCCTAGGCCTCCCTGTCACACGGGGTCAGGCCACACGGGAGGAGGCTGTCCCAAACCACAGGGCCTGCCGCCCTCCTTGACTTGCACCACCACGTCCCACGCGTCGGGTTACGCTCTTCTCTTCCCAGCCCAGAGCCTCTCTGACTCTGTAACTGCCTCTGGGCACAGGCCCCTTCTGCCTGGCTGTCTCCAGAGGCCCTGTCTCCACACCCTCAGTGGCTCCCAGGGCCCGTCCTGTCGCCTTAGAGGCCCTCGTCGCTGGGGGCCCAGAGGCCTTTCCCAGAGGTCCCGGAGTTATCGTGCCCAGCAGTCCCGGTGGCTGAAGGTGGGGTCGGGCGGTGTAGGAATGAACTGGGGTGATAATGCGTGGGTGTCAGAGCTGTGTGAGTGCTGGGCAGGGGTGAGGTCCTGATGCTCCTGATCTGGCAACCTCTGAAGCCTCCCTCCCCTGTCGCCTGATGCCCCTGAGTCTGCGTTCTGCCCTGGAGTCTCATCTCTCGGGGACCAGCCCAAGGCCCCACTCCCGCTCACTCACCCACAGTGCGCGGAGGCCCCTCTGAATTCCTAGAGCCCTTGCTGTGGGCATCACTCGCAGTGACATTTCATCAGACCCTGCTTGGTGAGCCAGGCTCAGGAGACCTGGTCCTGCTGCAGGAAAGCTGTGTGAAATTGGCCCTCAGTTGCCCTGCCTGTGAAAGGAAGGGGCTGGGACCACACCTCTGGGCTGATCTTACAGTTCAGTTTTTTTTTTTTTTTAATCTAAATTACTTGCTAGCGTCTGGTTCTGCTTCTTATCTATATTTTACATTCCTGTCACAACCTAGAGCACACAGTGCTAGGACTTGAGGAAGACTTAAGAAATGTGTTTCTGAATTATTAACTGAATAAATGCCATGACCTTACAACAAACGTGTTTTTCTGTGGGGCAGGGAAGGGCAGGGTGATCTAGTTAAAAATCTAGATTGTAGATTAAGCTCAATATTGTTAAGATGTCACTTCACCAAATTGATCTATAGATTTTACACAATCCCAATCAAGATCCCAGCAAGCTTTCTTATAGAAATCAACAAGCTGATTCTAAACTACATACAGCAATGTAAAGGATATAGAATAGCCAAAACAACTTTAAAAAGGAAAAACAACGTCAAAGGACTCAAATGATCTGATTTTAAGACATTATAAAGCTACAGTAATCAAGATAGTAAGGTACTGATGTCAAGGCAGACAAATAGATCAATTAAACAGAATACAGCATCCAGCAATAGATGCACTTACATAAAGAGTCAATTGGTGGAAGAAGAGTCTTTTTAACAATGGTAGTAGAACAACAATTAATGTGCACAAAATTGAACTTTGATTGACACTTTATACCATACACCATAAAAACCCCTCAGAATAGATCAGAGACCTAAATGTAAAACTTAAACTATAAACCATCTAGGAGAAAACATAGGAGAAAATCTTTGTGACCTTTAGACAAATATTTCTCAGGCACAACACCAACAGTACGATCCATAATTTTTTAAAAATTGTATTTCATAAAACTTAAAATCTTCTGCCCTTAAAAAGGTACTCTTAAGAGAATGAAAAGCTAAGCTACATACTGAAAGACAATATTTGCAAAGTATATATCCAATAAAGGACTTGTATTTAGAATATATTAAAGAAAACTCTCAAAACTAAATAATAAGAAAACAAGAAGATACATGTATGGTACGGAAGCACACAAAAAGACGCTCAACCATTAATCAAAGCAAATTAAAACCTCAGTAACATGCCACTACACACCTATTAGAAGGCTTAAAATTTTAAAAGACTGACAATACCAAGTGTTGGTGAGGATGTGGAGCAAATGGAACTTTCATACACTGCTGTGGGAGTATAAGATGGTATAACCACACTGGAAAATAGCTTAGCCATTTCTTAAAAAATTAAACATGCACCTGCCATCTGGCCTAACCGTTACACTCTTAGGTATTTACCCAAGAGAAATGAAAACCTAAGTCCATGAGAAGATTTGTACTCAAATGTTCATAGCAGCATTATCCAGAATAGCCCCTCAAAAGTGGAAAGAAACCAAATGTTCATTAACAGGTAAATGGATACGTAAACTGGGTATATCCAAACAATGGAATGCTACACAGCAATTAAAAGGAATGTACTATTGCTACACAAAGCAACATGAATGCATCTCAAAATAATTATGCTGTGACTTCCCTCGTGGCGCAGTGGTTAAGAATCCACCTGCCGATGCAGAGGGGACACGGGTTCGAGCCCTGGTCTGGGAATATTCCACATGCCGCGGAGCAACTAAGCCCATGCGCCACAACTACTGAGCCTGCGCTCTAGAGTCCGCGTGCCACAACTCCTGAAGCCTGCGCGCCTAGAGCCCGTGCTCCGCAATAAGAGCAGCTACCGCAATGAGAAGGCCGCGCACCACAATGAAGGGTGTTCACCGCAACTAGAGAAAGCCTGCGTGCAGCAACAAAGACCCAACGCAGCCAAAAATAAATTAAAAAAAAAAAAAAAAGCTAGGCCAAAAAAAGTACATGCTATATATTTTCTTTATGGAATTTTAGAAAAATCAAAGTAATCTATAGTGATAGAAATGAGATCAGTGATCACCTGGAGAGCTGTAGGGGGGTAAGAGAGGGGCAAGAGAAAGGTAATAAAAAGAGACATGAGGAGAATTTTGGGGGTGAAATAAGTGTTCATTATCTTGATTGTGTGATGCTTTCACAGGTATGTACATATGTCAAAATTTATCAAATTGTATACTTTAAATATGTGCAATTTATTATGTCAATTATACCTCAATAAAGCTGTATTTTTTTTCAATAAAACTGTTTTAAAAATTGTAGTTTAAGGCCTCTGCTCAGAAACTTTAATAAGCTACAATGCATATTCCCAGGCATAAGCCCTGGCTATCCTAATTCTACAGTTCTAGGCTAGGACCCAGAATCTGCATTTGACCCAAGCTCTTCAAGTAATTCCAGTGCAGGCTGTCCCTGAACCACCCTTTGTGAAACACTGGTCTAGGGAGTAAGGATTTCTAGAACAATATTGTTATTAGAATGTTTGTTTCTGGGGAAAATAAGTAACTTTTTCTACTAGGGTTGTTATATGTTTCTGTATTATGCCCCCAGAGCACGCATATTCCATTACTGTAACAAATATTTAGCATACTATTAAAAGTTCAAAAGCAAAATTAAGTCATAGTTTTTTTCCAATCTTACCTTCATATAAATTAAAATTAACTACATGATCTTGTTACCATTTCCTGGCAGAGGCCTACAGAGCAAATCGAGAAATTAGGCCACTTGGTTGTAACTGAAAACCAATGTGGTGGTTTTTCCAATCACACTTCTTATCTTTTTCTTCATCTTACGACTCACACCCACCCTCACATCCTCCTGACTAGTTCATGATCAGAGAATACACAGAAAGAGCGTGAAATGGTTTCATTCCTGCTAAGTCTCTGAAGACAAACTTATCTTTTCACATTTACATAATTTTTCTTAGTAAACAACAAAAATCGTTGCCAGTATAAATGATAGGAGATAGGTTTTCCACATGAGACTAGCATCTCTTAACCCTAGCAACATTACCTGAAGGAGATATTAGAACTCAATTGATGAAGCTTGTTGTGGATTTTCCTATCTAATATCACTTGAGAAGACAAATGTGAAAGGGTAAAGCCTATGCAAAGATGATTTTTAATGATTAAAGGGAATACAGTGAGTGACATCTGTGAAAATGGTGCAGGGAAAAAAAAACCCTCCAAAAATTCTCTCCTCAATGAAAGCATGGAAAAAACTGACAAAAATAGTCAGACACAATATTTTCAGAATGCTGGAAATTAAACAAAGGCAATTAGGAGAGCATTAATTCAAGAAGAATGGATGAATCTCAGTATGACCAGTGAGCTCTGTGGTGTCTTAGTTGCCCTAGTCCCATCTCACCCCTTCTTCTCGGTGGTGGCCTTGGAAGCCAACAGCCTGCAATCATGGTGAAAATTAGCAAGCTAGCACCTGTAGGAAGGGACAGAACAGGGTTGGAGCTCCTTCAAAGTCTCATTCCCAGTAGATTGTCATTATTTGAGTTGTCTGGGGATTCCCTGGAATATCCTACTTGCAAGGCTGTCTTTATTAACCCAACTAAGAGCTTGCTCAGTGTGAAAAGCCTTTTCCCCAGGGGCATTTATAGAAAATGTCCAGGGTGATTGTTTAACTTCTTGGCTGCTTGAGGCACTGGATATCAGCTGGGGCAAAAATAGGCTAATCAATAAGTTTAAAAGGAAAAACTTAAGAATAAGATATCCATAGTGGTTTTGAAAACCTCCAAATATTCCTGAGAATCTAGAAGTCCACTGTGCACATGCCCAGGGTTGTGTGCATGCTCAGGAAAAATCTTAGCAGGGCTTATGCTCTCACCTTGGCTGATCTTGAGGCTCTGCACAAACAGGAAGTGAAGGCTAACGTGGAATTGTCACCTGTCTGGCTGAATATTGAAGGTGTGCTTCAAAATCCATGTAGAGGGACTCCCCTGGTGGCGCAGTGGTTAAGAATCCATCTGCCAATGCAGGGGACACGGGTTTGAGCCCTGGTCCGGGAAGATCCCACATGCTGCAGAGCAACTAAGCCCGTGTGCCACAAATACTGAACCTGAGCTCTAGAGCCCACGAGCCACAACTACTGAGCCCGTGTGCCATAACTACTGAAGCCCACACCCCGAGAGCCCATGCTCCACAACAAGAGAAGCCACCACAATGAGAAGCCTGCACACTGCAATGAAGAGTAGCCCCCGCTCGCCGCAACTAGAGAAAGCCTGTGTGCAACAATGGAGACCCAATGCAGCCAAAAAATAAAATATAAATAAATAAATAAATTTGTTTAAAAAAAATCCACAGAGCCCCTTGGCAAAGACTGGAATGCTTTTTGGTTTCAGGTGTTTAAGGAAATCTCTGCCCAGTCATGAACCAAGCAGAGAATTCAGTGGCTACACATGACAATGAATACAGATTTTATAGAATTGTTTCAGAAAAGTCAGTAAATAAACAAAAACAACAACAACAAATAGCAACAATAGCAAACACTGGAGATGGAGGAGAATCTGATTTCCAGAGTTGCCATATCATGTTATTTTAAATGTCCAGTTTTCAAAGAAAAATTATGACATGTGCAGAGAAACAAGAAAGTATAGCCCATACACAGAAAAAAAAGCAGTCAATAGAAACTGTCCCTGAGGAAGCCAAGATACTGCACTTCACAGACCAAGGCTTTAAACCAGCTTTAAAAAAAAATGTTTAGAATGAAAGGAAACCATACATAAAGAACTAAAGAAAAGTATGAAAACAAAATCTCATCAAATAGAGAATATAAATAGAGAGAAATTATATTTAAAAAGGGCCAAATAGATGTTTTGGGTTGAAAAGTATAATAACTTAAATGAAAAATTCACTAGAGTGGCTCAATAGCAGATTTGAGCAGGCAGAAGAAAGAATCAGAGAACTTAGATATGGGTCAATTGAAACTATCCAATTTGAGGAAGAGAAAGAAAAAGAATGAAAAAAAAATGAACAGAGACTTAAAGACCTATAGGACACCAACAAGCATATCAACATACCAAGTATATCAAGCATAATGGAAATGCCAGAGGAGAGAAAAAAGGGACTGAAAGAATACTTAAAGAAATAATGGGCAAAGACTTCCAAACTTTGATGAAAAATGCTAATCTATATATCCAAGATGATCTACAAACTCCAAGAAATAAAAACTCAGAGACCCACACCTATACCTAACATAATCAAACTGTCAAAAGACAAAGAAAGGAGAGACAGCCCAGATGGCAGAGTAGGAAGACTGTGAGCTCACCTCCTTTCATGGCCACACCAAAATTAAAACTATTTACAGAGCAACTATTGATGAGAACCACCTGAAGATTAGCAGAAAAGATTTTCCACAACTAAAGATATAAAGAAGGAACCACAATGAGATGGGTAGGAGGGGCAGAGAAGCAGTATAGTCAAAAGCAGTATAGGCAACCCACAAACGGGAGTATAATCACAATTGCAGAAGTTTTCCCTAAGGAGCAAGAGGTACAAGTCCCATGTTGAGCACCCCAGCTCAGTGGTCCTGCACCGGGAAGATGAGCCCCCAGAGTGTCTGGCTTTGAAGGCCAGTGGGGATTACTTTTGGGAGAGTTAGAGGGCTCTAGGAAATAGAGGCTCTACTTTTAAAGAGCATGCACAAAATCTCACATGCTCCAAGACCCAGGGCAGAAGAAATAGTTTGAAAGGAGCCTGGGTCAGACCCACTTGATAATCTTGGAGAGCTTCCCAGAGAGGTAAGAGGCAACTGGGACTCCCCCTGGGAATATAGATGCTGGCAGCAGCCATCTTTAGGAGCTCATTCTACCATGATGACACTGGTGCTGGCAAGTGCCACTTTGGAATCCTCCCTCTAGATGATTAGTTCTGGGGCACAGCCCCACCCAGCAGCAGGCCTGATGCCCTAGGACCCCATGAGCCTCCAGCCATTCAGAGATCTAGCCCCACCCACCAGAAGGCCCGGGACCCAGACCCACTCACCAGTGGGCCGGCACTAGTCCTGGGAACCCCTGAGCCGTGTAGCCAGTTGTGCCAGGACCTAGCACTGCTTACCAGAAGGTAGGCAGCCTCCTCCAAGAGGCAGAGCCTGGCAGCAAACTGGGATGGGGGCCAGCCCTGCTTACAAGTGTGCTTACAGTAGTCAGCCTCATCACAACAGAAGGGTCCACACAGCCCACATAGGAGGCAGCCCTAGAGCACATCACTCTGGTGACCAAAGAGAAGCGGGCTGTTGGGTCCCAAAGAGCATCTCCTACATAAGGCCACTTCTCTGACATTGGGAAATGTAACTGACTTACCTAGAATATATAAAAATAAAAACAGAGAATTAGGCAAAATGAGGTGACAGAGGAATATGTTCCAAATGAAGGAACAAGATAAAACCCCAGAAGAAATATTAGGGAATACTTATTACTTATCTACCCAATAAAGAGCTCAAGGTAATGATCATAAAATGCTCAATGAGCCCAAAAGAAAAATAGATGAACACAGAGAGAAATTTTTAAAGAGTTAGAAAATATAAAGAACCAAGCAGAGCTGAAGAATACAATAATTAAAACAAAATATACACTAGAAGGAATCAACAGTAGATTAGATGATACAGAGGAGCGGATCAGCAAACTGGAAGACAGAATACTGGAAATCACCCAAGCTGACCAGAAAAAAGAAAAGGAATTATAAAAAATGAGGATACTTTAAGAGACCTCTGGGACAACATCAAGCATGTTAACATTTGCACTATAGGGGTTCCAGAAAGAGAAGAGAGAGAGAAAGGGGCAGATAACTTATTTGAAGATATAATAGCTGAAAACTTCCCTAGCCTGGGGAAGGAAACAGACATCCAGGTCCAGGAAGCACAGAGAGTCCCAAACAAGATAAACCCAAAGAGATCCACACTAAGACACGTTGTAATTAAATTGGTAAAAAATAACAATAAAGAGAGAATCTTAAAAGCAGCAAGGGAAAAGCAACTAGTTACATAAAGTTGCAGGATATGAAAGTAATATACACAAATTTGTTGTATTTCTATACACTAACAATGACCTATCAGAAAGAGAAATCAAGAAAAAAATCTAATTTACAATTGCATCAAAAAGAATAAAACACCTAGGAATAAATCTAACCAAGGAGAGAAGACTATAAGACATTGATGAAAGAACCTGAGGACAACACAAACAAATGGAAAGTTATACCATGCTCATGGATTGGAAGAATCAATATTGTTAAAATGACCATGCTCCCCAAGACAATCTACAGATTCAATGCAATTCCTATCAAAATACCAATGGCATTTTTCACAGAAGTAGAAGAAATAATTCCAAATTTGTATGGAAACAAAAGATCCTGAATAGCCAAAACAATCTTGAGAAAGAAGAACAAAGCTGGCAGTATCATGAGCCATGATTTCAAACTATACTACAAAGATACGGTAATCAAAACAATATAGTAGTGGCACAAAAACAGACACATAGATCAATGGAATAGAATAGAGAGCCCAGAAATAAACCCACACTTATGTGGGCAATTAATCTATGACAAAGGAGGCGAGAAAGAATATACAATGCGAAAAAGACAGCGTCTCAAATAAATGGTGTTAGGAAAACCAGACAGCTACATGTGAAGGAATCAAATTGGATTACTTTCTCATACCATATACAAAAATAAACTCAAAATGAATTAAAGACTTAAATGTAAGACCCGAAGCCATAAAACTCCTGAAAGAAAACATAGGCAGTATACTTTTTTTTTTCCCCTGTGCCGTGTGGCATGTGGGATCTCAGTTTCCTGACCAGGGATTGAACCCATGCCCCCTGCAGTGGAAATTCAGAGTCTTAGCCACTGGACCACCAAGGAAGTCCCAGGCAGTATACTTTTTGACATAAATTATAGCAATACTTTGTGTATAGAAATACTGAACCACTGTGTTGTGCACCTGGAACAAACATAGTTTTGTAGGTCAATTACCCTTTCATTAAAAAAAAAAAAAAAGACAGAGAATCTGGAAAGCAGCAAGAGAAAAGCAATTTGTCACATGCAAAGAATCTTTAATAAGATAAGTAGCTTAACTCATATCATAAACTATGGAGGCCACAAAACAGTGGGATGACAAAAGTGCTTAAAGGAAAAGACTGTCAGCAGAGAATTCTATATCTATGGCTAACTGATTTTCATCAAGTGTGCTGTCTTGGTTCAGGCTGCTATAACAAAATACCATGGACTGGGTGGCTTATAAATGACTGAAGTTTATTTCTCACAGTTCTGGAGGTTGGAAGTCTGAGATGAGGGTGCCAGCATGGTTGAGTTCTGGCGAAGACCCTCCTCTGGGCTGCAGATTGTTGACTTCTGATTGAGAAAATTGGATCTTGGCAATTGGGAATGTGGGAGTATGTGTGAAAGGGACATGCTCACAACCACAAAAACCCACACACAATCTAAAGCATCCACAGGTGCTTCCAGGTACTATGAAAATGTGCCCACAGTTTTTTTCTAGGCAAAGCATTTTCTTTAACAATATCCCCAATCTCCATACCCACTACAAAGTTGGAATCAGTATAACTCTCCAGACTAAAGTCAGCAAGGGTAACCTTACCTTTCATATTGTTTTGTTGTTCCAGCAATAATTTACTTATTTCTGAAAACCAACAATCTCTGATTTCTTTTGAAGCTGCCTGCAATTACAAATAAGAAAATACTATGAGTATCAGATCACCTGGTGCATTAATTGGACAGGACTTTTATTCTCTGGGTGACCTTTAGAATGTGATAGAAAACACTGGTTGAGTCATGGGAACACGATAGGGAAAGGGAAAAGGACACCTATGGGGAAGGCATGAATTTTACCTGTAGGATGTATTTCTCAAGTCCATTTTGGTTGGCAATTTCAAACTTTCTGTTGCTCCCCCTTCCAAGTTGGCGAATTGAAAGTGTCATTAACTATTGTAAAGAAAGAAGAAAATTTTCTGTACCATCTTTTCTGATTAAAAAATTATCCCTGTCAGCCACTCTAATCTTTGCTACCCTTGATTACTCTCTTCTTCCATCTTCCTTCCAAGTGTTTTGCTGTCCTCTGTTAACAGCCCCAAGGAGCATAAAACATAACCTGGTACAGTGTCATTTGTCTTGTCTGTTTCAGAGGACAAGACAGACTATATGTTTCCATATGCAGAGCTGTAGCCTTCAACTTTAAGCAAAAAGATTATCTCTCCTTTAATACCTGAGTATTTCACAAATCTCTACATAGTAGTAACTGAATTAGCATCCATTAAGAAACAAAAATAACAAAAAGTACTATGAATAAACTACCAATTTTAATCACAAGAGCACGTGTGTGTGTGCGTGTGATCGCTAGCTATGAAATATTTCTTATATGGGTGAGAGGCAATGTTTGGTGTGGACATGGGTTCCTACACCCCCAGGGTCAGGATATTGCCTACACTTGCATGCAAAGATGCGTGGTTGAGAAGATGAAATCCAGCCCATGCTCTAATCTCCAAGGCGTTCAATCCTCTGCCTGGAGGAAAGAGGGTACTTTTTAATTAGTTTGTCCAGACAGGCTGCCATTGGGTCCCTTTTCTCCACCCAGCACAAAGGCACCTCTGTGCCAGCGCTGGCCCTATCTAGTGGCTGATTACAAGCTCTGACTCTGGAATCAGGCCTGTGTGTGGATTCTCGCTCTGTTGTGTGGCATTTGGTAAGTTAACCTCACCTCAGTTTCCTTATCTGTAAAATACGGATAACAGCATTTCTCTCCATAGGGTTGTGCTGACTCCCAAGTGCAATAGGACCCCTTTACCTTCATAGACTTCTTAAAGCTGTAGTGAGGAGACAGGCCCTGGTCACTGGGCTCCATTCGTATCTTACAGAACACTATTCCCTGTTCGAATAGATAGATTTGCCTCTGGCTGGGCTTAAATCGAATTAAATCCTTCATCTTATAACGATCCTTGTGAACTGTCCAGACGTTGAAAGAGCCATGCATCAACAGCTTGCCCAGTTTTCTGATATCGTCCTTTGGGACACACAGACACACACAGAAAGAAGCTGTTAAATTACTTGACGGGAAAGAACTCTTAGGGGTCTGTTTTCAAATTACAGACCATGCTTATTTGAAGTTTACAATCTTATAGGAGCCAGTCAGGCTAATCTGTCACTAATCAAAGCTACAATTTTGTGACCTTCACTGAGCATGGCATCATTCAGTTATATAAGGAAATAGTGCAGCTGTATAAGGTAATAAACATAAAGCATGTTAGCAATACTTTGAAGATATTGGTACTCCCATATTTTTGTCTTGCAATTAATTTTAGCTAGCAGAATTCCATTTCTTCTTCTTTGTTTTTGATACAAGACACGACTTAAAAAGGGCAAGAAATTAATATTTTAATTATGTTCGGGAGAGCCAGAATCTTTGCTGCATTATGGATCTTTGGTAATCCATGTATTCCATCTGTATCCTAACCTCTCCTTCAGGTATATGAGAACCTGAGAACATGAGATTTGTTCTGAAAGGAGAAAGCTTAGTATGACCTAATCTTCATAACACTGTAATGGAAATGGTAATTACATTCAACTCTGCATTTTTCAGAGTGAGTGAACAGTGCAAAGATAATTCCAAATGACAAATTTTTTATTTCATCTTTTTGGCTCTAAGGCACACACTATGTCTCCTTCCACCATCATATGTCTGGTTGAAAGTCCAAATGAAGTGACCTGGCCTTCTCTGAGCTCTCTCTAAAGGTAGTGGAGTGTGATGATCTAGAAATGTGGTATTTTGTCTGGTAGTTTTCAAAAATTATATCACTTAAAGTAGAAAATCAAGAATTTATTTCCCTGAATCAAAACACCAAAAGGAAAAATTATTTGAACAGGACCAGGACAGAGACATTTCCCTGAGTTACATCTAGCTGAGATAAAGCCCTACAATTTCTGATAATTATTACTAGACATATGTGCATTTTATAACTTATTATTTATTTATTTATTTTTATTTTTTTTAAAATTTTATTTATTTATTTATTTATTTATGGCTGTGTTGGGTCTTCGTTTCTGTGCGAGGGCTTTCTCTAGTTGTGGCAAGTGGGGGCCACTCTTCATCACGGTGCGCGGGCCTCTCACTATCGCGGCCTCTCTTGTTGCGGAGCACAGGCTCCAGACGCGCAGGCTCAGTAGTTGTGGCTCACGGGCCCAGTTGCTCCGCGGCATGTGGGATCTTCCCAGACCAGGGCTCGAACCCGTGTCCCCTGCATTGGCAGGCAGATTCTCAACCACTGCGCCACCAGGGAAGCCCTATAACTTATTATTTATATTGAACAAACTGTGAATACCTTTAAAAAAATGAATGACTTTATATCTGAAAGTCTAAAAACAAAAACTTCAAGGGCAATAAACTCTAGTCATTTCTATGGCGCTTGTGTCATATTTTCAGTGCTATTTTTCTCTTTTTGCTTTGTAAAATTTACACGTGTTAAATGTAGTGAATAAAATCCTCATTGAGGAATAAGAGCCCCAGTCACAAGGCCTTCTCTCCTAAAAGCACGATGCTTCCGTTGCAGGTTGCACAGGCTTAGCTTGACTGCACCCGCAGACAGATGGGCGATGGGTCCATGAGGACCAGTGAGGAGTTTTTCACTCTATCCACCTCCTTCCTGCACCCACTCAAATGGAACCATCCCAGCCCTCAGTGATTGCTTTCTCCTTTACACACATTCAATTTGTACAGTTCAGACCTATAGAGTGCAGGAAACATGTTTAGTCAAGGCAGCTGGCAAAAGTAGATGTTTAACCTTTGCCACAGGAACGACTGTAATCAGTAGTTTCTATTTTAAAATTTATTTATATTTCACCCCATTTCAAAAATTAGATACATCTTATAAAAACATATACATTATAGGCAGACAGAAACTAACCAAGGAAATTAGGCTGAAGAAAAAAAATAGAGATTAAGGCAGTTAAGATGAAGAGGATGTACACAAAACCCATACAATATAAAGCATGTGAACTTTTTGCAGACTAGACTCTGACCTTCTAGCAGGCAGTACAGAGGGAAATCTGGTGAGTTATATGATTCATTATGTCCAAAGACATACCCAAACCAGTTGTTAAGGGAAAGCATGGCAATTTGTTAATAAGACGTGAGAGAAATTTCTCCCATGGGTCTTCATAAAGGGTCACTGTGTCAAATACTGAGCCCACCTTCAACCGCATCCCAGAATAGATAGATGAATGGATTTTAGGTAAAGCTGTTTCTAATAACACATCTGGGGAATGTGGAGGCATCACTTCATAGTACAGCTTTTAAAAGCAATTCTGAAAGGGGCCAGAAGGTTGGGGGAGCGGGGGAACAAGCCCAGGGGTACACTCTGATGACCTGCAGAGGGCTGGGCGATGAGAGTTAAGGTGTCTGCCAAGGCCGTGGGCTGTAGAGGCGGAAGAGGCCACCCTAGGCAGCGACGTTTTTGTCCTTTACAGCCTCTGCACTTCTCATCCCTCCCACAGCCACAGCTGTTTGAACCTTAGTAAGCAATTGGCCAAAGGATGTGAATCCAGTGACGGGCCAGCCCCTGACCACAGAGGCCCGGTGTAAAAAAAATGTGCCAGATGGCCAATCTGATCCCTGTCTGAACTGAGGAGAACTAAGAAGGAAGCAGTAAGCAGCAAGATTTGTACCTGTGAGATGCTTTATGAGAGGGCTGGAGGTGGACTAAATGATAAGGAAGCAGAGCAATGAAGAAGGTAAGTCATCAGAAACTATGAGGAAGAGGAAAAGACACCAATGGGGGGAAAGAACCAGTCAGTGGCCGGTGAGGGGAGAGGACATACCTGGCACGTATAGGCAGAGCACACAGGTGAGAACCCCAGCTCCCTCCCAGGCCAAAGCCCTAGAGTTGCTGTGGCCTGGAATTGCTTAGTTCTCACATCCATGAGCCCTGTCCTGTCATTGTTCTGACTCTTCCTGAGGCTATATGGTTGCCTTTTCCAGTAAGCCTGTCATCATTGGAGCTCACTAAAGGGAATTGCTGGGTCTTTTGAGATGAGTTGGAAGAGATGGGCTACATATCATTCAGGACATCTTGCATAAACTTTCTTAGGACCACGCTTGTGACGGGATCAGACATCTCAATGCTTGAGGCCCATCCTGTGGTGGCCGAGGGCACATGACCTGTATAGCAGTGATGAAGGACAGGTGTACATACGTTACCGTCATCCAGGACACATGCCTGTGTGGAGGCTACTCCGCCTCCAAAGGGAAGAGGGTAGGGGGATTGCTCTGAACAGGACCAAGGATGACCCTTGGCCATCTTTTCAACCATATGTATCCTTTCTTTCCAGTCAGACAGGAGTTGGTCCCAAGGCCAGAGACTACGTGTACAACCTCTTGCAGATACTTGTGCCCTAAAGTATGGAATCATTTATTGGCATTTAGTGAGTGCCTGAGGGGACATGAAGCTAAATGCTCAGCAATGTGAGGAAGCTAATTCAGTGATGACCTTGAACTGGCTTGAATAGTATTTCCCAAAAAACTCATGTCCACCCAGGATCTCAGAATGTGACCTTATTTGGAAATAGGCTCTTTGCAGATGTAATTAGTTAAAATGAGGTCATACTGGATAAGGGTGGGCCCTAATCCAATGACTGGTGTCCTTATAAGAAAACAAAGACACACACATAGAGAAGACAGGACGACAGGCAGAAATTGGAGTGATGCAGCTATAAGCCAAGGAAGCCAGGAGACAAGCAAGGAAGGATTCTTCCCTAGAGCCTTTAGAGGAATGGGCCTGCCGACAACCTTGATTTTGGACTTCTTGCCTCCAGAACCGTGAGAGAATACATTTTTGTGTGTTTTAGCCACCCAATTTGTGGTGCTTTGTTATCACAGCTCTAGGAAATGAATGTAGCCTCAACCAGTTTTTCCACTAGTGACGTAATAGTGTGGCCATCACTTTGGTGTGTTGATGAATCTGATGGGTGTGAGCTCAGAGATACAACATAGGGGCTGCCCCAAACAAATCAGCAAATGAAATGTCAGATGGTCTCCCTGATATGGGAAATGATGGCAAAATAATCTAGTAAATGCTGCCATTTTCATGTGTGGACATTTTGTAGGTAAGAGCTCTGAGGTAAGAATTTCAAATGTGACTACATTAACCAAATGAAGAATCTGACTGAGAGAGTGAACGTAGGAGAACTAGCCTCCAGAAGGAGACTTCTTTTGGGGGTCCAGGTTTTCACTCCTGGCAAAGACAGCTAAAGGGACAGAGCTATATACTTCTTGTACAAAGAGGCAGGAAACATCTGGATAAGTGAATTAGCACAAAGCCTGGTCCAGAAGTGAAAAGCAGAAGCTGTGGGACTGAGGGGCCTGTGATTACAACTGCCAGAAGCAAAGGGGTTCCTTCCTTTCCAGCCTAAGTACACAAATAAGTCAGCACTGGGGCCCTTTATTCAGCATCTACCAGGTGCCAGGTATAGTGCTAGGTGCCCTATGATTTAATCCTCATTTATGCCTCACAATCACCCTTTAACATGGGTGCTGTGAGGGTGGGATGATGTACAAGGCAATTCCACTGAGTCATCAAGATTATTTACTCAGCCTTATCTCTGCAGCCAACACTATGGTAAGGAAAGTGGGAACTAAAATAGAAAATAAAATACCTGGCCCTAGCCCACAATAAATTTGCAATAAAAATAATTCCTTTATCGAGTAACATAAATTTGTTTCAGAAAATAAAATATTTCATTCAACCTTTACTATTCAACCTTGGAACATGTTCCTGGCAAGCGAGGATTTAAAAGAACTCTAAATGCATCTATATTTTACGCACTGAATTGAATAGGGGGGGAACTTTTTTTTTTTGTAAAGAGAGGGAAATAAATTACATCTCAGTGTTCCACAAAACAAATTTTCTTAAAAAACTTTTTCTAGGGGGAAGAGATATGGCAACATATGTATATGTATAACTGATTCACTTTGTTATAAAGCAGAAACCAACACACCATTGTAAAGCAATTATACTCCAATAAAAAAAATTTTTTTTCTTAAATCTTCTGTGATTAAATTAAACCAAGAACTAACTGAGTATACACAACAGGGAGAAAATGTAAATATCAGAAGGGCATTTTTTTCTAGTTGTTTTAATTATGAATTCATCCCACCAAGTTCAATTTCTTTTCTTCACAAAACCAGGTTAATATTGGATGTCAATAGAGAAACTAAGAAGTTAAGTTCTGGATTCATCTCTACCTACAGCATGTGATGGTAAACACCTTGTGATAAAGTTCTACAAAGCTGACGCAAAGAATCTCAGAATCATTAGATCTGAGCTAACAGTAGTTGAGTTGTTAGTAAACTCTAAACAGAATCAGATGAAGAATGTGTTGAGAGGTTGGCACCCTGGATAGGCAGTGAAGAGATCCAAGAAGTAGTCCTGGCTGATGACCATGTGACTGGGGTGAGTCACCTCTTCTTTCCATGGACCTGTTTCTGAATCAGAAAGTTGAAAAGTCCAATGCCTGCTCTTCCATAATTCAGTAGGATTATACAAAACTGTCAGGATACATTACTTACTGTATTAGATGTAAAGCAAGTTAAAGTCTTAGTGAAAAAGAAACCACAGAGTGTATGTCAAAGGTGTAATTCTCAGGACTCATGGGGGAGAAAAGTTCTTTGCCTTGGTGTTAAAAAATCTCTAAAATTCTATAAACTCATTCATCTTATTTGCATGCAAACCAGCTTGGAATGAAATCAGAGTAGATTGCTATTTACTCACATTTTAATCATTCTTTTCTCATAACTTCCTCTTCCTATGTTACTTACACTCAGAATAATAGCTGGGAGTTTCCTGCCCTGACTACAGGTTCCAGGACACTCTTTTGATTCAGGGAAAGGGACATCTGATAGGGGTAGCTGACATGTGTTCAAAGACGAAAAGAAGAACAGAAAGATGTTCCAAATGATTAAACAAATTGCTCTCTTGACTTTCCTTAAGCCAAAGAAGGAAACAGTTATCATCAAGAAAACAATCCCCTCTGCCACACACCCCATGGTTCATGAATACCCTCTTGAATCTTGCATCAGTAGTAAGCAGAGAGCATTCTGGAGTCCCAGGGGACAGTAATAGCATCGCTGCCCAGATCTCAGCAAACCCAGTGGGGCTGTTTCTGAGATGCTGGCCAGAGGAAAACCAGGAGGGAGGGAAATCAAAAATCACAGGGTTTTTTGCCCCTAATTAATTTGCGTGGTTTGATTTCTGACAAGAAAAGAAAGGTCATTTCATCTACCCAGACCTCAATAAACAGTATGTTAAATCCAGGTAAAAATGAAAAGGTAAAAAAGAGAAGGAAATTATCTGTGTGACATGTATCAACAATTCTCTGAATGCTTGATCCCTGTGTGGGAGGCAGAAGAATGGCCTCCCAAAGATGTCCATGTCCTAATCCCTGGAGCCTGAGACTAGGTCAGGTTACGTGACAAATGAATTAAGGTTGTTCACCAGCTGACTTTGAGATGGGGAGATTATCCTTGATTAACTGGTTGGGCCCAATATAATCACAAGAGTCCTTAAAGGTGGAAGAGAAAGAAGGGAAGGTCTGAGTGATATGACGTGAGAAGAACTCAACCCCCCATTGCTGGCATTGAAGAGGGAGGAAGATGCCATGAGCGGAGGAAGTGAGTAGGTGGCCTTTGTAAACTGGAAAAGGCAGTGAAAGAGATTTTCTCCTAAAGCCTCCAGAACAGAAGGCAGACACCTTGATTTTAGCCCAGTGAGACTATGTTGTACTCCTGATCCGTGGAGCTGTAAGACAATAAATTTGCACTATTCGAAGGCACCAAGTTTGGGGTAATTTGTCATGACAATGACAGAAAATACCCCTGAGTCAAAATCTAGAGTAGCTCACAGTGAAAACCAGCTGAATATTAATTATGTCCCAGTCCCAGGGCAATGATACAGTTATAGAGGATAGTTTGCCTGGAATGCCTGGGTCTGGCCTGCTCGGGATTAACTCTAACGCCAGAGTTGAGATGGCTCAACCCCCAAGCACTCTCTCTTTTGGTATTTTTCTTTAAGCACTTGGATTAAGGGATGTACAATATATGCTTATTGGGCCTCTTCTGGGATCTGTGATGTAAAATGGGGTTAGATGTTCACTTAGGACCCATTTTCAAAGTAATTTTCACAGAGAAAATATAACTCAAGAGGCAAAATCTTTTAATATTTTAATGGTGCCACGAGTGAGAAAATAAGTTACTCCCTCAGCACCTTCCCCCGCCCAATATGTTCTGGTCCCTGAGTTCTTGCTTTTTCCAGAGTATGGGTCAGTTTCAACATTCAGGATCCCAAGGGCCACAACCCAAGATTCCTAAAAATGCTGAGGCGCTGCTTGGAATCTCGTAGCACAGGTTTACTGACCGATTTAGGTAACTTTCCTCCAGAGTCAAATTCCTTTCCCACAGATCAGTTCTCTAACTTTGCCACAGTATCTGCTACCTTTGTAATACTGTGCCTGCCTTTTGTTGAAACGTCCCAGCACTTGCTATGGAACATACCGGACATCCAGTGACTGCTGCCAGGTCCACAGCCAACTCACAGGACGTGATCAAATCCTCCATCATGGCCAAAGCTTGTTGTAGGTCGTCTGAGAAGGCTGAATCCTTGGTTCTCTCTGGCCCATTCTGTGGAAAGCAAACGCCTTGCTGGAAATCAAAAGGTAAACCATCTACCAAGGGAAGAAGGGAAACAGGACAGAGATAAGGAGCCACGGATCCAGCCAGCATGAAGTGACTGAGAAGGTAGGTACATCAACCTGTTTCCCTGCTCCCAAAGAATGGTAGCTAAGGATATTTGCTGGTTTAAGTACAATATATGATACACACACACACACGCACACACAAGCAAAATAATTACACTTTCTGCACATTGTACTAATGAAGAATGAAGTTCATAAAATCATGGACATTATATTCTGCCTAGATAAGAAACATCCTGAGCTTTTGTAAAGCATGAAAACCCCAGCCCTTTTAAATAGGGTGCTCTCCCTTTTACTCCCCTACCCCCAGGGCCTATTGAAAAGTACAATCTGAGTATCATATTCCTGTATTTAATGTGACAGTCTTATTCCTATGGGTAAAATTATACTTAAAACCATTCCAGAGGAGGATATTTGTAAACTTTAGAGGCAAAGAATGGGCTGCTGTGCAGAGGTTTACTAATGATTTATGTGTAAACACCATAACGGTGGCATTTGCCACACTGAATTTCCCGGAGCTCTGCCCTTTCTCTCTCCTCTCCTCCCCCTGCCCTTCCCATATTCTATCACCATTAAAGATGCCAAAGAGGTAAGCCAACGTGATCCGCACCTCCCAAACAGCATAAAGACCCAGCTTTAAGGGCAAACCTAATTTAACAGACCAACGTTCCAATTATTACTATTGTGACACTTAGGACGTGATAGGGATGGTTGTTTCAGCTTGAAAGTCTTTTGCTTAGGGTTTCCGTATTTTATTGCCCTGCTACCTACATAGCACATCTATCTGTTATCTGGTAAATACAAACAAAAAGATTTTGGCTTCCTCCATTTTTTTTTTTTTTTTTTTTAACACATCAACTTCTACAACAAAGAACAGAGAGCTCTTTGCTGCTCCGCCTATAGCCCCACCTCTTCTTATCCTCTACTGCATGATGTAAGCAAAGCGTTGTGCATTTTCTTAATCTCTACTTAAACTGAAGATTAGCATCTTTGGATAAGAGATATGCGTGACGGGGCTGATGAATGGAGCAGAGCCTGCTGCCTCCACTGAACGATTTCCCATGGATTCTTACCTTCTTACTCAGGGTAAATGTGTTCCAGGTCCTGGTGGAAGACGACACACCCTCACCCGAGTTTATTGTAACGTCATTAACAAAGGATTAAAAGTTCTTACACCAGGCATCTTCCTCTTTCCGAAATACTTGAAACTCAATGTGCTTTTAGAGACTCAACGGCTACCTATTCCCTCTCCTTCCCACTAACCCTCCTCCCACAAACACCGCAGGTGGCTAGCTTTACAGTGTGTGATATAGGACTCGTACAAACGTTACTAAACCTCTCTAACTCAGGGTAAATTCTTACAAACATTATTAAACTCCTCTAAACCAGGCTACCTGCATTTGCTCCAGGCTATAAAATTACTACCTGTGCCTTGAGCTTCCTTTAATCTTAAGGCATCCCCATGGCACCATCTGAGCAGAGAGGACATGCAAATGACCGCCCCTTGAGACACATGCCTCATATTATTCTTGTTAAAACCAGAATTTTATAATAGAAAAATTGAAAAAACCCACTTCCAAGCCACAAATTTCTTCCCAGTCTGGTGTGGCCATCACTTCTTCCAAGTTTCTTCTTGGTTGTCTTAGAATTCACACACATATACACACACATTTGGAAGGGAACAGGGCATAATGTATATAGATTTACTAAGGCGTACAAAGAAGTAAATATAAATCATTCATAATCCTACCATGCAGGAAAACCACTGAAGGGATTTTATTATATTTACTTCCAGTCTTTTATGTATGCATTTTACACCTTCCCTTACTTTTGTATTCCAGTAAAACATTTTTATGTGGAAGGAAGAAGATATATTACCACTTAATCCTATTACAAAATCCCCACTTCGAAATTGTCTTTATTTTTTTGTTTTTTCCTGACTATGAATTATAGGATGCATATTATTTTAGAAAATTTACACAATAAAGATCATAAACAAAGAAAACAAAATCGCTCCTAAGTCCTTCCATGTATAGGCAAACACCATTAGCAGTTAGTACATAGAATGATATTTAATATCCAGTACCTTAGCCGAACCTCCTTCTAGATCACCTGGGTCCACCTCCAAATCCTCAGGTGACTCACAATCCAGCAGACCCTGCATTAACCCAAAAGCTTTATTGAAAATCAAAAAGTAGAAGGCCAACTTAATCTGTTGTGCAAACAATCTCCAGCCAATGCTAAACTGAGGATGTATATAAATTTGTCTGTTTGTCACAAGTAAGAGGGAAAGAGTAAATGGTACATTCAGCACAGAGTTCTTTCCACAAACATAGAATCACATTGGACACACTATTTTGTAGCCTGCTTTTTCTCAACAACGTATCATGAACATTTTCCCATGACATTATATTTTTTTTAAAACATGGTTTTTAATTGTGGCAGAGTATTGCATCCTATAACTAAATCATAATTGATTAATCCCCCCTACTGTTAAACATTTAGGTTCAATAATTTTTTACTATAATAATAATAATCTTTATACACTTTTCTTAAGGATAAATTCCTAGAAGTAGAATTGTTCATGTTAAGAGTTGTGATGCATGTTTCCAAGTTCTTCAGAGAAGTACTATGTTCCCACCAGCCATAAATGAAAGCTTTTTTCACCAGCCCCTAGCCTACATGGAGTATTACCATTTAACGCTGTACCAAAACACGCTCACAGATGCCACTCTCGGAGGGAAGCAGAGCGTCATCGTCCTCACTCCCAGGCTGGCGTGACGGCTCCATGTATAGAACAACAGCTGCACGTTATGTTGCGGAAGCTTCCTGGGGGTCAGCCCTGAGTGAGCTCTCTACTGCGTCACTCGCAGCAACCTGTGCAGGAGGTTCTCGTGTCCTCACTTTACAGGCGAGAAAACCAAGGCCTGAGAGGTCCAGGCGTCCCACCCTGGCAGCGGCAGAGCCGGCGCAGCCAAGGCTGGGCCTGCTGATGCAAAGCTGAGAGGGTAACTCGTTCTGAGGGCAAAACGTTGGCAATAAGCTTAACTGCCCCTGAGCCTCAGTTTCTTCACACTTCAGAGCCTTTTGGCACATCTGATGGTGGGGATTAAATAAGAAATACAGGTGGGTGTGAATTTTGTTTTGTATAAAACGAAATGACTTTCTCTTGGCCTCTGATGATGGGTTTAAAATTAAAGGAGCATCTAGTTTTGGTGTGGGGATGATCCAGGATTATGTTGTGACTGATGTATATTAGTTACTTGTACATTTTTTTTGGATCTTTGCAAGGGGAAAACTACAAGTAACGAGTTTTATATAATTAATTTAAATTTGTTACAGGTTTTCATGTTCAGGATAAACAATTTTTCAACCTTGGGCGAAAATACCTGCAACGGTTTAAGGTGACTGTGTTTTACCTTAGGGTAACTGTTGCATGCCAATTTGTGTGTGTGTGAAAACACTTCAAAATTGAGTTAAAAGATGTAAATTTAAAATTGGTTGTGTATCTAATCTGCCCCAGGTTCAGTAAATAAACAATTCTTTTTAAAAACAAAAACAAAAACAAACAAACAAAAAGAAATACATGTGGGAAGATACCCAGTAAACAGCAGGGGCTTGTTTTTAAATTAAGTGAGAGTAGCCACGGGGCAAGAGCTGCTTATAAAGGTTAATTCAAAACAGACCTTGGAGGAGTGACCCGAACCTTTCCCTGAGCTCACACCTGGGGAAGCAGCTTTGACAGAGCCCCTGTCCTGTGTGTGCGGGGGTGGGGGGGGGCGGGTGGTGGCGGGGTCTGGGAGTGCTCTCCTGCAGGTGTGCTGCTGTCAGAGCAAAGAAAGAACCACCTAGGGATTCAGCAGAACAGAATTCATTCCGTTATGTTGCTCTTGAGAAAAATCCTCAGTCTAAGGGGAGAGGTAGATGTCGCAAAAGGAGAGAAGAATCCAGTTTCGCCTTCTCCCCTCCATTGTTTAAATGCACGTAAAACAGTAGCTTTAGGGAAAATCACACCTCTTTCCTGAAGCTCCTTGCCCCAGCTGTAAAACGGAGCAGATGACATCTTACCTGTAGATATCTTACCGAGAATAGAGGTCTGGCTGCCTCCCCACCCTCTCAGCTGCCAGCCGTGTGCTGGCCTCCCTCTTCCCCACTTTCCTCCTAAGGACCTCTGCTCCCCTAAACTGGGCTCTCCTTAGAGATCCATGTCCTGGCCGCACGATGGACTAGCCAGGCTCCCGGGACCCTACGATTCTTTGGTCTTATTCCTCATCGAGGAGGCTGATTTAGACCTGGGGACAGAAAAAACCTGAAATCTAGACATAGTTTCACCTCCGGAAGTCGAAGTCACAATTCTACGTGTCTAAGGAAAAGAGCACCATAGCGCCCACATCTGTTCTCCCAGCACAGGAAGCACTGTCTCATCGATTTACCTTCAACAACATCTGGTACTTTACAAGTCTCTGGCTTGGTCCTCTCAGATACTTAAAAAGAGGGAGACTGTGACCCAGTTGACGCTGGCATACCTTGAAAAGCCAAACAGAAACAACATAAAACAAAACACACACACTCAGAACAGAAGCGGCAGCCTTTAAATACAAGAAGTGAAATGAGCTCTTCATGGAGAGGAGGGGCGGCTGTGTCGACCAGTTTCATAATGTTATTGGCTGTTCAGTCCGTCAGGAACATTGTGTAAAATGAGAGTAATGGGAAAGGGGATGGGCTTGGCTAGTATTTTTATAGTCAAGTAGGGATGCCGGAACATTTATTTCTTTTAGAAAGTAAGTCCATTACGAGGGAGACAATGGGGCAGCCTTCTGAAAAGGCTGTCTTAGAATTGGGGTTTGGGGGTGGTGGAGTTTAGTCAAGGGTACATGATGGGCTTATTGATATCATTCCAGGGAACCCCAAAGTGTGATTTAATTCCACTTTTAAAACCCATCCTAGAAGAGGACCCTGGTTTTCTCACCAGGCTACAACTGCTCCTTACAGGGCTGCCCCACGGAGACTCAGGGCAGCATTGAAACTTCCAGTGTATAATTTCGAAAAAGGAGAGACTTTTAATAAACATAAATTCCAATGCCAAACTCCTCTTCCTAGTTCATACTTTCAATTTCTTTACAAATTGGATGTACATAAACAGTGTCCAGGGAAAACAGTTTGTGGGAGACCTTAGAAACGCAATGTTACCCCAAAGTAGGTGCAGTCTTGACATTCTTGCCAGATTGCCCTGGCTCGGGGCAGATTCTTATGATATTTAAAATATATTTGAAGATCTTCTTTCTGGGTGAGAAAAAGTTAGAACAAATTAACCAGGTAGCATTTTTCAGTAAGAGGACAGAATAATACAGTTTATTCATTCATTCAACAGGCCTGAGTATTTTCAATGTGTAAGGAACTGGGGATGCACAATAAATAACCTTCTGTTGGGGTGAGTGTGTGATGGGGAGATAAACACAGGGTTATAAACAACGCAGATGTGAATGGAGTGCTGTGAGAGCAGCTACAGGACTCTGGTAAATAAAGCAGTAAATTCATGAACAGGAGTTGAGTTTTAACTTTATCCTTTCTCCTCTGCTCTTTATCTGGGACACCAATATCTCCCCCAGATAGCTCTGCACTGAGTAGTAAAAAGGACAAAAAAGTGCTCGTAGCTGATGGCCTCTCCTTTCTCTCTCTCCACTCACACCTTATTACAGCCATCATGATGCCAACCCTACAAATAAACCTAAGAAGCAACCAAAGGATAGAAACATCCCAGAAGGAAAATGTGGCAGTTTGGACACAAATCTAAGTGGTCTGGGCAACCCCTGCCTCAGACATCACCTTCAACCTGCAGCACAAGACTCCGAGACTGGAAAAGCTACACGACTATCTCAGTGCTAGAGATCAAGAGGGATTCCAAGTGCTGTGTGACCTATATTCTCATTGCATCAAAGACTGTGAGAGGTGGGAACACATCTGCCAATATCCCAGATAGAAAAGACACCCCCAGCCTGTGGAGTCAGATTGCCAGCTTCGTCCATTCCATCAGGAGAACCTGGTCCATCCGCTCAGCTGTGCTTGCCACAGAGCCCGGGCTGCTCTGGCAGAGATGACCACATGGCCACTTCCTTGTGGATTTCTGTGTCCCTGTCCTCTTGCTGAGGCCACTCTTGATGTCCTTCATCTGGACATGGGTTATTTTTCCCCTTACAGCTTTCACTATGTCTATTCTACTTCTAAACACCCTGCTGTAGTGAATGATTTCCATTTCTGTAGCTCTTCCTCTCTCCTGATGGATTGTAAGTGGTCATTTCACTTCACTACAAGGACTACAGCAACTCTGTCCTTTGCTATTCTCTCCAAGAAAAATTACACACACACACACACACACACACACACACACACACACACGTTTAAGAAGGCAGACAGCCCTTGAGAAATGTTGTTCAGACTGGTTAAGAAACTAGAATAATAATTCAGAACTTAACAATAATAACTTCCTTATTCATTCACTCCAGAACTATCTGTTGAGTGCCTTTGATGTACCAGGCACTGTGCTAAGTACATTTGCTAAACTCAATGGCTCCCAGAGTGTAGTAGCCTAGACTTGGGGAATACTCCTGCTACACTGAAGGCCAAGCTTATAAAACACTACAAATTGATTAAGGCATTTCACCCACATTTGGTTTGTCGGAGCACAAAGACATTGGCCTTTTGCTCCTAAAAGGATTCAAGGTTTCATTGCTTTCAACACTCAACACCAGAAGATTCTCAGAAGCTGGAGGAGACTGGAGATCCAGCCTTCCACCCAGGAAAACATCGCCAACAGTGAGCCACCTTTCCCTAAACCCTCCCAGTAACAGAGAGGGACCTGGTTTTCTTGGTGGATGCTGAGCTGATACCTGTGTTCCTGAAACCTTCACCCCTTGGTCCTGTGTCTGCACTTTGAGCATCACAGAACATTATATGCCTTCCAGTACCGAAACACAACTACTGACCTAAATTTGCTCTTCAGTCCAAAATTCCTTGGAGAAAGCATGTGCACTAACCAGCAGCATATGAAAGTACCTGATTCTCCTTACCTCCCTATAGAATAAATCAGGAGGCCAGAAGAATTGCTACCCCCAAACTCATATTCACACAGGAAGACATGATTTCTTATGGATTAAGAAGACTGTGGCTCTGGTTCAGTTCTTGGCTTTCTTACTTACAAACTATTTGGTCCGAGGTCAGTTACTTAACCTTCCTTCGCTTCAGTTTCTCATCTGTTAAGTGGGCTCACAACAGCAGTCAACTCCTATGATTGTTGTGCGATTAAATGAGAAGATGTATAGAAACCTCTCAACAAATGCCCAATACATGCAGAGTACCCAACAAATGGTAGCTATTGTCAAAGCATTTTTTACTGTTGTAGAGTCCTTCTGTGCACATTATTTTATTTGATTTCCACAACTTTACATATTGGTATTACTAAGCTTGTTGTATAGAGGAGAAAAGTGAAACTCCCAGGGTTTAAGTGACACACTTGAGGTCATGCTGATAGCAAGTGGCTCAACTTAGATTAGAAGTTAAGTTTTCTGAGTCCCACCCCAGTGTTTTTTTCTATTGTACCATGTGAGATCTCAGAGCAAATGGGACTCAAAGTAAACTGTTGACAAATGCTATTCTACATGGAGGTTGGTCTCTGGGGCAGAATCTTCCTGGATACTACAAGCTATCGAATCTGATTGAAACACTTGGCTAGAGCAATATTTCAAAATTCTTGTTCATGATTAGTGGAAGTCTGCAAGTATTACTGAGAAGAGGTAAACTGCTGTAGTAAATAGTGGGTGATGGGCCTGCCTTATTGGCTAACCAATACAGGTCTTTGCACAGCTGTGATAATTCCCTCAGGGATTCTCAAAGGTTAAGTAATTGTGGTTTTTAATTACTTCATTTGACCCAGAGTAATACTTTGTGCTTGGTAAGAATTTATTACCTGTATTTTGTCCCCAACATCATAAATCAT
Source organism: Balaenoptera borealis (assembly GCF_965194805.1). Classification (NCBI taxonomy): domain Eukaryota; kingdom Metazoa; phylum Chordata; class Mammalia; order Artiodactyla; family Balaenopteridae; genus Balaenoptera; species Balaenoptera borealis. The sequence goes on along the minus strand of NC_138862.1, from coordinate 84,200,608 downwards.
ATAGGATTATATGCAGGTTTGTGGTCTGGATTAATGATTTCTAAGGTTCCTCCCAACATGGAGGACTATAAAAAGCTTTGTAAAACTTTAGGAGAGGAATTTTTCTAAGAAAAGATGTTTAGTTAGCAATTGCCCGACCATTTCCTCAAACTTGGCAATTTTAACTTGATAATATCCATTTTTTTTCCCCACAGGAATTTGGTCTTTTTCTCATTCAACAATTTCAATAAGTCTTTGCAATAATGATATAGTCAGTTATGAAATATTACTAAACTCTGCAACTAGATTTCACATTGGTGGTTTGATGAGCACAAAATTGCCAAATAGTATAAAACACGAATAATGCTATCAAAGTAAGTCAAAATGGAAATTAATCAGATTGAATACAAAATGGTTTTTAATGTATCTTGAATTCTGTCCCTGGATGAAAAACCTATGACAAGGCTGTGATGGAAAGCCCAAACAGGGCTATGGAAGGGGTCTTCTAAGTCGGTCAGAGCTCTGAGGGTTGAAGACTCTGTTTCTCCATTACGTCTAATACCTTGAAACCTGGGGATTTTTGTTTGCTTGCTTTCAGTTTATCACAGGTACAGTAAGTCCCCTACATGTTCTGAAAGTGTGTTCGTAAGTACAGTTTGTTCGTTAAGTCCAACAAAGTTAGCTTAGGTACCCAAATAACACAATCAGCTATATAGTACTGTACTGTAATAGGTTTGTAATACTTTTCACACAAATAATACATAAAAAAATTCACAAAAAGTAAAGAAAAACACTTTTAATCTTACAGTACAGTACCTTGAAAAGTACCGTAGTACAGTACAACAGCTGGCATACAGGGGCTGGCATCGAGTGAACAGGAAGGAAGAGTTACTGACTGGAGGGGGGAGAGGATGTGGGAGATGGTAGAGCTGAAGGATCATCAGCAATAGGAGAAGGAGGGCAAGCTGCAATTTCACTCACGCCTGACATTATTGGCACGGGTTCTGGTTCCTTGCTGGATTCAGTTCCATCTACCCTCTTAAAAAAACAGGTCCAGTGATATCTGGGTAGTAGCTCTTTTTTTCTCATCATAGATGACACAGTAGCACTGGATTGCATTCTGAAAGGCTGCTGCAACCTTCGTGTACCATTCTACATTCGGGCCTTGTGCCTCAAAAATTAACAGATAAAGAAAATCCCCTTGCCATTTCCTGCGTCGTGAATCTCTTCAGTTCTTCAGTTACTTCTTCTTCCTCTTGTCGCTCCACTCTCTCAATTATTTTCACTTTTGTTTCCATCGTTATCGCTCAGCGCATCTTTTTTCTTTTTTTTTTTTTTAACATCTTTATTGGAGTATAATTGCTTTAAAATTGTGTGTTAGTTTCTGCTTTGTAACAAAGTGAATCAGCTATACATATACATATATCCCCATATCTTTCCCCTTTTGCATCTCCCTCCCACCCTCCCTATCCCACCCCTCTAGGTGGTCACAAAGCACCAAGCTGATCTCCCTGTGCTATGCTGCTGCTTCCCACTAGCTATCTATTTTACGTTTGGTAGTGTATTTATGTCCATGCCACTCTCTCACATCGTCCCAGCCTACTCTACCCCCTCCCCATGTCCTCAAGTCCATTCTCTAGTAGGTCTGAGTCTTTATTCCCATCCTGCCCCTAGGTTCTTCATGACCATTTTTTTTTTTTTTTTAGATTCCATATATATGTGTTAGCATACGGTATTTGTTTTTCTCTTTCTGACTTACTTCACTCTGTATGACAGACTCTAGGTCCATCCACCTCACTACAAATAACTCAACTTCGTTTCTTTTTATGGCTGAGTAATATTCCATTGTATATATGTGCCACATCTTCTTTATCCATTCATCTGTCGATGGACACTTAGGGTGCATCTATGTCCTGGCTATTGTAAATAGAGCTGCAATGAACATCGTGGTACATGACTCTTTTTGAATTATGGTTTTCTCAGGGTATATGCCCAGTAGTGGGATTGCTGGGTGGTATGGTAGTTCTACTTTTAGTTTTTTAAGGAACCTCCATACTGTTCTCCATAGTGGCTATATCAATTTGCATTCCCGCCAACAGTGCAAGAGGGTTCCCTTTTCTCCACACCCTCTCCATCGGCGCGTCTTAGTACCAACTACATCACTGCTGCTTTTATGCTTGCTTCCAGACATCCTGGGCTTGAAATAAAAATACTGTACTACTGTACTCTATACAGTACTGTACAGTAAAGTACACAAAAGCACAACCACTTGCAGAGGATGCGCACACATGACAATGTACACCAGACACGTGAACTAACTTACGTTATCGGACATGTGAACGCACGTTCGCATCTTTTAAAGTTCGCAACTTGAAGGTTCGTAGGTAGGGGACTTACTGTACTGCTCTTAGACTTATCAGTCATCATTTGAGCTGTTTAAAAATGCTTAAGTTGTTTGATCTATTGTCTCAGGCTCACAAAAAGAAAACAAGCAAGAGAATGAAAGGAAGGGCCGGTTGGGAGAGAGAGAAGAAATGGGAAAAGTTTAGAAAGCAAAGGGCACCGGGCTCATCTCCAAAGGAGGAGGAAGGAGGCACTTGGTGGGGAATGATGCTGGCTAAGGCATTTCTCTGAGCCAGCTCCCAGGGAGCACAACTGGCCCAAACAGCCAGCCTATTTATTGCCCAAAGCCAGGTGGAGGACTGGCAAGAGGGGAGAGGTCTGTGTGGTGGGAAGGGAAGCAGACAGAAATACGATGTTGTAGGACAGGAAGTTCACAAATGGGGTGCTAAGTGGAAGACAGGCTGTAGACCTAAAATTTTCTAACTTTCCTTGATGCCGTAGAAAATAAAATGGAAGAAAATATATTTTCTATAGTTTCAGTTTAGTATTTCTTTTGAGAGTGTTACTACAACTTTAGTGAAGAATTGAAGCCTGCTGTGTGATTCTTGTCCTAAAACAGTTAGCTTAGTCATTCAGAGGAGAATCATCTGCCTCAGGGGTCTGGGGGGCCAGTCTTCCATTCCAGGGGGCTTGGCAGGAAGCCAGGCTGGCAGTCGTTCCCACCTAGCAGGGTAAGCTCAGTCAGGCTGGACTCAGCTCACACAGGCTGAAGTACTGCAAAAGACTCCTGCTTTGCATTCAAAAGGCAGATATAAGTTTTTAGACCACTTGTGTTTCCATTTGCCCTTGCCACTTACATAGAAAATTAAGGGCTGACTTTAATCACATGGTTATTTTGAGTTATTGGGAGCACAGACTTACTCTCTTGAGAAAGCAATGTGCCAGAAGTTCAGGGTTTTCAGTGCATTTTTCCAATTCTTTTAGAAAAGTCCTAGGGAAAGAAAACGATAATAATGCTTTGATTTTTACATGTATGGGGTTAACAAAATTTTTTGAAGTAAAATCACATAAGGTTTTAAGAGGTGCTTAGAAAAATGCTGTTTTCCAGGCTTTACTGCTTTTGACTCATCTTCAACATGCTGATTTGGAAGAAAAAAATGTATTCTGTGACATTACTAGGATTCCCTGAAACCACTCATACCAGTTCTGGTAATTCTAAGCACCAGCCACAGACAGACTGGATACACTGAAGATCCCTGCTACATGATAGTAGTGTTAACAAGAACTGCTGTTGCTGCTGCTACTACAACTATCATGGAGAGCTGACTATAAATCAGGCATAAGCTAAGTGCTTTGCAAACAATATCTCATTTAATCCTCCACCAAACCTTGTAAGACAGGGTTTCATAAGTGTGAAACCTGAGGTTCAAAGAGGCTGCATAACTTCTCCAGAGAAAGCAGAAATGGGATTTCCATTTCAGCCTTGTGTCTGACCAATGGACAACAGATGTGGCTAAGAAACAACTGTAGTACAATTCACCAAGCAGTCTCTTCCCTCCTATCAATTAGATGTGTGATCCTGGGGCCATTAGAGTGAGTAAAGTTAGTAAGCAACTTGTGGTTTTGTCATCTGTAAAATGAAAGGGTTGGAACATGATTTCCAAAGTCCCTTCCTTCTCTCATTCTCTAGAACCCAACACCCAAGCAGCCCTGGGCTGAAAGGACAATTGCCTGACCAGTTAGCATTTTCTAACACTCTGGTTCCCAGCACTCCGCTACGATAATAGGTATGTGGACTTGTGTCTTGGTCAACTTTGTATTCCCAATGCTTAACACAGTGCCTGACACAGAACAGGTGCTCAGTAAATGCTGATGCGTGAGTAGATAAATAAGGAAAGGAACCCACAAATGAATACAACATCGATGCCTGACACCAGTACATGCTCCATTAATGTCTTTTCCCTTCTTCCTCGGGGACCTTGTGACACTTCTCGCCTCCTTCTTATCCCATCCTACCCCAATCCAATCCACTGACTCTGGACTACTTGATTAAGCCTAAAAATGTCTAAGCACTTTCATCTCCAAATTCCATCAGTCTGATTTCCATCCTTCTCTTATTTTCCATTTTCCCTGATAATTTGAATGAATATATACCTGTTGTGAAATTCATAAAGTTCTCTAATATTCCCAAAGAGAAATTCCTTGTTATTCCGAAGAACATCTGGAATTAGATGCTTCAGCCAAATAAAATCCATTGGAATGATATATCCCTGCAGAGGTGGAAACAGGGTAGGTTTTACAAACAGGAACATATAAGAGATGATCTGACTTAGCCACTCCAGGGACCAAAACTTTAATAATTGGGGAGTAAGGCACACATGTCCTGAAAGCCATTCCGTCAAATACATTCTTTTGATATTATTTTCCTCATGTGTCTATCTTCAGAAGAAGAAGATGGCTTAATGGTAATGATAATAAGATGGCATTTTTATAGGAAGAACAAATCTATTTTTTAAATTCGTCACATAAGTCAAATGTGAAAGGAAAAAACTTACCTATTATTTTATGACCTGATGCAATTACTATTGTCTTATTATATTTCCTTCATGACTTTTTTTAAAAAGCTGTTTTATATGGTTATAATCACAGTACATATATAATTTGTAGTCTGTTTTTCCATATGCATTTTAGACTCATAAATTTCTACATATATTGTTTTAAATTTAATCTTACAAGCATTCATTTCAATGTTGCTGTATATTATTAAAAATAATTATTTTATAACAGTTGAATAATACATCATTTAGCATGTATATAAGACTTTATCAACCATTCCCTTTTTACTGGACATTTGGTTTTCTTCTGATGTTTTATCGTAAAAAATTTCTATTAAAACTTTGTACATATAGTTTATTTCTCAAGATTATTACCTTAGGAAAATAGAGGAAGTATAAATTTTCACTCAAGCAAAAACAATATGCTACTTAAAACAATATGAAACAATTCTCTCATTTATTTATCAAAAAGGTTTAAATTATCATACCCATTGTTGGCAAGCATATGGTGAACCTAGGTGGGCATTGCTAGAATCATGTGAATTGGTACAATCCGTTGAAAGTTATTTTGTTACATGAATCAATAGTCATAAGAACGTTCTTATTCATACTGAAAAAAACACTTGTGATATTACAAGACCTGAAACTTTGGTGGGGATTCTAGAGACATATGGCAACTATTCTGAGTTTCTTTCTGCAAAAAAACTTTTCCAGCTTGCATACATGCTTAACTTCCCCCCGCCCCAAATCTACTTACGTCAATTATGTTCTTAATCTCTTTTATATAAGTCTCTTCCGTCTCAAGCAAGTCACGTATAATGCGCCTGAATCAGCAGCAGGTGGGAAGATGAAAGAAAGAGAAAGACAGAGGGGGGTGGGGGTGGGAAGCAGTGTTTTAGAATTCTTTTAGAATAATGGTCATCAATACAGTTCCCCTTAGTGGCTCATCTACTTAGGTTGTGGTCAGTTCATTCTGTTCTGTTGAACACCCAAGGCCAACATCTCACAAAAGCACACTCTGATCACACTGGCATGAGAAGAAATGGCAAAGTTAAAGGACTCAAAATCCATTTATGCAGCCAGAGAATGACCTGTTTGTGAGCCATAGCATGGGGGTCAAGCGGGCAGACATTGGAGTCAGAAATACCAGGTTGGGATCCTTGGTCAGGAAGGTCTGCCTGATCCCTACATCGCACATGTGGTTTCCTAGATGTTCTCTCCAGCCTTCTGCTGTTTCATTGCTCACATCAAGATCTTGGACCTACAAGGATGCATTTTGTTGTGCACGGGGTTAGATGGATGGCTGTCCTGCCCCCTTCCTCTGGCATTCCACGTTTCCGTGTGATTGAGTTCCTTAGCCAGAAGACATGAGCTCTGCCTGCTTCCCCTGAGAAAGGCAGCTGGGAGGTGTGGTATGCAGAATTCTAACATGGCCCCCAAGATTTCTGGCCCCTGGTACACACACACACATCCTCCCAGTTAGTCAATCAAACACTAACTTAAGTGCTGCTGGGAAGGTATTTTGTCATTCGGTTTTGTTCCAAATCAGTTGACCTTAAGATAGGTAGATTACCAGGTTGGGCACATTCTAATCTCATGGACTCTTTAGGTCTGGGTCTAAAAGTCAGAGAGATTGGAAGCATGCGAAGGCTTTAGCACAAAGGAGATTCTCCTTTGCTGGGTTTGGAGATGGGGGGAGGGCATGTGGCAAGGAAGGCAGGCAGCCTCTAGGGGCCAACTGGCCCCCAGAAGACAGTCAGCAAGGAAACAGGAACACTAGTTCTGCAGTTGCAAGGTACTGAATTCAGCCACAACCATACGAACTTCGAAGAGGATACCTTCTAAGAAGCGCAACTGGCGAACACCTTGATTTTATCAGTGGGACTTGAGCAAAAAGCCAGTCTTGCCATGCCCGGACTCCTGTCCCAGGGTAGTTGTGGGCTGAGCTGCTGAGTTTGCGGTCATTTTTTAATGCAGCAATAGAAAACTAATAGAAAGAATGAGGCCAGTCCCCACATTTATCTCCAGACAGACTGCTTTCTTTCTCTCCTCAGGCTGTGTGGCCATACTTTTTTTAGGGCTTTCTTTCAGGCCTCCAAGTGAATCAGTGTTTCTACAAGTGTTCACATGTAGAATATATACATTTATGGTTTCCTGTGAGCTGTTGGTGGATTATCTATTAAACAGTAGCCTACCCTAGAAAAGAGTTTCTTTTCCTCTCATAAAAATGGGTATGAGGGCTTCCCTGGTGGCACAGTGGTTGGGAGTCTGCCTGCCAGTGCAGGGGACACGGGTTCGAGCCCTGGTCCGGGAGGATCCCACGTGCCGCGGAGCGGCTGGGCCCGTGAGCCACAGTTGCTGAGCCTGCGCGTCTGGAGCCTGTGCTCCGCAACGGGAGAGGCCGCGATGGTGAGAGGCCCGCGCACCGTGATGAGGAGTGGCCCCCGCTTGCCGCAGCTGGAGAAAGCCCTCACACAGAGATGAGGATCCAACACAGCCATAAATAAATAAATAAAAATTAAAAAAAAAAAATGGGTATGACAAGGGACAAATAAAGGACACAATGTAGGAAATTCACACAAATACATAAATGGCTACTAGTCTTATGAAAAAATGCTCAATATATACGAATCCAACAAAAACATATTAAAAAGAAGTACAATTTTCAACTTCTATAATATGGCAGACATTGCAAACTCAAAGGAAGACCGGCAGATGAAGATATGGAAACACACTCAGATAATATTGGTGAAAGTACAGATTTGTGCAAGATAACTTGGAAATATCTCATCAAAATTTAAAACACATGCTCCTTGACTCAGTAATTTCACTTCTAAGTACGTTCATTGTTTGTAATTAGAACAATAGAACGACAACACCAGATATAAACTGGAAATTACTTAAATTATGGTACATACATATAATGAAATGCTACGCAGTTTTTAAAAAGAATGAAGCTGACTGAATCATGCTGATATGACACAGTCCAAGTATTTTAAGTGAATTTTAAAAACAACCAAGATGTACAATTGTTTGCAGAGTATGACTATTTGTGTAAAATTTATACTATGTGTAAAATGAGTGTATATGCATAAATATATGTACAATTGTATATGCTTAGAAAATTCATGCAAAGAAACTTAGAACATTGTTAACAAGGTGGGTGGGAGAGGGTAGGGGTGGGAGTTTGGGATTAGCAGATGCAAACCGGTATATGTAGAATGGATAAATAGCAAGGTTCTACTGTATAGCACTAGGACCTTGGGGAAATATACTCAATATCCTGTGATAAACCATGAAGGAAGAGACTATGAAAAAGAATGTATATATATGTATAACTGAGTCACTTTGCTGTACAGCAGTAATTAACACAACATTGTAATTCAACTATACTTCAATAAAAAATAAATTAAAAAAAACATTGTTAACAGTGATTGCTTTTGGAAAGTGATACTGAAGACTAGAAATAGAGGAGAATTTTTACATTTTATTCTTCACCCTTCTTCAATCTTGGATTTAAACAAAAACTTTAAACATCTACTGCTTTTCTAATTAAAAAAATATAGTTTACATGACGTTTTAAAATGAATGTTACTGGAGGTAATGACATATAAACCCCATTTGAGAGATATAAATAAATCCTACAATCTATCTATTTTATAGCTCAACAATTATCCTTTCTTAAAAATGACAATTTCCATATCTATTTATAAAAGCTTGTTATAAGGCAAGACTGATAAAGGATAGCCATTGACCAAGGATACAACTGCAAGAAGTATAATTCTACCAAAAAAGTTACTCTAAGATCATATTTAGCTAACGGTGTCTCTGAGTAAGAGGTTCCTTTGCTTTTTGTAAATCATCCTGAAATGATGATAGTTACTATGTCAGAAGGAAATATAGACCTCAATACCAGTCTGTTTCTATGAGCCATGACATAAAGTAGGACCACAGCAACAGTTAAGCATTCATAGAAAACCAGAGTACAGCCAGCCTCTTATGCCTCCGTGAAGCACTGGGCTTAAGCAACTTGGCAAGGCTGTTTAAGAATGTGTTGACGATTAAATGAAGTCACAAGGCAGAAATAACTAGGTGGTGGGCAGAAATCAATCTTATCATCCAACAGTTATATAAGAACTTAGAGACCCCTAGGAGTCTTTACGAATCTGACACAAGAAAAAATCCACAACTCAGAAGAAAAAAAGTCCCTTGTCAGGTCATATCCCAGTTCCAACTGCTTCATTTTACTTATTCGAGTGCAATGGATAAAACTCCAAAAATAGAAAGTCTCCTGAACACTGGTAGCCTTCATTTCTGTTCAGATTTTTTTTAAAAAGTTCTCATACCACTGTTAACCATTCTTTTTTCTTTCTTCTCCTTTGTTTTCCTTTCAAATAACTTTATAAAATGGGAGAAAATCGATGATTCTAGCTGACGATTGCCTGCTTCATTATTCCAAAGCACATAACTTTGTTCACAGAAAAAAATCAAGGATTTAATATCTAAAGTCATCAAGTATACATAATGTAGATGAAAAACAGAAAACATTGGGAGTACTCAAGTAATTTTAAAAACCTTAACACCTAGAGCAATTTATGCCCTGGTGGATATCTACCCAGAGGTAGAACACTGTAATTAGGATGGGGTTCACAACGCCAGAGCAGCCCGCATGAATGTAGTCTACACTAAATGTATGCTCTGGCTTTGTTTTACATGTAAAAGTGGTTCTCCCCTCACCCACACCCCCAGGTTATTAAGGAGGAAATGGAGGCATAATGTGTTTTAAGGGACTATTTCTTCTCTGAAGCCATATTTCAAGGTAGCATAAAAAAAGAGCTTTGGAGATCTGGTTCCATCCTATATGACATCTCATGTTTGTTTAAGATGATACCGTAAGCAAGAGGCAAGAAAGGAAAGCCTTTGAAAAAAATGAATGCAGCCCTATTTGGTAAGCAAGATCATTAATGTAGTATGTACATGTTAGGATCTCCTGATAAGTTTCTTCTTTGCCCATGCACCTTAATCTGTTCCCCCTTTTAACCCTTGCCCCTCACCCCCTCCCCAATTTCCCAGCTCTCCAATAGAAGAGTATCCTTTTGGAAACCAGTCTGTTAGAAATATATTTTTGCTCATTACCTGTCAATGGAATTTGCCATCAAGAGATTTCATTTACTCCTCGTATTCTATCATATCACTCGCGTCAGTAAGTATTATAGATTTTCACTTTAAAAAATCTAGTTTTCATCTAATACCCTCTTTGCCAAATGGAAAGGTCTATTCTTATCCTTTTCAAACCCTAGAGCATCTGATGTAATGGATAGTCATCTTCTTAAACCTTTCTCTTCCTTTGGTTTGTCTTTATTATTCAATCTTCATTCACCACCCACCTCTCTGTTTCTTCTCTATTCCTTCCTTGCTTCATCTTCCTCCTTGTGTCTAACATTGCTGCTCCCCCAAGGTCTGAACTCAGGTTTCCAGACTTCCTTCCCTCCTCTTCCCTCATGCTGTTGACTCTCCCACATCATCATTTTCCTGCCAGACTTTTGGTCATGCTCAAGCCCATGTTGCCAATGGTCTACATACGTCTTCACCTGGATGCCTCCCAGACACCTCAACACCTCAGGCTGAAATAGAACGCATCAGACAGAAATAGCATGCATATTGGTGGAAGGGTCATATTCTAGGGTCCCTAAAACACAGTTGTCATTGCAAACTCCTCCCTGCCATTATCGCTTACATTCAATCTGTCACCAAGCCTCATCTTTTCATCTCTGAACACACCTCTTGGAGTCACTGCTTATTCTCCATTGCCGACGCCACCAATACAGAGCAAACTCCTGAGCCTTCTCATCTTGAATACATCGGTGTGCTCCTAGCAGCTCACTCTTGCCTCTGAGATCTCACTCCCATCAATCTATTTTACAGAACTCCAGTCTATGCCCTTCCTAAAGCTTCAAGTCCATTATGCCATCATTCTCCCTCTTCAAAAAGTTAAAATAGCTTTCAATTGCCCACAACTGTCAATATTCCTCCCAGGATTTCAAGACTATCCATTCATGTGAAAAGAATCTTCCTAGGGGGCTTGCTCAAAAGGTAAGTACAGACCCACAGATTCAGAATGGGGAGCAATGAATGAAATACAGAGGTAGAATCTGTAATTTTCACAAGCACCCCACAGGATTCTAATGCAGATGTTCCCTTATTTGACTAAGTAACACTGAGCTGATCCACTACTTTAAGCCACCTACCCCCCTTTAGTTAGGCCAATGGTATCATTATTTTATACTTTTTTCAAATTCTAATCATTCCTGAAAGTTCCATTTCTCCCTTTTCCATGAAAACTCTTTCCAACAGCTCCAGGTGAAATTAGTACCACAGTCTTATCCTTGCTTCCCAGACAAAAACCATTAGATCCATTTACCAAGCGTGTACTAGCTCCCTATTATGAGCCAGGCACCATGATAGGCACTTGGGATAGAGAAATGTACCAAAATGCCAGGCCTTAGGGAGTTCATAGTCTAATGGCAGAGACAAGAAAATCAGTGACTCCTGTGCAGAGTGATAGGTACCAGGTAGCCAGAGGAGTCAGGAGCACAGAAGGGAGGGGACATTGCCGATTTTGAGTTGAGTGAAGTTTAATCAGAGTTTTGAAAAAAGCAAGCAAGGGCACAAGGACAGGGAACTGTCGCAGGCCGAGGACGACAGCATGGAGGAGGGAGCAAAGGTGAGAGATGTATACTCTCCCAGTACTTGTAAATTCTTTGGTGGAGCTGGGCCAACAGTCTAGTACGTTCATAAAATGCTAGAAGCAGATATAAACTTAAACACCATCAGTTAATCCTTATATTACAGATGGAAAAAGAGAGCCCCAGAGCCATGCACTGACTTGCCCAAGGTCTCTGGCTTTGGCAAAGTCAGTGTTCTTCCCACTGCATTATGTTGCTCCTCTTCGCCTATGTTTGGGGTGCATCTAAAGTCCTGTTTGCTGATTATGAAATAAAACACAAACTAAAATGAAACTAGCATGGTGATATAAAAATACTGGGTTTCACGAAAATAGGTTTCCAAGTCTATTTCTGCTTCTAATATGTAGGGTAACTTTGAGCAAGACATTTTCTTTCTCAGGGTCTCCATTTCTTCATGTGTCAAAAGGCTGAATTAGATCATCTTGAGCATCCCTACTGGTTCTCATAGGTCATTCTCTAAATACATCATTTTTTAAAAATTTATTTATTTTTAACATCTTTATTGGACTATAATTGCTTCACAATGGTGTGTTAGCCTCTGTTGTATGACAAAGCGAATCAGCTATACATATACACACATACCCATATCCCCTCCCTCTTGTGTCTCCCTCCCACCCTCCCTATCCCACCCCTCTAGGTGGACACAGAGCACCGAGCTGATCTCCCTGTGCTATGCGGCTGCTTCCCACTAGCTATCTATTTTATATTTGGTAGTGTATATATGTCCATACCACTCTCTCACTTCGTCCCAGCTTACCCTTCCCCGTCCCTATGTCCTCAAGTCCATTCTCTACGTCTCCGTCTTTATTCCTGTGCTGACCCTAGGTTCTTCAGAACTCTTTTTTTTTTTTTTAAGATTCCAGATATATGTGTTAGCATATGGTATTTGTTTTTCTCTTTCTTACTTCACTCTGTATGACAGTCTCTAGGTCCATCCACCTCACTACAAATAACTCAATTTCGTTTCTTTTTATGGCTAAGTAATATTCCATTGTAAATACATCATTTTAAATAAAATGTATGATGTGGTCTTTGGTCTAATCACACCTTGCTTCTCATTTCTCATAAGAAAAGAAGCAAAGGTCATAAGATTTTCTGTCCATTTACAGCCTCAATTAACTAAACAGTTAATGTGTGACTGCATGTACAATAGGACGGCAAGGAGAAGGAATCAGCGTGGGCTGGAGAGGTCTTGGAGGAGGTGAGATCTGGACTGTCCTGTGTAAGAGGTGACGACTCGCAGCAAGACAGGAGGGTGTTCCAGGAGGAAGGAAACGGGAGCAGGGGCTAGGAGTCGTGGCTACACCCGGGGCCTTGTGGGAACCAGGTGCTGGGGCAGGGTCTGGGTGGGAAGCATGGGAGGCAGGGGGAGCCGGATGGAGGAGACGGTTGTCATGCCAGGCTACGGTGAGACTCCATGCAGGAGCCGAGGGGAAGGTTCAGGAGACCGAATTGGCCAACAGGGAAGAGAACTGTCCAGGAGCCCATTTCATTCAGCACTGAATAGGTCCTGAGGGTTCAGCCTTAGGAAAACATGTTCTTAGTTTCACATCCTTCTTATGTTTTGGTTAGGTGTTCCATAATTGCTTAATAAATTCCCAGAACTATAAATGGTAACAATATGAAACACTATGGACCCATACAATGACCTTGTTGAAATCAGTGATATTTTAAGCATTAATAAAAGGTCTAATGAATATAAACAGTTCTCTGTCTCCTGGAAGGCTAACAGTTGAAAGTTTTGCTTAGTTGCTGATAAGCCATCTGTTCTGTCTTCTCCTCTTTTATATCTTAGTTTCTATATTTTGTCTGATGTTAATTGGATTTGATCTCATTACTCTGATGTGTTTAGGGTAAACTACCTTAAATTCTTTCTAGAGAAGGATGGGGCATAAATAATCATTAAAGTTTATCTGGATGGATGCTCACTCTTCAATATCACATAATAAATAATGACAAAGTAATTTCACACATACTGCGCTTTTTCAAAGAGGGATTGATTATAAACACAATCCCATTAATCCTAATTCAAGTTAACAATCCTGCATTTGTGTAGCATTTTAGGGATTATAATTTTTTTTTTTTTTTTGGCCGTGCCACGTGGCTTGTGGGATCTTAGTTCCCCAACCAGGGATTGAACCTGGCTGGGCCCTGGGCAGTGAAAGTGTGGAGTCCTTACCACTGGACTGCCAGGGAATTCCCCCAATTTAAAAAAAATTGTGGTAAAATATACATAACATAAAATTTACCATTTAAACAATTTTTAAGTGGCATTAAAATACATTCACAATGTTGTGCAACCATCACCAGAACTTTTCCATCAATCCAAACTGAAACTCTGTACCCATTAAACACTAACTCCGCATTCCTTCCTCCCGCCAGGCCCTGGTAACTTCCACTCCACCTTTTGTCTCTACAATTTTGCCTAGGTACCTCGTATAAGTGGAATCATACAAAATTTGTCCTTTTGCGTCTGGCTTACTTCACTTAACATAATGTATTCAAAGTTCATCCATGACGTAGCATGTGTCAGATTTCATTCCTGTTTAAGGTTAAATATCTTCCATTGTTTGTATAGACCATATTTCATTTACCCATTCAGTTGTTGATGGCCATTTGTGTTGTTTCCACCTTTTGGCTATTGTGAACATTGGTTTGCAAATCTTTGTTGAGTCATTGCTTTTACTTCCTTTGGGTATACATGCAGAAGGAGAATTGCTAAATTATAAGGTAATTCTATTTTTAACTTTTTGAGGAACCACGATATTGTGTACCATTTTACATTCCCACCAGCAAGGCACCAGGGTTCCAGTTTCTCCACATCCTCATCAACACGTATTAGTTTCCATTTTTAAAATAATAGCTAACCTCATGATGTGAAATAAAGTTATTTTTTTAAATGTGCATATCATCTTCCTTGATCCATTCAACACGTGACAAAGAGCTCCTCCAGTGCAGATGTCCTATCATCCATCCCTTGTCCCCATGTCTTACAAGTAGGAAATTCTCAATAAATGTTTATGGAATGGATGAATGGTAGATTTAAGGAACAGACACCAATTCTGTAAGCAGGAGCAGGCACTAATTGTTATTCTCATTTCACAGAACAGGAAATTGGGACTCAGAGCATTGAATGACTTGACTGAGGTCAAACTGCTGACTTGGTGCTGCCAGAAAGAGGTCAGGTCCAGGTCTTCGAAATCTAAAACTAGAGACAGGGGAACTGATGTGCCAAGGGTGAATGTCAGTCCACTGAAACAGTACCAATATTCTGACTCTGCAGCATGGCTCTGTAAGGGACAGGGCCTGCACAGTCAGGACACAGGGAAGCAGGTTGGAGAAAAAGGGGTGGCTCAGGCTATCATCCATTTATGCCTAGGATTCAAGGATCCTGGCTCAAACCTCAGAGCCACGGTGTATCCGCACATGTACAATCCAAACATAACAAAACTTCATGGGAGAGATTTCTGGTACCAAGTAGACTCCTGGAATACTGCTGATAGGAAAACCATTACTACCTCAATTCATGGGAAAGGGTAGTACTGGTACTAACTCCAACAGGAGTATCCAGTAACCTGATAATCCTCCCGTAAGGAAAAGAAATTGTGAAAGAGTTAATAAGCTTCTGCCTCATGCAAAGGGAAATCTATTGCAAAAAGGAAATTCCCAAAGATTAAAAAAAAAAGTGTATAAAATAGTCAAAGATCAAAAATTGCTGAAAAGACACACTGCTTTCTCTACCCTGTGTACCTTTTTGCAGACCTATTTGTATCTAGATCTACCAGCAGATATCCTATTATTCTATTAATTCCTTTCCTCCCAAGAGGGTTTGTTTGTTTGTTTATTATGCTAGAAACATATTTCTCAGAGATATTGCTCTTTCTAGGATTCCTTAGCCCTATATCTGCAGGATCAAATAGGTATTAATTAATATTGGGCTTTATGTCCTTAGACCATTAGACGAATCAAGACTGATTCATGAAATGTATATTTTTTCAGAGCACATGATTTATTAAGAACTTTAGAATTGGCTTTTGAAAAGTGCTGTTATAAGAAAAATCTCGCTGTAGCTATTTTTAATTCCTAACTAATGGTCCATATTTTAAATAATACTCAATATAGATCTCAGGCAGGACTATAACTGCCTTTTAGAATTAATTTGAGTAGGATTTGAAGCATGTATGCTCCATAAAGCAGGCAATGAGCGCTTAGTAATTATTAACTATTAAGAAAAGGGTAATAGAGAATTAGATTTTAGTTATCCCTTAAATATTAGCACAACCAAACTTAAGTGCAAAATTTCTAACTCAAATGATTGATCTGGGCCAGGCACGTAGCCCCCATGTCATAGTCAACAACTGTTTTCTGAACATTTCCATGTGCTGTAATTTTCTTTTTTTCCTCTGTACCACCCCTCACAGGATCCAAATAGTTTTTCTCAGTTTAGATGACTGTGGGCAGGCTGGTGCCAATTGTCTTTTAAAAGTTAAGTGTTAATCAGGTAGAATTCAAGATTGTCCCTACACAAGTATCACTCATTCACTCAATTTGGATATATGCTCCTAGCTTGGGGAGAAAAAGGTAGATTTAGAGGCAGCCCCTTGGAACCTGCACAGAATGTTGTATGGCCCTGGGAGTGTGAAAGTGGATATATGATCTGCAGGTGGAGAGGGGAGAAGAAATGCTGAGGGATCTAATGGCAGGGAGTTGGTACCAGGTCACTGTCACAGGGGCTGTTTGAACATTTGCAGCATGGAAAGGAAACCTGTGCCAGCCTCACTCCCACCCACCAATCTTCTTCCCCCACTCCCTCCCCCGAGTGAGGCCCACTCAATCCACAGTACAGCTCTACTGCACCAAGGAAGGTCCCAGCAAGCAGGGCCTGTCCCAGCAAGACTGTCCCTGTGGGACCCCTACTGAGGGTTATAGGGGCACATGAGAGATGCCCTTATGTATTGATGTGGAAGGAGATGATGAGTTGAGGAGGTACCTCCCCAATGCAGAAGTGAAGAGAAAGGAACAAAATGGGTTCTTAGAATGGCCTGTGGGTGAGTGCCTCTTTGTGCTGTCAGTTCCCTTCATCTTCCAGCTCTGGGTATACCTAGTATGGTTTCATCCAACTGCCAAGATCCTGGAATTGAGGGAGGCTGGTGAATGGTGCCAAACCACAGGAGCAGAAGCAAGAGCTGTAGGAAAGGGGCTAGTGTGCCTCCAATGTCAGCATTTGGGCCTTGTTGGCATCGAGGGAGAAGTACACTGGGGCCATTGTACTGTAGATGAGGCTTCTTGGACCGAAAGTTTGCACTTTTGATGAATGTGGGAAGCGTTCAGCAAAAATTCAATTCAACCAGCCATTAATACATATTCACTCCGTGCAAGGCATTGTGGGAGGTTTCTTCAAGGGAACTGGAGATGAGCAGGGTATGATCTCCATCCTCAAGAGGTCTGAGGACTCTCAAAAGAGTAGGGAAAACAGATCCATAGATATTTATACAGAGACAAAATGCCACTGACTGTTATTGACATGTAACAAACAGCCTGGGCTGGGTCCTCTGGCGAGAAGAAGGAGGATTCTGGCCCTTGGGGGTCATCCAACACCCATCCATTCACCATTTCACAAAAATGTATTTGAATATTCTATTTTAGACCTGCTAAGCTTAAGACTGATGTGACACTTAAGTGAAGACACTCAAGTTTGGAGCTCAGAATCTAGACTAGAAATATAAATCATGGATTAAAGGCAATGGATGAGATCACCAAGCAGCAAGTGTGGTGAGAAAAGAATACCCAGAAGGATATGTGTGGGGGTAGGAGGGGCTGGTGGGCAGTAAAGGAGGAGGAGGAGACAGCCAAGGAGTTGTTGCATTGTTTTAACTGCTGATGCTGTATTAACAGAAAATGTATCTCTAAAGATGTGAAACACAGCAGGTCCTTTTATAGCAATGATGATGATGGGATATAGCATGAAGACCAGCTCGCCAAGCGAGAGGAGCTTTCTGTAGCCCACAGTGGGCATGAGGATGACAGCTGTCCACCCAGTCTGTGAGGCGCCATGCTCAGCACTTCACACATGTTACTGCTCTGTAGTCAGCCCTCACTGCACCCTTCCAGTCAGGAATTACCATGGGGCACAGAGAAGTTGGGTCGCTTGCCCAGATCTTGTGGCCAGCAGGAACTAAGTCAGGATTCCACCCTACCTCTCTAGCAGCCCAGGCCTTGCATAGACGCTCACTGGTTTCAGAACACACAGCCTATGGTGTGTCTGAATTCATGGGACAGGTCCTGTACAGGGTCTGTGAGGAAACCTCCTACCTTCTACAGAAAGCACAACATAAGCTAACAAGTCAAGCATGGCACTATGTTGATATGCTTCCACTGTGTTAGGTATTAAGCAGCAGTTATCAAACCTGTTTCTCCTTTCATGACTCCACTAACACTTCTCTCTTTGGGTCTCTTTTGCTCCCACCATCTCCCAGGTTCTCTTGTACTCGTTTCAGTCTTCTTTTCCCCAAAACTAATAATACATGCTCTACTCCCTGGTCCTCTCTCCTATATCTGCTTCTCCCTCTGCTCTTTCTCTGCCTTATCTTCTCCCTTCTAAATCTAACATGCAAATTGCAATTCTTCTCATTTTTCAAGTTTACCATCTTGATGCTACAGGTTTCTTTTTCCACCACTTTCCTAAGTTCTCTAAGTGCTCTGTGAAGCAAAGTCCTGACGGTGAGATTGAAAGTCGTTTATAAATTTTGCAGTGGTCTCTGTTCACAAGCAGCTACTGTGGACACTGAGGGCAAGGCGACACTGTCTTCCTTCTTTGATGGTCAAATCAGCTTCACTACTATCAGTTAATTTGATCTCCAGCTAATTTCAAGCACTCCCTCCCAACAAAACAAACTGAGTACTTTGTTATATACTATCAAATCTAACATCCTCTTCCTCTCCTTCTGGGGTGGGATGGGAAGCCAGCCTGCTGTAGGAAATCATCCTCCCACATGGGCAAAGAGGCCGTCCCTGTGCATGTATGTTCATGTGTGGGCACCTGGGCAGGCATTCTGGACCACCCCCATCTCTCATCCACATCCTCTCCCCTCCTCCCACCAAAAGCCCCACATCCTCTCACCAATCTCCTGCTTACTTTCGAAGCATTTCTCTGTCTGGGTTGTCTATCTCCATACAGCCTGATGTGAATATGTGATTTTTATATGTATTTATCAATGTTTGGTTCAGTTTGTATTTTTTGTGGGTACAGTCCTATGTGTTCGAGCATGCGGAATACACACATGCTGACACCTGCACCTATGTGGGCTTAGTTCCAGATGAGCCGACAGGAATATAATGGCAATTGAACATTTGTACATAAATACAATATACACATATGATACCTGGGGGGGGGGAGGGAATGTCTGTGGGTTTACTTACCATCAGGGTTTTATTTTGCATAGGTAAAGGGAGGTGATTTGCACTGCACTAACAATAAATTAGCTTATTTATGGGTCACTGTCAGTGATTCCCTTACAAATTATATTACCTAAATATTTCTATCTGTGGTCTGACATGCCACGTGGTCTGAGTTGATAATAGCAGTACCGAGCCATGCTCTCTACAGGTAATATATGAAAGAAAATAACTGCATGGTTGAAAATATGCTAAGGAGCTTAAAGAAAGCAATTACAAAACCTCTTAAAAATCTAGTTAGAAATAACATGTACAATGTTGTATTTACAGTTTCAAACTGATTCAGTAATCTACTTTTAAGTCATTACCTGTCATTCCTTTTACAATAACAAATCCAAAGCTTTTATTTTACTGAAGTAATGGGTTAATCTTTTGTTTTCTGTCATGTTCTCAAATATATACAATTACAAAGTCGTTCAAAATATCACCTCTGGGTCACGGCATTCTTCATCAAGATACAGTAGAAATACGTCTACACGTGGAACTGCTCCCACAGAACACCCACGGAACGCTGGCAGAAAACGTCAGACCTCCCAAAAGCCGTGTGGATGAAAGGCTCTTGGAGCTCGAGCCAGGCATCAGGGCCGTGCCTCTGAGGTGGGAGAGCCAACTTCAGGACACTGGTCCACAAGAGACCTCCCAGCTCCACGTAATACCAAATGGCAAAAATCTCTCAGAGATCTCCATCTCAACATCAAGACCCAGCTTCACTCAACGACCAGCAAGCTACAGGGCTGGACACCCTATGCCAAACAACTAGCAAGACAGGAACACAGCCCCATCCATTAGCAGAGAGGCTGCCTAAAATCATAATAAGGCCACAGACACCCCAAAATACACCACCAGACGTGGACGTGCCCACCAGAAAGACAAGATCCAGCCTCATCCACCAGACCTCAGGCACTAGTTCCCTCCACTAGGAAGCCTACACAACCCACTGAATCAACCTTAGCCACTGGGGACAGATACCAAAAACAACAGGAACTACGAACCTGCAGCCTGTGAAAAGGAGACCCCAAACACAGTAAGATAAGCAAAATGAGAAGACAGAAAAACACACAGCAGATGAAGGAGCAGGGTCAAAACACACCAGACCTAACAAATGAAGAGGAAATAGGTAGTCTACCTGAAAAAGAATTCAGAATAATGATAGTAAGGATGATCCAAAATCTTGGAAATAGAATAGACAAAATGCAAGAAACATTTAACAAGGACGTAGAAGAACTAAAGAGGAACCAAGCAATGATGAAAAACACAATAAATGAAATTAAAAATACTATAGATGGGATCAGTAGCAGAATGACTGAGGCAGAAGAACGGATAAGTGACCTGGAAGATAAAATGGTGGAAATAACTACTGCAGAGCAGGATAAAGAAAAAAGAATGAAAAGAACTGAGGACAGTCTCAGAGACCTCTGGGACAACATTAAACGCACCAACATTCAAATTATAGGGGTCCCAGAAGAAGAAGAGAAAAAGAAAGGGACTGAGAAAATATTTGAAGAGATTATAGTTGAAAACTTCCCTAATATGGGAAAGGAAATAGTTAATCAAGTCCTGGAAGCACAGAGGGTCCCATACAGGATAAATCCAAGGAGAAACACGCCAAGACACATATTAATCAAACTGTCAAAAATTAAATATAGGGCTTCCCTGGTGGCGCAGTGGTTGAGAATCTGCCTGCCAATGCAGGGGACACGGGTTCGAGCCCTGGTCTGGGAAGATCCCACATGCCACGGAGCAACTGGGCCCGTGAGCCACAATTATTGAGCCTGCGCGTCTGGAGCCTGTGCTCCGCAACAAGAGAGGCTGCGATGGTGAGAGGCCCGCGCACCGCGATGAAGAGTGGTCCCCACTTGCCGCAACTAGAGAAAGCCCTCACACAGAAACGAAGACTCAACACAGACATAAATAAATAAATAAAAGAACGTGAATTTCTTTAAAAAAAAAAAAATTAAATATAAAGAAAACATATTAAAAGCAGCAAGGGAAAAACAACAAATAACACACAAGGGAATCCCCATAAGGTTAACATCTGATCTTTCAGCAGAAACTCTGCAAGCCAGAAGGGAGTGGCAGGATATACTTAAAGTGATGAAGGAGAAAAACCTACAACCAAGATTACTCTACCCAGCAAGGATCTCATTCAGATTTGATGGAGAAATTAAAACCTTTACAGACAAGCAAAAGCTGAGAGAGTTCAGCACCACCAAACCAGCTTTACAACAAATGCTAAAGGAACTTCTGTAGGCAAGAAGCACAAGAGAAGGAAAACACCTACAATAACAAACCCAAAACATTTAAGAAAATAGGAATAGGAACATACATATCGATAATTACCTTGAATGTAAATGGATTAAATGCTCCCACCAAAAGACACAGACTGCCTGAATGGATACAAAAACAAGACCCATATATATGCTGTCTACAAGAGACCCACTTCAGACCTAGAGACACATACAGACTGAAAGTGAGGGGATGGAAAAAGATATTCCATGCAAATGGAAATCAAAAGAAAGCTGGAGTAGCAATTCTCATATCAGACAAAATAGACTTTAAAATAAAGACTATTACAAGAGACAAAGAAGGACACTATATAATGATCAAGGGATCAATCCAAGAGGAAGGTATAACAATTGCAAATATTTATGCACCCAACACAGGAGCACCTCAATACATAAGGCAAATACTAACAGCCATAAAAGGGGAAATCGACAGCAACACAATCATAGTAGGGGACTTTAACACCCCACTTTCACCAATGGACAGATCATCCAAAATGAAAATAAATAAGGAAACACAAGCTTTAGATGATACATTAAACAAGATGGACTTAATTGATATCTATAGGACATTCCATCCAAAGACAACAGAATACACATTTTTCTCAAGTGCTCATGGAACATTCTCCAGGATAGATCATATCTTGGGTCACAAATCAAGCCTTGGTAAATTTAAGAAAATTGAAATCGTATCAAGTGTCTTTTCCGACCACAACGCTATGAGACTAGATATCAATTACAGGAAAAGATCTGTAAAAAATACAAACACATGGAGGCTACACAATACACTACGTAATAACTAAGTGATCACTGAAGAAATCAAAGGGGAAATCAAAAAATACCTAGAAACAAATGACAATGGAGACACGATGACCCAAAACCTGTGGGACGCAGCAAAAGCAGTGCTAAGAGGGAAGTTTATAGCAATAAAAGCCTACATCAAGAAACAGGAAACATCTCGAATAAACAACCTAACCTTGCACCTGAAGCAATTAGAGAAAGAAGAACAAAGAAACCCCAAAGCTAGCAGAAGGAAAGAAATCATAAAGATCAGGTCAGAAATAAATGAAAAAGAAATGAAGGAAACAATAGCAAAAATCAATGAAACTAAAAGCTGGTTCTTTGAGAAGATAAACAAAATTGATAAACCATTAGCCAGACTCATCAAGAGAAAAAGGGAGAAGACTCAAATCAATAGAATTAGAAATGAAAAAGGAGAAGTAACCACTGACACTGCAGAAATACAAAAGATCATGAGAGATTACTACAAGCAATTCTATGCCAATAAAATGGACAACCTGGAAGAAATGAACAAATTCTTAGAAAAGCACAACCTGCCGAGACTGAACCAGGAAGAAATAGAAAATAGGAACAGACCAATCACAAGCACTGAAATTGAAACTGTGATTAAAAACCTTCCAACAAACAAAAGCCCAGGACCAGATGGCTTCACAGGCGAATTCTATCAAACATTTAGAGAAGAGCTAACACCTATCCTTCTCAAACTCTTCCAAAATATTGCAGAGGGAGGAACACTCCCAAACTCATTCTACGAGGCCACCATCACCCTGATACCAAAACCAGACAAAGATGTCACAAAGAAAGAAAACTACAGGCCAATATCACTGATGAACATAGATGCAAAAATCTTCAACAAAATACTAGCAAACAGAATCCAACAGCACATCAAAAGGATCATACACCATGATCAAGTGGGGTTTACCCCAGGAATGCAAGGATTCTTCAATATACGCAAATCAATCAACGTGATACACCATATTAACAAATTGAAGGAGAAAAACCATATGATCATCTCAATAGATGCAGAGAAAGCTTTCGACAAAATTCAACACCCATTTATGATAAAAACCCTCCAGAAAGGAGGCATAGAGGGAACTTTCCTCAACATAATAAAGGCCATATATGACAAACCCACAGCCAACATCGTCCTCAATGGTGAAAAACTGAAACCATTTCCACTAAGATCAGGAACAAGACAAGGTTGCCCACTCTCACCACTGTTATTCAACATAGTTTTGGAAGTGTTAGCCACAGCAATCAGAGAAGACCAAGAAATAAAAGGAATCCAAATCGGAAAAGAAGAAGTAAAGCTGTCACTCTTTGCAGATGACATGATACTATACATAGAGAATCCTAAAGATGCTACCAGAAAACTGCTAGAGCTAATCAATGAATTTGGTAAAGTAGCAGGATACAAAATTAATGCACAGAAATCTCTTGCATTTCTATACACTAATGACGAAAAATCTGAAAGTGAAATTAAGAAAACACTCCCGTTTACCATTGCAACAAAAAGAATAAAATATCTAGGAATAAACTTACCTAAGGAGACAAAAGACCTGTATGCAGAAAATTATAAGACACTGATGAAAGAAATTAAAGATGATACAAATAGATGGAGAGATATACCATGTTCTTGGATTGGAAGAATCAACATTGTGAAAATGACTCTACTACCCAAAGCAATCTACAGATTCAATGCAATCCCTATCAAACTACCAATGGCATTTTTCACAGAACTAGAACAAAAAATTTCACAATTGGTATGGAAACACAAAAGACCCCGAATAGCCAAAGCAATCTTGAGAACGAAAAATGGAGCTGGGGGAATCAGGCTCCCTGACTTCAGACTATATTACAAAGCTACAGTAATCAAGACAGTTTGGTATTGGCACAAAAACAGAAATATAGGTCAATGGAACAGGATAGAAAGCCCAGAGATAAACCCATGCACATATGGTCACCTTATCTTTGATAAAGGAGGCAAGCATATACAGTGGAGAAAAGACAGCCTCTTCAATAAGTGGTGCAGGGAAAATTGGACAGATACATGTAAAAGTATGAAATTAGAACACTCCCTGACACCATGCACAAAAATAAACTCAAAATGGATTAAAGACCTAAGTGTAAAGCCAGACACTATCAAACTCTTAGAGGAAAACATAGGCAGAACACTCTATGACATACATCACAGCAAGATTCTTTTTGACCCAGCTCCTAGAGGAACGGAAATAAGAACACAAATAAACAAATGGGACCTAATGAAACTTAAAAGCTTTTGCACAGCAAAGGAAACCATAAACAAGACCAAAAGACAACCATCAGAATGGGAGAAAATATTTGCAAATGAAGCAACTGACAAAGGATTAATCTCCAAGATTTACAAGCAGCTCATGCAGCTCAATAACAAAAAAAGAACAACCCAATCCAAAAATGGGCAGAAGACCTAAATAGACATTTCTCCAAAGAAGATATACAGATTGCCAACAGACACCTCAAAGAATGCTCAACATCATTAATCATTAAAGAAATGCAAATCAAAACTACAATGAGATATCATCTCACACCGGTCAGAATGGCCATCATCAAAAAATCTAGAAACAATAAATGCTGGAGAGGGTGTGGAGAAAAGGGAACACTCTTGCACTGTTGGTGGGAATGTAAATTGATACAGCCACTATGGAGAACAGTACGGAGGTTCCTTAAAAAACTAAAAATAGAACTACCATACGACCCAGCAATCCCACTACTGGGCATATACCCTGAGAAAACCATAGTTCAAAAAGAATCATGTACCAAAATGTTCATTGCAGCTCTATTTACAATAGCCAGGACATGGAAGCAACCTAAGTGTCCATCATCGGATGAATGGATAAAGAAGATGTGGCACATATATACAATGGAATATTACTCAGCCATAAAAAGAAATGAAATGGAGGTATTTGTAATGAGGTGGATGGAGTTAGAGTCTGTCATACAGAGTGAAGTAAGTCAGAAAGAGAAAAACAAATACAATATGCTAACACATATATATGGAATCTAAGGAAAAAAAAAAAAAAAGACCATGAAGAACCTAGTGGCAAGACGGGAATAAAGACACAGACCTACTAGAGAATGGACTTGAGGATATGGGGAGGGGGAGGGGTGAGATGTGACAGGGTGAGAGAGTGTCATGGACATATATACACTACCAAATGTAAAATAGATAGCTAGTGGGAAGCAGCCACATAGCACAGGGAGATCAGCTCGGTGCTTTGTGACCACCTAGAGGGGTGGGATGGGGAGGGTGGGAGGGAGGGAGATGCAAGAGGGAAGAGATATGGGAACATATGTATATGTATAACTGATTCACTTTGTTATAAAGCAGAAACTAACACACCATTGTAAAGCAATTATACTTCAATAAAGATGTTTAAAAAAAAAAAAGACGGATAAAGCCAGTAAAGAGAATTTACATGAAAAAAAAATATCACCTCTGTTAAATGATAATATTTGTTCTATGAGGATGCTAGAACAATATTTGGAGAAAAACCAAACCCATGAAGGATTCATATCATATCATATCATCTTTTCCATTCAGTGGAAATTTATGTTCTCCTGATTTTGTCTGTTACATGTATAAAGTATTTTGAATGGGAAAAACACCTCAAAGAGGACATTCATGCGGATCCTGGCTCACAGTTGATGATCTGACTAAATGATCTCAATTAACTGAAGAGGTGTGGAGAAGCACTTCCTGGAGTTGCCATGCACCGACAGGAATAGACTCGGGCGGGACCCATCACCTTCCCCAACACGCAGGGGTGGCGTCGAAAGGTCAGGCCAGACTGGGCTTCGTCAGTGACGCCAAGAGGGGCAGGAAACGCGGCACGCTGGCCGCGCCCCCACCCTTCGCTGGGAGCCCCTGATTGGGTCCCCCGCAATCTGCCCTCTGCAGCCCGCTCCCCTCCGGGGAGGCGAGCCCAGCCGAGAGCCGGCTGCCCAGCCCCTGAGCAAGGTTTAAAACGGGCAAGTTTTGTTCCGGAGACCCACCCCCCCGCCCCCCATGACTTTAGCTTCGCTGCCGGGAGGAGAGCCGACCTGCGATTTGGGACTTTGAGGAGCTGGTCTTGAACTTGGTGAGTTTTGCTTTAAGCTCTCTTTGAAATTAATCTGGGCTTGAAAGTGGGGCGGGGTGAGTCTCTCCCCACCGTCCCACTGCATTCTTAAAACGAACCGCTGTCGCGAAGCTGTATGCTGCAGATTAGAGTTTCCTTCTTTTGTCACTGAGGCCCCCAGAAGCTCGAGGCGTAAGTGGTGTGACAAGAGATCTTTTAAAGTCTAGCCTGCCCTTAGACCTCTTGCTCTGAAAAGGAAAATAAGGTGCTCAGAGAACTGCAACTCAGTGAAAACTTATCTCCCGCAGATGAGTAAACCTTTGCATGTTCTGAACGAATGGATCGCCTGTCTAACAAATTCTACTTCCTAATGCAAACTGTACGGAGACCAGTTGTTTCATATGGAATTAATATATGTGATCAATCGTACCATTTTAAAAAATGCTCTGCATCCCACCGCATCCTAGCAGGGGCCCAGGCCCCTGGTGGGTGGAAATGTAGTCTTCTCTTCCGGATCACTAAATGTGGTAAGTTCTAGCCCGCTCGGCGGGGATAAATCTCAACTCCCCGCCTGGTTTGTTCTTTGTGAGGGGAGACTGACTCCCTCGGTCCGCAGCGGAGGGCTCCGGACCGCCCGGCCTCCGCCCCGCCCCTGCCCGGCCTGGCCGCCTCGCCGCGCCGCGCCTCTCCGCAGGAGCAATTCCCGGGCTGCAGGAGCGGAGACTCGGAGTCTGTTCCGCCTCCTCGGCGAGGTCTCCAGGGCCGAGAGAGGAAGAGAGTCGCGAGGAGGTGAAGGCACGCGCGTTCGCACGGTGGCTCAGGTTGGAATGCGCGCTGGGGCCGGGGAGGCACGGCTGGAGCAGCCACTGGTCCGGAGCGCGCCCGGCCCGGCGTCGGGAAGCTGGGACCGCCCTACCCGCCGCGGGTCAGGGCTGCCCGCCGCCCGAGAGCGCGGTGGGGAAGGAGGCGCGTTCCCTCTCCGGAGCGCCTTTGTTTGCTCGGGCCTGCGGGCGGGCGTTTGGCGACCGTGACCCCGGGCCGAGCCTCCGCCCAGGTGCAGCAGGTAAGCTGGGGGGCCCGGAGCTCCGGCGGGGTGAAGTGTCCCGGGGCCGGGCGGGTCCCCTTTCCTCGGAGCTCCCGCGAGGCGGCCGCCGCGCCGCGATGCCGAAACCGGCCGGACCCGGGAGGAGAACAGCGAGCCCTGCAGGCCTCCGTTTCCGGCTGGTAGCCCCCAACCTTGTAGCCACACCTAGGCTGCAGCGGTGAATTCGGGTAGAAATGCTGTGTCGTGTTGGGAGTTGGGAAACCGCCAGACTAGGGAAGCTTTCGGTGAGTTACTGGCTGGGGAAATGGAGACAAGGAAGTAGGCAGGCGGGGAAACTGGAAAAAGAGACCTCTTTCTAAGTGGGGAGGTCTTTGCCACGCTTTCCTTTGACTCTGCGGAATTTTATTTTGCATCCTGAAGTGACAGAGTCAGTTGCTTACTCAGATACCACTTACGTAGGTCCAGAGTGGGAACTTTTCATCCGACTCTGACTACACACCTTATATTTTTCTTTCCCAGTGTTGGTTTTCATAGGCTATGGGTCATGTTAAAGGGACACCAAAGTTGTAATCGCTCCGTGGCTGGTGGTGGCTTGGAGCTAACATTTAGGGTAATTCTCTGATGCAAGTACATCCATTAGAACTGGATTTGTTCCTCTGTGCCTTTATTTTGGGAAACTTTGCCTGGTCCCTATGGGGGAAGGGAGAAGGGTGTGTGAGAAGCTGAAACTGACCCAGAAAAGGATGATTGAAGGTAGTTGTATTCAGTGGTGGCGCTGAAAAGATCCCATCCTGAACTTTCTGAAAGGGGGATTGGTGATTAGCACCTGAGGTTTTAACTTTCTCAAAAGAAACTTAAGGTAGATTTTATATCCTGTGACAGGGTGGGGGAGCTGCTTTTTGGAGTCAACTCTTTTTTTTTAATGAAGATAAATTCAATACCTGAAATGTTTCCATTAAATACTTTAAATGATTCTCCCCTTTCCCTCTCCTTCTCTCTCTCCCATCCCCTCTCCCACAGGCACTCTCCTTGAGTGTTTACTGAGCACCCTCTGAGGAAGAGGGTGACTCAGTCTGACTAATCTTAGCCCTCCAGGTGTTCACTGTGACACCTGAAGATGGGAAAGTGTTGTGACAGGGAGAGTTCAAGCTGAAGCTCAGAGAGGCTGTTTCTGACGAAGTGAGAAATGAGGGGCGCTTAGGAGGCATAGATGATATTGCACACAAATGCTTTGACCACACACACGTACACACACCCATGCACAAACACAAACCATCAGAAGGTGGAGAAGAGTTTTCAACATAAAGTGCAGGCTTTAGCAAGGAAAAATGTCACATTATATTTCATTAAAATAGAGATCAAATTTCCCTTTTATAAAAGACTGATTCAAATGAGACTGTAAGAAAAGGAAATAACTTTCAAATTCTCAAATATAGAACAGCTTGAATAATAACTCATGGGTTTTGAAATGGGTCATCTTTTAAAATGGGTCACTTTGGCTAGAACCATTGTACTCGGTGACTTTCAAATTGTCAAGGTAGAGTTCTTTCTGAGGACCAACTGAGTCTACCTAACAGAACATGGGATGTGGTAGAAAGAAACTGGGAAAAATTCAGAAGGAAATGATTTCTTCTCAAAGTATCAAAATGTATCCTGTCTTTCTGGAATGTTATATATACTCAATTGAATAAATCTTAGCTTTGCATTTTATGGCACATTATACCTTTTTGGGAATATTTCCATAGCCATTATTTTATTCCATTGTGGAATAATCTTGTGAGGAGATGTATACATTGTATCTGTGTTCCAGAAATTGAGGAACAGCAAATTATTACAAGAGCCCTGCTATTAGATATAGAATCTCTGCCAGCAAAGATTTAGCCAGAACAGTGTAAATCTAGAATATTTTTCTTACAGTTTGCATATATAAAAGAGATATAAGAATTCATATTTAAAGATAAGCAACTTGATCAGGTGAGATGTAAACTTTGAATAAACAAAAGTGATTTTTTTTTGCATTTTAATGCTAGAAATTCAGAGGCTGGCTTTGACCAGTAACTTATTTATCTTCCATAGTGAACGTTTTAACACTAGAAGCCAGTTTTTTTTGTTTTTTTTTTTTTAACAGAAAGGAATGTTCTACCAAGTCTGCAGGCAATAAGCCCCCTAAATTCCAAGTTCAGAGCACTATTACCCAGCTTAAGATTCCCTGAAATTTCATATTTTGTCTCTTTTATTCCTTTTCTACAACTCTTTTGACAACTTTTTGGTTGTGCTCTAAGCAAAGTAAGTTAAAAAGTTGACTCAACTCAGGTTTCCCTCTCCATAATTTACAGGGCCTTACTTTTTAGCTGTGTCATTTGAAATGTATTTTTAAGTGCTTGTGGGAACAATATTGTTCTTTCCTGTCAAGCATAATGGAAGACCATGTTCAGTCAATTAGGAATGATACCTCTGTTCTCAGTCACAACAGTATTTGAGATGTATTAGTGGCCCTTAGCAATCAGATCAGTATTTCAAAAAACTCATATCTAATAAATATTTTTAAGAATATTAAGAGTATAGCTCATCACTTTGAAAGGAAAATAACCCATAAAGAATATCAGCCATCTATTAACTAAACCATCATGGTAAAGATGCATCAACAATTTCTAGAGAAAGGAAATTAGCATATATCAAACCCCCGACCTGGACCACATTTTGTCAATAAATCTTCTCAAATGATCCTCAGAAAACACTGTTGGTACAAGGTTTAGAGACAAATCAAGCTCATGTGATTAGTAAATGGAAGCAGCAGAATATAAATTACTTTTGTTCACATTCTAAAACTCTTGATTTTTCTACTCTCTTGCCCCCATCAGGTCCAGATTCAAGGTTGCACCGGAACATTTTCTTACTCTGTTAGGGGATCTACACTGGAAACATCTCTGAAGCCCTCTCAGCATCCCGTCTGTGGCCTACCACACAGTATGTGATAAATTAATATTTGCTGAATGAATTAAATGTAGGTATTACCTACTTTCAGGGCTGTGCAGCATAATGCCTGGGATAGGGCAGGTGCTTAAGTGGTAGTTAACTTACAATAAATGTTGATCAGCTGAGACAGAAATGTGTTATAAATATCTCTTACGTTTTAGACCTTTATTTTTTATACTCTGAACCCACAATCAAATGTGTCCAGAACGGGACATATGAACTGCCATTGGACAACAAGCTAATGTGCATAGCTTACATAACAGGTTTATACCAGGTTATATTGTCACCCTATTTTGAAATCACTATTTTTCATATCATAATTTGACCTCAGCTGTGTACGACTCCTCTCCTTTTATCTCATCCAATACTTATTCATTGAATACTTGCTTAAAACATCCTGAGTCCTATACGTTTTACTCTCTTCTCCTTCCCTCCTTCTTACTTTTTTCTTTACCCCCTTCTACCATTTTGAATCTCCACCCTTAAATTCCCCAGTCTTCCTTGTGCAGGAAAGACTTTATGTACCCAAAGGACCCAGACTTACATGGTCACTTTTGCCCATTGTCTAGTGCTACTGAGATCAAGAAAAGGAAGGAGGGAAACTTGAGATGGAAGGTTAGGAAAAGGGTATGTTACAAAGAAAATAAGAACAAGCTCTGGCGAAATGCAGGTGGTAGCAAAACATAAATGACTCCAAAATTTAGACAGTGAAGGAAATCTTTTGCCTTCTTGGGTTGCTTCTCTTGGTTCTGCCCTACCTGCTTCCCTGTCCTCCCATCCTGCTGGGAGCTCCAGGAAGAGCAGCTGTGCCAGTGCCAGGAAAGGCAGGTGAGGAGCTCAGGGACAGGGCTGTAACTGATCAGCTGCTTCTGAGCTGCCACAGGGTCTGGAGTTTATGGAGGTTACATGGTTAACCCCATGTCTCAGTGCCTCAGTTTCTTCTTCTGCAAAATGGGGAGATAATTTCTCCCTCATAGGTTGTTGTGAGACTTAAAGAGTTACTATATATGTAAAGCATTCTGAACAGAGCCTGGCGCACAGTAAACACACCAAGTTAGTAACTGTTGCTAGACTGGGCATAAGGAGAAGTTTGTTCCTTAAGTAGGCAAGAACAAAACTGTTAAGAATTGTATTTAAAGAGCAAGCAGCCCTGTCAACCCAAACAAATGTGCCTCAAGAATGAACACAGAAGGCCAAGCTTAGAAAAGCAAGTGCATGACCTTTCTGAGACCCTCTTTATATTTCAGCTTTTTTGTTTGTTTCAAATTCTGTATAATCAAACTGGTTACTGGGAAATTTTAGCAACTTTTAATATAATTCCTCTGAAATATAATATACTCTATAATCCCTCTGTCACCAGTTTCCTTAGTGCTTATCTTTACTTAGAGCCTGTCTTTACTTGTTTGGTCATTTTGTATTTCCCTGTCTTTATTTTTCCCATAACCAGCAAACAGAAATCGACACCCATGTTTAACTTATAAAGAAACATAAAACTTAGTTTACGTAAGTGGGGAGCAATACATTTTATAACCAGCTTTTCCCACTGTCCCATATCTATGCTTGCAGAGTTGAAATTTAAAGTCTTTGGACTAACACTGGATCAAGAACTAACTCTAAAAATGTATTCTTTGTGGAGGGATAACAATTCCAAATGGCTTGTAATCTTTGCCCATGGCTTGAGCTAAAGTTTCATAGCTAGTCACAGCCACAAAACACCTAAAGACAGCTGTTGAGTGGAATTTGTCCTCTTTTACAGCCTTATATTGGAAATTTGATTAAGGAATAAGATATAATTGAGAGAATATATAATTTTTCCCACTTAAAATGTGAGTTGTAAATTCACATTTCAGGTTGCTTCCTTCCTTCTTGAGCAAATAGAAGGGGAAATAGTGCTAAACAGTAACCAGTTGTGTTTCTCAGCACCAATTACTACAACTAATTTACTAAGAAAAAAATCTATGAAGATCAAATTATAGCCTTTCCAGTAAATTCAGGGCTTTTTATTCCTGATTTCTTTAACATGGCAGTTTGGCTCCTGAGGATTGATTCTAGCTATATTTAATAGGGAAAAGATGATCAGAACAAGCCAGGAAAAAAAATACTTGGAATGTAGAACAAAATGCAACATAAAGATGTGAGAGAAAATGTTCTCTTTCTTTCCTTTGAGTTATGCCTGGAAAGGAACCAAAAATTGTGTCTCACATGGGGCTTTAAGTCATGAAAGCTTAAGCGTAAAAGTATCAAGTATTGAGGCTTTTAAAAAAAAATCTGTGACTTACTGGAGGAGCATCATTAGTCTGTAGTCATCCTTTTATCACTTTAATATTTTGTGCCCCAAACGACTGCCTCACTTGCCTCTCCCTTACCCCCCCCCCTGACAGTGGTCAGGGTGCTTTATAGAGGGAATGGAGAGGGCTGGCCAGCCTGGGGAATTCCCGAAGAGGAAGCACATGTGGGATGTGATGGTGAGAATGTGTGTGATGTCTTTTCCTTTCTCTATGAGGCAGGAGGGGAAGTCATCAGCTAAGAGGAGGAGGACAGGCCTTGGGAGAGGGGGGAAGATGTAGCATGGCTGGTGAAGAGCCTGGGAGAGGGAGAGGGTCCAGGACAAGTGGAGGACGGCCACACAGCCCTGAGTACTCTGCCCACAGCTGGATATTGCCATTTGTGGTGATGCTGTCTGCCAGGTGCGTTATGTTTCTCCAGCAGCCCGCAGGTGTTGTAGAGAAGACAGGAATGACCCAAGGTCTGGGGTTGCTGGGGTGGAAGGCCAGGAACCAGGGAGAGGAGGGCAAAGGTGCCAGGTGATCCTGCATCTGAGACAGGGAGGCAGGTAGAAGAAAGGTCAGGAGATGGCTGGCTGGACCCGGGGTGTTAGGGGGCAGGCGGGGGGCGCAGAGGATTCCAGATGAATATTTAGAGGTTGTGGCTGAAGAGAGAGTGGACTGGAATTTGAAATTTCAGAAGAAATGCAGTTCTAAGTGAAGCCACATAAATGACTTTCTTGCTGGTAAGTTGTCTTGAGTGTGTGGGAAGACACGTGAACAAAATGGCACCTACACCATAAAACAAGGGTTCCTTAGGCTTCTGAGGGTTGTATGTCTACTGAGTAAGATGTAGAAATATAGTTTCCCCAAGATTGGATGTTGTTAATATATTACAATGATGGCCAGAAACAGTGGTCAAGAAACAAAGGAGTGGACACAAAAATATATGCATTTTTGAATTCAAACCCACTGGTTTCTCTAGTTAACATTACTCAGCCTTCAGGTCTAGATTCAGTGCTGCTTCTCCTCCTGGAAGATGCCTTCCCTAACTCCACCCAACCCCACCTTGAGAGCCCCCTGTGCTCCCAGCACAGCTCTCACTGTTTGCTCCACATCTGTCTTCCCACTCGAGCGCCAGGACTAGCCTTTACGTCCTGCCTTCCGATTGTCTCCATCTTAATTTTCTTTGTTACCCCATCTTAATTTTCTGATGAACCAGCCCTTTAAGATAGTTCCTGTTTCTTTGACTCCTCCCTCTTCTTCCCCAGAGTTTACTGTTCCAGGCCTCTGCTCAGCTCCCCCACTGGAGAGCTCACCCATGTTCATAGCCTCCATCGTCTTTACACGCAGGGTGCCCACCGGACCTTCAGTCCTGTCTGCCTCCAGGCTCAGATTACCTACTGGACTTCTCTACCTGCTGTCTCTCCAACATCTCAGTCAACACAGCCTAAAACCAAATGTGTCCCCTCCTCACTCCTAACTCAGGAGACCAGTTTTCCATCTTTTGTCAGGAATGCTTGAAACTAGGTTTCTCTCTTCTCCTTTACTTGTCACTCATCACGTACCACTGGGGTTTTGTTTTTCTTGAGAGGGTCTTCTTTATTCCTTCCTTCCCTCCCCACTTCTACCATCCTAGACTAGACCCTCCTTTCTTCATTCGGCTTTAGTATGAGGCCCTGATATAACCAGTGTCCGATCTCCAGGCATCCTGCATCCATCCTGTGTACCATTGCCAGATTTTTGCATAAAGTTTAATAAATATTGAAAAGGGAGTTATCACTAAAAACAAAAAGGGAAACTTCTGGGACTTGCTGCCCTGGGCACTCACTGGCTTCTCTGCCTTATTTTCAAGGTTCTCCATAAGTACAACCCAACCTCCTGCTTTCAAACACATGCCTGTTTCTCAAGTATTTGTCATATTGTGTTTCTTTCCTTTCTTGTCTGAAACAGACTGCTTGTCCTTCTGCAGCCACCTAAATCCTGTTCATCCTCAGGCCCTTCTGATCCAACTGTCACTGATCTCTACTCCTGGGGACACTCCTATTGTGCCTGGAGTTGGTATGACCCAGATTAGTGCCAACACACTGTCTGTACCTTACTGTGACATCCCCGTTGTTGTCTGGGGGAACTGTGTTTTCACGTGGGCACCATGAGTCTTGTCTCAACTAGATTGTAGGTGCTTTCAGAGCAGAGACCAGAAAATACGACTTCATGACTCCCACTGTGCCTGGCATATTTCCATAGCAAATACTCACACACTTATAGGATTAATTGAAACACTGGACACTGAGGTTGTTTAACTTGAACTTAAAACGCCGACCTCATCATCTTGATTAAAATGTCAAAATTTACAGCAGATTTTGTGCAACATTTTAGTATCACAAAAGTAGACTCAACAAAGAAATGGGTTGACAGCAGGAGTGAAGTAGAAAAAAAAATCAGGGTTCATTTTGGGAAACTTGTAGCCTCTAGATGCACTAATTATTTTTGTTTTTGTTCTTTTTAATCAGAAAAGTTTAAAGAGCTCTCTCGTGAAGAAATATGCTTGAGTGGCTGAGGGGCACAGCTCCCATACTGAAAAGTATTTGGGGTGCGGTCTGCTACCTTCTTTTCTGATGTTCCTACTCAACTTGTGTTCTTATTCTTCTGACTACTTCTATTAGGAAAGAGAATACTAAGAATATCTGTTCCTTCTCAATCCAGATAGAAGCAAACCCAAGTTATATTCCAAATATTTGCATATTTTCCTCTAACCAGCTCTTTGTCCTGTTTTCTCTCAGCAGGCTCTGAAGTCATCTATAATTTTTATATCCCCTCCGTAACAATACTTTGATCCTTGCCCCCAGCTTGCAGATTAAGTCACCACAGCAGAGTGCAGTGAGGGGTGCCCGAGGTTATACAATAAATCTGGCCCCAAACCAGGTAGCCTTGGTTCCAACCTGTTGATTGGTCACCCAGCCGCACTGCAGGCACAAAGGAAGCTGCACCCGCAGCATTCTGTTGTGGATGGTTGCTGAGCTCACATTCATTATTGGGATCGCTTTGTTTCCTGTTAGGCCTAGCATTTTCTTTCTCCAGGTCAGGCAGGCCTGTGGGCTTCTCTATAGCCCCCAACCCAGCACTTTGAATACAGAAGCTAGAGGATGTGCTTTAGAGAAGCTTTATGACTGTGTGAACCAGAGGGTGGGCCTTGATTGCCTGTGTGTGGTCTCCATCAGCAAAGCCAGGGCTGGGGCAATGTTATTTAGTTGTAACAAATGAATTTAGACCATGGAGGTGTTTTTGCTTCTGGTTGGAAAAGGCCGCACTAGTGACTAAGTTCACTTTGGAGGAGTTGGGGTGTTCTTTTGTTATAAGAGAAGCTGGGTCCTCTAAAAGAGCTGTTTACCGTTCCTAGGTCTTCCCCTCATCACATCAACACTATCGGGGAGACTCGGTTATGACTGATGTAAACAGTGGCTCCAACAATTCAAGCAGCTGCGGGTGGAGAAACCGTGTCTTAGAACTTCACACACTGTGCTGAGCTTAAAGAAGTAGCGTGGGTTGTTGGCTTTGTGACAAGTTCTTTGTCATTTTTAAGAAAACAGTTGTGACTCTTAGAGGCCAATTGGGAACAATTGAAGAAATGTAGGAAAATGAGGTAAATAACATACATGGCGGGGTAGGGAGGGGACAAAACGAATGTTATGGGCTGGCTGCTTGGCTGTAGTAGCAATGTTAGCAGCAACACTCCACCCGGATGAGTAATAGACCCCATTCACAGGAGAGAGACTAGGGCCCCTGTGAGCGCAGTGTGCGAGTGGGTGCTGGCGGAGTTGGGCTGGTGGGCTGATGGTCTAGCAAGAAGCTCCGGGTTGTCAACAACTGTTAATAGGTGCAAAGCAAGCTGCCCTTGGAACATACTACCGAGTGCAGCTGCTCAGAAATGGGAAGCTAGTTTTGCCTGTGGTTCCAAAGGTTACTCTCCTCTTTGTTTCCTTCCCAGGGTCTCTTGGAATAGAAACAGCAGAATAGTTTCAATTGAGGATTTTCTTAGAATTCTTAAACACTTATGCTGTCGTAAAATCTGCCGTTAGGGATTCCCTGTTACTTCGCATTAAGCCTCCAGTTCCTTCAGTATGTATCGTGGAAGAAGCAGAAGGGGGTTTTGGCCTTCAGAGATGGACCTTATCTAAGTGAGCACTGTTAAGACGGAAAGGAAGTGCCCCACTCCCCCCAAGCCAGTGAAAGTGATTGTGCAAAGTGTAGGCAGATGCCATCATCAGAAATGGATGCTTCCTGCTGTCCTTCACCCAACCCTAGAGCATTCGGTCCGCCATGACCAGCCAAACTAAGGGGGAAATTACCAATGTTGATCTAGCCCTTAGAATAGTATTCCTCACCTTCTTTGACAGTAAAGCACAATAAAAATGCATTTTACTTTACAACCCTAAAGGTATATACACACAACACTTAAAGTTTCACAAAACAATACTTATACTTACTACTTTCAATGCACTCTGCCATTCTCTATTCTGTTCTTCCTTTTTCTTTTCTTTCTTTCTTTTTTTTTTTTTTAAAGCTGTTTGTGGCTTCCTCAGTGGTGCTAACAGTTTAAAAATCTCTACCCTTGGGGATAAGATGTTACCTGTGCTGATTATCTCTAGACAAAATCTCACTGAGGCTTGGTTCTAATCTCCTGTCCTCCTTGGACTTTTCCCATGCTTGGCTTTTGCAGTTATCACCCTCATGTAGAGTAATCCTGGGGGATGTGGAAGGCCTGAAGTCAAGAAGGAATTCCCACAGCCCAGGTTAGGCCGGTATTGCCTGGTGCTCTCAGTGTGTGCAACTGGTTTTTTATCAGGGGCAAAGGGTAGGGGACTTGAGGATGAGGTCTTTGGGCACAAAAGCAAAGCCCTTGCCCTGGGGCTTGTGATGTGGGCTCAGCTACTCCACCAGTCTGGACATCCTGGAATCTGCGTTGTCCTTGCCCTGTCAGTCTGTTGAAAGCCCAGGAGACTGATGTGTCAAGCCTGAGGGGAGAGCCTGCTTCTCCAGGCAAAAGGTTGCGTCTTAACTGTGATAAGCACTGGGGACAGAATCCTCGAGGACGGGTGGTGCTGTCTCCTAGTGGTAGGAGGAAAGGGAGGACACGTGGCAGGCTGTGGTGGCGGGGGCCTCATCTGAGGTGGTACCTGGCTGGGCATCCTGACCCCAGTTCTTCCCAAGTGACCAGCTGTTTGAGTGACAGGTGGCTCCACCCCCAGCATGGTTCTTTGCACCAGCGTTCAGAGAACGCCTACTAGGTATCAGGCACTGACATGGATGCTGAGGTAGGGTATCTACAACAAGGCATCTGTCTCGTGCCTTGGGTCAGAGTTCACAGTGTAATTGGGCAGAGGCAGTTAAATAAAAAATCTCAGTACAAGAAGATGGATGTAAGAAGGTGTTGTGGCTGCAATAGCCAGGAAGGACATGGAAGCAACCTAAATGTCCATCAATAGATGAGTGGATAAAGGAGATGTTGTACATATATACAATGGAATATTACTCAGCCACAAAAAAGAATGAAATAATGCCATTTGCAGCAACATGGACGGACCTAGAGATTGTCATCCTGAGTGAAGTAAGTCAGAGGAAGACAAATATCACTTACATGTGGAATCTAAAAAAATGGTACAAATGAACTTACTTACAAAACAGAAATGGAGTCACAGATGTAGAAAACAAACTTATGGTTAGCAGGGGGGAAAGAGGGGGAGGGATAAATTGGGAGATTGGGATTGACATATACACACTACTATATATAAAATACATAACTAATAAGAACCTTCTGTATAGCACAGGGAACTCTTAGTCAATACTCTGTAATGACCTATATGGGAAAAGAATCTAAAAGAGTGGATATATGTGTATGTATAACTGACTCATTGCTGTATAGCAGAAACTAACACAACACTGTAAATCAACTATACTCCAATAAAAATTTTTGAAAAAAAAGAAGGTGTTATGGCAGTACAGGTAAGAGCAGGGGGCCCAATTCAGACTTCCCAGAGGTGGATGCCTGTAGAATTTAGTTAGGACTAGTAGACTTCCTTTAGCAAGGGGAGTGGGGCTAACAGGCCACAGGACTGCTGGTGCAAAGGCTGGTGTGTGTGAAATAGCAAGGGTGTCTGAGCTTTCAGCCAGTAATTTGGTATTGTCAACTAGTGGAGAGCATCTGAAGGGGTTTCAAGAGCTCAGGTAGTCTCACGGTTAGATCTGAGTTTTAGAAAGGTCACTCTGTGGGGAGGATGGGTTGGCCAGAGATCTTTCAGTCAGCTGTACTGGTCTGGCTGAGAAGCGAAGATGACATGAAAGGGTGAAGAGAGGTTTAGAAGAAGCAATTCACAGGATTAAATAATTAGATATGGAAGAGGAGGGAAAGGAGGACTTTCAGATTTCTGGCACAGACACATGAAGTGCAGTCAGACACAAAGAAAAAATGGAAACAGATTTTAGGGGAGAAGACAGTAGAAATGGCATTTGAGTACCCCTATGTGCAGGTAATTATTATCTATCTACCTTCCTCTATCTATACATCTATGTATGTTCCCATTTAATCAATCTTCCCATTTAAGACTTCAAATTAAGCAGTGTTATTAGAATTTTTTAGATTTCTGGGTTAGATGCATGATAAAGTACAACGTACAGTAAGTGGCTGAGCCAGCACTGGTGTTCAAATTGCCTGACTACAAAGACAGTGCTTGTTGGTTATAATCCTGTGGCTTCCCAGTTTTGAACATGTTAAATTTGAGGTGCCTGTGGAGTTTCCAAATGGAAAAGTACAGAAAGAAGATGACTGTACAGAAAAGTCACTTTGGTTAGAGAGAGTTTGGACTATGCTTTTGAGAAGCATATCTCAACTCCTTGAGTATGAACCTTGATTTGAAAAAAAAAAAAAAAAATCTTACTCCTATTCCTGCCTTGTCTGGGGCAAGCTTTAATGGATTTTTACTATTAGGAACTTCCTTTTCATTCAGGATTGTTCCCTGAACTATACAGCTACTTTCATCCTGACTATATTCCAAGTCAATAGATTCATCGATACAACCATTTGAGAAATTTGAACTTTACGTATATAAGATGATAGACATACTGGATGCTTTTTTTTTTTTAAGGTTGAGAAGAGAAAAGGGTCTCTGTATTCTGAATGAGAAGATGGTAGAGAGTGGTTCTTTCCCTTTCCCTGGATTCCCCTGAAAAAATAAACAGCTGTATGCCTCCACTCAACACCAGCTGCCCCATCACCTTTTGTCCAGATCAGTCAGGTTACATATTGTTTTTAAGGAATTAAGAGTAGTCTGTTTCTTTTTGGTAACTCAGTAACCTATTCACTTGTCATTTTTTCTCTTCCTAAATCTAATAGGTTGCACTTAACTTTCACAAAAAGGAGTACACAGAATAGCTGCGTAAGGCCAATCCCGAACTTAATGAAGGATGTCAGAGTGGGAGCATTCTGATGTGCCAGTGTCCTCATTCTGCAATGTGTTCCGTTTTCTCCCCTTTCCGAAAAAAATGGTATTAAAATATTTTGTGAAATAAGAAGCTCCTTTTACATTTTTAATGACCAACACGGACATCTGTTCTACAGAATACAAAGTCCTATGGTCTTGAAGAAGGAAGCACCCATTTAAAACTGACCCTAAATGAAAACAGACCTGAATGGACGTCAGAATGTTTGTTAGTGGCAGGAGAGTAAAAAAATGGCAATTTATTCAGTTATTTGCCACTTGTTTTGTGCTAAGCCTCATGTTCTTCTGGATATCGATCGATAACCACATCGTGAGCCATATGAAGTCCTACTCTTACAGATACCTCATAAATAGCTACGACTTTGTGAATGATAGCCTGTCTCTTAAGCACAGCGAGGATG
Source organism: Balaenoptera borealis (assembly GCF_965194805.1). Lineage (NCBI taxonomy): Eukaryota > Metazoa > Chordata > Mammalia > Artiodactyla > Balaenopteridae > Balaenoptera > Balaenoptera borealis. Next base: position 84,160,168 of record NC_138862.1, on the reverse strand, counting down.
GGGCTCCTCGCTACCAGTACTTGATTAACCATGAGGAGAAGTGTCAAACACAAGACGTCCTGCTCTTACTGTTTGTAAAGACTGCTCCTGAAAACTACAATCGCCGTTCTGCCATTAGGAAAACATGGGGCAATGAGAAGTATGTTCGCTCTCAACTTAACGCCAACATTAAAACTCTGTTTGTCTTAGGAACACCTTCTGACCCACTGACAAGAGAAAGACTTCAAAGAAGACTGGTTTGGGAAGATCAGATGTACAATGATATAATTCAGCAAGCCTTTGCTGATTCTTTCTATAATCTTACTCTTAAATTTCTTCTGCAGTTCAGTTGGGCAAATAGCTTTTGTCCACATGCCAAATTCCTTATGACTGCTGATGATGACATATTTATTCACATGCCAAATCTTATTGAATACCTTCAAAGTTTAGAACGAATTGGTGTTCAAGACTTTTGGATTGGTCGTGTTCATCGTGGTGCCCCTCCCGTCAGAGACAAAAGCAGCAAATACTATGTCTCCTATGAAATGTACCAGTGGCCGGCTTATCCTGACTATACTGCAGGAGCCGCCTACGTGATCTCTGGTGATGTAGCTGCCAAAGTCTATGAGGCATCACAGACACTTAACTCTAGTCTTTACATAGACGATGTGTTCATGGGCCTCTGTGCCAATAAAATAGGGATAGTACCACAATACCATGTGTTTTTCTCCGGGGAAGGTAAAACTCCTTATCATCCCTGCATCTATGAAAAAATGATGACATCTCATGGGCATGTAGAAGACCTTCAGGACCTTTGGAAGGATGCCACAGACCCAAGAGTAAAAATGATTTCAAAAGGTTTCTTTGGTCAAATATACTGCAGAATAATTAAGATAGTCCTCCTTTGCAAACTGACCTATGTGGATACGTATCCGTGTAGGGCTGCCTTTGCCTAATAGTACTTGAATGTTGTATGTTTTCACTGTCACTGAGCCAGACGTGGATGAAAAACCTTTAAATGTTTGTCTATACCATAAGTGAAATGAATATGAAGAACAAAGAAATATTTTGAAGGTCCAGTCTATCAGAATGTTTCTTTGATTCCAGAAGCCCTTCAATATAACTTGTCTACTTCATTGCCTAAATTCATATCAAGGAATTTATACTTAGACAAGGTTTATGAAAACAAAGCTAAAGGGAATTTCATGTTCTCAGTACCACGTTGTATATTAGAGGTGTAGAGAAGTTATTAAGGTGCCTAGGTGTTAGAATAAGTGCTTTTGGAAAATACCAAGTAAGTGTATAGTACAACATTTCAAAGAAATGGATATATTGTTAGACCAGGTATACAAGTTTATTTTGATTAAAGAGCACTTGATGGAGTTTGTGGGGGCAGGAGAGGATTGGCATAGAAGAAAGTACATGAATCTGGTAAAAGAAAGTTTCCTCTTCTTCAGAGGAGATTTAGGAAAATGTACACAATTTCTTTATAAACTGCCAAATCACTTACTGTCACATCCATGTAGCTATTTTACCTGCATAGTGTTGGAGTCATTTTAAATACATTCATATCTTTTTTTCAAAGTTTAATGTGAAATTTCAGAAGTCATTAGCTCTGCCCTAACTAGTACTTTATTATGGTTCTTTTTGATTATTAGAAAATGACACAAAACACGGACAGTGTCTTACTCATGGGGTCCTTCTCTAGAGAGAAATCATTGTTAATTCAAATAAGCTGATTTTATTTTAATGAATTTTTCAACTGGTTTTTAAATATTCAATATGGGTCTGTTTTTAAGGCAGCTATTTGAATGTAGTTTACATAGAGGAATATAATAATGAAGAAGAATTCAAAAGGAAAGATAGAACATTAAAAGCCTCTTTTCTCCATAATTTATAAAATAAAAGTTTTAGTGTCTAAATTGCATTGATGACTAAAATTAGCCCACCCCTCTCCCACAGGGTCTCATAAACCACAGTACTTTGTTCTGAGTTCAGCTTTTAAAACTGAGAGTATTAAACATCAAATCGAAGCTGTAGCATTTAAAAAAAATCTACTCTTTCATCACAACAACTGTCAGAGGTTATCTTCAACTTATAAATATTTCCAACTTCAAAGCAGAATGAAAGTGATAGAAAAGTCACCAGAATGAGATTTAAAGCATTTGTAAAGCTGTATGTTTCTTGCAATCAAAGAGATGTGGCTGAGTTCCAATAGCGCGTTACATTTATTTTACAGAGCAGGATAAAAATGTGGGTATGATGCAAACAACCTCCCCTCACTACAGAAAGAACTAGGTGATGCCTGTTGTTAGGGGGATTATATGAAAGCCAAAACAGGGACTTCAGCAAAAGCAGTTGAACTGATTATAAACCCTTTGTCTGCAGAGGCTCCTGTTAGGGAAAACTAAGATGTATCACTTAATAAGATGTCTGAAACATGCAAAAAAAAAACTAAAAAGGAATTCTCAGTATACACAACTGAATGATGATATGTATAATTTGTTGCAGGTAGCTTTTCAATGTTTACAGAATTTTTTTTGTTAATTTTTTTCTATTTTGAAAATTGAAGCTTGTTTACATTGATTGCTCAGATAATTAAAAAATTTTAACTCATGTCAAAACTATGGTATCAAACATTCTAGTCTGTAGTTACTTTCAGAGTAGGTTCAGGGTTTTTAGATCATTACAGTTTAAATTTTCTGACCAATTTAAAAAACTGTAGAGAACAAAAGCACATTTTGACAAAGCAGGTTTATAATTAATTTTTATTAGTTGATCCTTTAATAACCATTTGCCTTTTGGCCATATATGTGCCCTGTGTATCTATACTTGTAACTGTTTAAATTTGCCATTGGTTGAAAACATCAGTGTCTCTCTGGCCATCAAAATGATCTTGTTTACAGCAATACTTTTGTGAAACAGTTATTTATTTGTGAAAGAGCTCCCCTCAATTGTGCTCCTCTTTTTATTTTTGCTTAAAATAGAATGAAACAGTTAAATATGAAGGAAATATGAAGGCACTTCCTTTTTTAATAAGAAGGAAATTGCTAGACTCTTCCTTCATCAGATTTAAAGTACTGAGAAGAATAATTGTAAATAAAGGATTCCAACCTTTTAAAAAGGAAGGAAAAAACTTTTTGGTGCTCCAGTGCAAGGCTGTCTTTTAAAAATCATCAATAAAGGGAAAATAAACTCTTAGCCTGGATGGTCAATTGATAGTTATACACAGTGTTATTGCTAAAAACTTTTTACCTCTTGGTTGGTTTGCATCTTTTTTCCATATTATTAATTTTATACCAAAATGTTAAATATTTATATTATTTGAATTTTGCTCTTATATGGCAAAATAGAGGGTTTTTAAAAATAAATCTATGATTTCCAATAAACAACTTGAAAATTGTCAACAGATGTGTATTTTCACAAAGATTTTTAAACTCCTGTGTGAACACCATTTGTTTATATAATCAACTAGTTCTGTTTAATGTCAGAGAGGTCTGTAGTACATGATCGTAATCCTATTTCCTGTTCAGACTTGCTGCTGTGCCCACGATAGAGGATTATTGTGTCCTCTGCATTGTGGAGCCATCTAAAGTGCTTCTTTTGTTTGTTGAAAGATTTATGCTGGAATGTCTAAGTGGGGGAATTCTTCTTTCCTAATAGATTGTTCAGGATAAGATGAAATAAGAACCTATCTATAGCCATAGTGCCTTAAGACACCATTTGAAAGGTCATATTTTCCTTTTATTTGATATCGTTAGCTATCCAACAGTTGATTCAAATTTAGCCCTAGTCTCTTAACATTAGGAATATTCTTAGGCCTGCTCTGCAGTGTTTGGTGTTTCAGTATATCTGTACATAGTATGTGCTCATCTGCTTTTCACCTGATTCTGGCTTGATTCTTCACATAGTACATGGTGTGATTCAATCTATATATTTTTTAAAACTTGGAAGCCTCTGAATTATTTGGTTGTAGTAGAACTTTTACTTGCAAGGCATGGCTGGGGTGTTTGTAGTTGGGACTAAAATGATGATGACTCAGAAGAGTTAAGTTGACCTATTTTGGGGACTTCAATTGAATACCAGAGCTACAATGAGAATCAGACAGGGTTACTCATTCTTCTGTAATAATGAGAGAAATGTTAGGTGTCTCCTTGACTCCGCTTTCCCTGCAGTGACTGCATTCTGCAGTTGGACTAGCCTCAGTCGCAGCTTTCATTATGATGTTCCTTTGCTCCAGACCTCAAAGGCTCCTTACTGCCCCAGCATCAAATCTAATCTCTTCTACCTGGTTTTCAAGGCCTTATCTAAGCTTCTTTTCCTCCTTCATTTCCTGTAGCTTTATTTTTCCCACTGCCGCTATGACCCATCACAGATCTCATTCATGACCTTACCTTGCATAAACTGGTTACCCTTGCCAGGAACACTGTTTCTCCTGCAGCTGTTGAAATCTTGGATTTACAACCCTACCTTTGCTCCTCCATTAAGCATCTCCTCCCCTCCCTCTAAAATATATACTTAATCAAATATTTTATTGTGCTACCTAGGAATCATTTCATGTGTTTTTTCCTAGTTAAAATATAAGTTATAAAGGTAGGGACTATGCACAGTGCTATCACATAGTGCTTAGAATCATTATTTTTTCCAAATATAATAAAGTAATGTTATTCTGGCAAGCCATCCAAAAATGAAAAGAGATTAATTATTCAGAACCCTTAATGGACACTATCTGGTATAACATTTTACCTGCACTACTTAAAAGCTTATAATTTATTCAACAAAATCTGAATGCTTACTATGTGCCAAGCATATTGTACCTATCAACTCTAGCCCAACAAATCTGTATTAGTTATACATAAAAACTCAAATCTATAAAATCAAAAATGAATAAGGAAATATAGATTAAACTGTTGCAGCAAAGATGGTGATCTTATAGTATTTATTCAAAGCTGGCGGTAGAACTAAAACAGTAGTCTTATAGATTCTCCTGTCTCCTTAATCCACTGGCTAATTTTGCCTTTTCTCAAAGTTCTTTTGCAAGAATCTTAGATATTTTTGTTTCATTAAATGCTGTAACTTCTCCCATTTGCATTTCTCATTAGAAGTATGATTTAATCATTTCCTGTAAATTAATACAATAATTCATCAACATAAAGGATTCATTATAAGAATTATAAAATTACAATTATAAAAGTAAGTATGGTTGTAGTAATAGAAAAGCCCCCAATGATATACTGTCACTTAAGGAAAACAACAGAATACATTGCCAGGTGGTGCTTTTCAGACATAACCCAACTAAATACACTTTCAGATATGCTGAATTGGGCCATTTACTATAACTCAAAGGTATATTTCAACCAGTAAGAGCCCACATGTTTCCTTGAGTACACCTTAAAGTGAAAGACTAGGAAGTAATCTAATTAAACTAATACTGGCTTTAATCAAGGGGCAAATTCCTAAAGACGTTTGTTCATTCGTTCTACAGGCATTTTTTTGGAGGCCTGCTAAGAGCTAAACATGATAGACCCTTGGGATAAAAGCAGCTCATAAATGAATAAGTCAAATGGTGTGGGTAAAACAATGTGACAAAGGCTAGAACAGAGGTAATGATGGGGATTCTGAGTACAAGGAAAATTTTTTTAAAAATGAATTTCCTCTCATGCTTTTGGTCTTAACTGCCATAATTTAGGCTTTCTGATCTGCAGAGCATTCACATGCATGTAAACACCTTGCTGTAGGCCAAAAATAGCATTATATTTGTATAAATTGTGTTTATGGGGAACCTATATCCTTTAAATGCTTTAAAACCAATAATTCAATCAATATTAGCAATAGTTTTTCATTTACTATTTTCTTGATAATACACTGTTTTTAAAAACTGAGTATCTTGGGAAGCCTGGTTTATGAGATGCCATTTTCAGCTCTTGCTTGTTGCTTTTATGAGATTCATGAGTTTTGTTCTCCGGTACACAATGAAGGTTAGTATACAGAATAAATATGTGATTTGATCTAGGAAAGATAAGTGATGAGATTTAAAACAGAGCATACCCTACCCTCCTCCCCCATTACCCCCACGCCTCTAAAGGGTTAAAATGACTTCTACAAAGAGATGTGCAGTCTTACCTGCTGGGGGAAAGATTTTTGGAACTGTCAAGCTGCTCTGGCTCAGGGCTCTCCCCATCATGACTGCTTTCAAGTATTTCTTCATTCTGAAGTGAAAGAAATTTTGGTAAGATCATCTATTTGTTTGGGGGAGGAGGGCTCTTACCTATATTTTTCTATTCCTAAATGTCTTTGTTTTGCTGTTGTTTTTAATTTTCTAGATAAGCAACATATTCAGTTTCTCATCTTTCTCTTTCTTTCTTGGGTTATCCCCAACCAGTCTGTGGATCTTTTACAGTTTCCCCTTGAGGCTTCCTTCAGGAACATCAAAAACTCATTCACAAAAGCAGGTATCCTTTTTCCTTAATAATGAAGGGACTATTAACATTGTACTCTTCCCCCTTCCCTGCTGATACACAAAAATGATTCAGAGTTTGCTACAAGGGACAGCAAAGGGATCATTTGATTCAATGTGTTTTGTTTTTTTTGTTTTTTTTTCCGGATAAGAAATCAATGTCTGGAGAAGTTGTGGCCTGCCCAAGCCCAGAGAGAGAGCTAGACAGAGAGGAGATAAGTCCAGGGTCCACTTTCACAGGCTGGTAATCACAAGTCCGTTGCATCACACTGCCTTCTTAGGCCAGTGCACAGTGGTCACCAGTGCTGGCTTAAAGCCAGCTGGTGGTCGGAAGCCCTGCTCCACCGTGTGCCACCGCTGAGACCTTGGGGCGGGGGTGGAATCCGGGAGGGGCCAAACGGAGGGAGGAGACGCCAGCCCTACTCTGTCCTGCCAACCTCCCAGAAACCCTCATGCTGGGACCCATCTTGGCTGAGAGATGAAGTGCCACCAGGAAAGACCCTGAGTCAGACCAAATATGGGCCAAACAAGATGACTGGCCAGAGACAACCTGGAAAGCTAACCCCATTACCATAAAACCTAAGACTGCAAGCCATGTGGCAGAGCAGTTCTCCTGGGTTCCCTTACCCTACTGCTCTCCACCTGGGTGCCCCTTCCCAATAAAGTCTTTTTTTTTTAAACATCTTTATTGGAGTATAATTGCTTTACAATGGTGTGTTAGTTTCTGCTTTATAACAAAGTGAATCAGCTATACATATACATACATCCCCATATCTCCTCCCTCTTGCATCTCCCTCCCATCCTCCCTATCCCACCCCTCTAGGTGGTCACAAAGCACCGAGCTGATCTTCCTGTGTTATGCAGCTCCTTCCCACTAGCTATCTATTTTACATTTGGTAGTGTATATATGTCCATGCTAATAAAGTCTTTTGCTTTGTCAGTAAGTGTGTCTCCTTGGACAATTCATTTCCGAGTGTTAGACAACAGCCTACTCTCGGGCCCTGGAAGGGGACCCCCTTCTGTAACAGCACTATCTGCCTCATAGGGTTGCAGATCTTTTTCAGAACACTGGGCGGACTTCCCTGGCAGTCCAGTGGTTAAGACTCTGTGCTTCCAATGCAGGGGGCACGGGTTCGATCCCTGGTCGGGGAACTAAGATCCAACATGCCAGACAACGCGGCAAAAAATTTAAAAAAGTTAAAAGAGTTAAAAGAGTTAAAAAGAAAAAAGAATAACACTAGGCATTTAATTCTCAAAAAGAGACAAGACTCCCACTCAATTTACTTTCAAGAAAATATCATTTTAACCAGGAAGTGAATTTGTATATCATATTGATAGCAACGGGAGTATTATAAGGGTATTAACCAATAATGAACAAGTAGATAATTAGCCAGCATTTGAATTCTTCCTGCCTGCTAGGTTCCGTTTAAATGAGTTATTTTACATTCTCACAAAAGGGAGTATAGATTTAGAAAGGGCCCTCTTGCAAAAGTATTATTAAGGGAAATTTAATGAATAAACATAAAGATTCCTTGTAGATTAGAGCTAAAAGTTGGACGATGAGCTTTTCCCAGATTCAGATGAACAGATAGGAAGAACCTTGCAAAACAGGTGAGAGTTACAGGCTGCTCAGTTAGTTGTAGACAATGCAAGAGAGTCCTCTCCCTGGATTAACAGAGAGCAGTCAAGGTAAGGCTGTTTTATGATCCACAATGCAGACCACAGAGACAGCAATTTAAAAGTGTGCAGTGCATGAAAGAAAACCATGGATTTTCTATCTTTTCATAGATGTCTTCCCAAATCTGGTATCATATCCAGAAAGCCAGCTAACAAATAAAGGAGGATGTGGGATACTAGTTTTGTTAATTTAGCTCTAAAATACAAGAGCAATCTTACATTCAGGTTCATATTTTTTCTTTTAAAATAGGATATCATTTCAATAAGAATCTAAATTTTTAGTTCCCTCTCTTAACTATATTTGACCAGAGACTAGAATATATTTTTCATTTCAGTCAATATACAGAAGTAAATACCAGTCCCTGGATTCAAACCAATCTAGGTATTTTCACTACACTACCAAAGCTCTTTCTTCACATTTTCTATGTAATGTTGAACTAATTACTATGGCAGTTAATGTTACATTGCATCCCTTTCTAGTTCCTCCTCTGTGATGTTACTGTGCCAGAAACACTCACTGGACTTTGAGCTCCAGCCTTATTCATCTTTGAATCCACAACATGCAATACCTTCAGAAAGAGTAACTACCATTATTAACAAAACTCCCTCTCACTGTAAAACTTGCTTATGCTTGTGAAATGAATTGGGCTCTTTCCAACTCTATTGATCTATTGTTAGTATGGTGGACTGTAGAGTCTCTTATTTCATGACACCCTAGTATAGTGATGGAAAAATAACAATGACTTAAGGTGCAGGTATGGGCTTTATCATTTTATACGGAATGATAACATCCCTCTAATTTATAGACTTTGTCATGCATGAGATGACCTCATGGGCTTGCTGAAATGCTTAGGCATGGACTTGGTCATGTCAACCCATATTCTTGTGGCCACATGTCAGACAGTTGGTGTCAGGGTGGAGGGAGAGTCCTCTGTCAATCAAGTTTGATGGAATACAACACCCATGTTTTTGAGAATGTATGGGAAGGATCCACAGCAGATCTGGGGACTGTTTTAATAAGAGCCGGCAGTTAACTGCACTGTATACCAGTGTTTTGCTAAGGTTTAGATGGATTAGTTCTGGTGCAGTGGCTTTAAAAACTGACCACAACCCACAGGAAAAACATTTACATGATAATACTTATACACATATATTGTGATTTATAATAAGAAATATATATTTGGCCTTCATCCTGTTTCTGGCACAGAGCTCCTAAAACCCTTTACATTTCTTGTGATAGACTGTCTTGATATTTATAACAAACCCCTTTCAACCACACTTGAGTTTATGTTAATGAAGTAACTATTAGGAAGCACCTACAGCCAGCCAGTCTCTCAGAAGCACAGGTGACAACCTGCGTTTGCAATTGGCCTCTGAAGGGGCATGGGAGCAGTCTTATAAGGCTGAGCCCTCAATGTTTGGCATCTGATGCTATCTCCAGGTAGACAGTACAGAATTAATTGGTTGTTGGTGTTGGGGAAAAAATATACAACAGATGTACGTATAACTGAAAAATGTTTGTGTGATTTTGTGATGGGATACATTCTATTTTTAAATTCTATCCCATTCCCTTCTGTTTATTTATTTATTTTTTTAAAATGCTGGTGAACCCACCAAACTGAGTTCACTATCACCATTGTGACCTGCAATTTGAAAACCTCTTAAAGAGTGAAAAGAACGCAAACTGAGGTGTGAGAGGTAAATTCTGGGTGGGAATCCCTGGCTTACTTTTAAAGAAGTGGCCTTGGGTAGCACCTTAGTTCTCTATCAGTAAAATAGGGGTATTACATCTGCATCAGAAGGTTTATGTGGTAATTAGAGATAATGTATTAAAATGCTTAGCACAAAGAAAAGAATAAATGACATTTATGATTGGCTCTTTAATATCTACTGTGTGGGGATTAAAATAGGGAATTATGTAAAGCACTCAACATGCTGACCTTCAGTAATTGCTGGATAGTTGCTACTGGACCCCGTATTTCTCACTAGCTGGGAGATGTTGGCTGTCACTTAATCTCCCTGGGCATGCATTTCCTTCTGTGTAAAATGAGGGAGATGTTTCATTTGGCTATGAAACGTTTCTCTGCTTATAATATAAAATACCAACATAAGTGCTGTTGCTTCCAATTTTGAGATGAAAGCTCAATTGTGGCCAGAGTACTTTTGGGAAAATTTTAAATTAAGCTTCCTGAAAGCTCTAGGAGGAAGAGAGCATATTCAAATAAATGCTTGCTTTTTTCAAATATTGGTCCTTTGATTCAAATAATGGACCGAGAAAACTGACCGCAGACCAACCCACCAATTGCTGCTTTATTTCTTTGTTAGCGTTTCCTTATGAGCCTCAGTGAATTATACAGTGAGGTGATTTTAAAGCAGAGCACTAAGTTTCTTGTGAAATCATATCCTGTTTCCCTTCAGTCACCCTGACTTGGGGATGCTTCAGGGCACCAAAGAAGGGATTTTCTCAGTCCACTGCTTTAAAAGGGAACCAACCCATAAACTACTCTGTTGGGAGGCCAATCAGGTGGGAGACTCCCTCCTCCTGTACGTTCCTTTTATTCTGAAGAACAAGGGTGGCAGTGAAGGCAGGCAGGCTGGCAGCGGCTCCAGGCCCAGCGTCACTCCCTGACCCCCACCTCCACCCTAGCCTCTCTCTGGTTTCAAAATGACACCAACCCACATGCAGGTTTTCTAGGATCACCTTTAATGATGACTTCCTGTATCTTCTCAGCAACACAGAATCTGTTTTGTCTCCCCATATTTTGAAGAAAGACATATTTTCAAAATTTGAAAAAAAAAAACAGGTGAAGTGCCAAACCTGAAGGAATTTTTTGTAAAAAAAAAATTTATTTCAATTTCTCTGAAGAATCTATCTTTTTTAAACTTATATTTTAAAAATTATCAAGAGGTAATTTTCAATGGATTATTAACATTTTTTTTTCTTCCCCAAAGGAGAGAGAGCAACATTTGAAACAGAATCAAATTTTTCCCTCAAGTTAGGTGATTTCCCATTATGATTTTAGGAATGCTTGGAGAGCAATTTCAGCTCCAACTCTTTTAAAGAGATGGTATCTGCTAATTTAAGGTAAAAGTATGATTTATTATATTATCACATTTCTTAAAAAGGAAAGCTGCTAGACCTAATTCTGAGAGAGAAAAGGTAAGGCAGATAAGGAGCTGAACCCACCCTCTTCATTTAAAGCATGAAGAGTGATCATTGAAAGAAGCATTTAAGGTTATTAAGTCTTTTCTGGGATTGTAAATTAATTATGAAAACCTGAGACAGTAAAAGAGGTATGACAAGTAAGAATCACTGAATAATTATAGAATGGCACAGCTTAGAGGAGGAGAGCAGGAAGGAAAGGAAAGGAAACCTCTCCAAAGGGCAGTCACCTCCAGCCTCAGTCCAGGGTGGCCTTAGAGACACTCTGTTTCCCAGAGTGAAAAACATCAGCCTTGGGAAAGAGTAGCCTCCCCTCTCCATTGCTGGAACTGCCGGGAAAGGGGAAACCCCACCCCCCCGATTTTTGAGATTCAGTGGGTTTTGATGTGGAGAATAAGAAGGACTTCTGAAGAACAGGAACCACCTAGAGAATCTATCCTTCAAGTGAATTCCTACCCGGCTGGTCTGTCCTATTTGCTCCCTCTCGTTGGACTTTTTCCAGCATATCTTTTCGTACACTTCACTGGCATTGCCTGAAGAAGCCACTACCTAAAGATTCCTTTAGATAATAAGGCAGTCAGTCCGTTTTAAAAGATGGCAAGTGTCTGCAGGAGGGTTAAGGGGCTGTCAGTCACTCAGCCATGCATTGCTGTGAACTAGCTCATTCAGATTTCTCCCACTTCTAGTCCAGATCAGCTGCATTGGGAGGAGACTTCCAAGAGGGAGGGGAGGGGTGGCGAGGTAAGAGGAAGGTTTTAGGACATTTTATAGACTGAAGCCCTTTGGAGGGCTTGAGGAAACAGGCATAACTGGTCCTGAAGCTCTGTGGAAAGGGGAAATGACTAGGGAAAGATAAGGAAATGGGTCCCAGATGAAAACTTTACAAAATTTTTCCAGGGTCTCTTTTATCTAAATCTTGAGTTTTGCAGCTAGACTTGTTAGTAATTAGTTCAATGTTCTTACTGGTTAAATTGGCATTTATAAGCTGGACTAATACTCTAAACATTACTTATAGTATTTGTTTATGGGGGAAATGTCTTCTTAAAAAACTGCAAACATTGCAATGTTGTTTTACCAATGATATGCAAGTCTGTAGTTCTGTTAAAAATATCAGAAAGTGAGAAACATGTCACAAGATACCTTTCTCCCATTCCCAAACCAAGAAAATGTGGAGGAAACAAGTAAGCCGAGGACGTTGAAAAGAAGTTGTCCATACATCCTGAATTTTCTCAGACTGTTTGATTTCATGTGATTTTAACTTTAATGCATAAATGTTAATGTAACAATTTTTACATGTCTATAAATCTTACTTAACTCATAAACAAAATCACAAATTTGAAAAATGCTTTATTAGATTTGTAAAAGTGCCCTAACCTAGTTAATTTCCAAATAACCTCAAGGCCAACTGGTTGACTCTTGCTGCTGTGGGGAGGAGTATAGCCCAGCTAACAGAAAGAGAGTGTGTAGGTTACTGTTATAGATCCACGAGACCACAAATGCTGGACTCAGCCTGAATAAGTCCTCACTTTCTACTGTTCCCCCGTGTACTCTATATTGGCCAACAAATTCATTCAATGGAGATTCCAAGATGGAAACCTTGAAGGTATTTTCAGTATCTTCTTTTTCCTCCCGATTAAATCTATCCCCTTATTTCTCTGCCTTGAACTATTCCTTCATTCATCAAACTTTCTCTGACAGTCTAGAGCATTCCAGGCACTGGGGAGAACACCTGGACTAATGGGTATGAGCTCTGCCCATCTCCTTTTTTGCCACGGCCATTAGTAAGCTCTCAACATCGAAGTCTCACCTGGACTGTGACAACCGCTGGCAGCTGGTCAGCCTGCCTCTCTTCATCTAATTTACTCTTCATTGCTGTACCAATGTCAAACCGATACACAAGTGCCCTTGCTGGCAACAACCCTCAACCAAAGCCTTCAGCAACCTGTCTTTGGTCTACCTTCCCAGCTTTCTTGGACTATTCCCAGAATAGCCTATGCTCCCTTCAGACTTCTGAGGCTTTACATCCGTCCCCATCCTGGAATGCCCTTCTCTATCTTATCCACCTTTCAAAGTTGTATTTATTCTTTAAAATTAAGTTCAGGGACTTCCCTGGTGGTCCAGTGGTAAAGAATCTGCCTTCCAGTGCAGGGGACGTGGATTCGATCCCTGGTCGGGGAACTAAGATCCCACATGCCACGGGGCAACTAAGCCCCCGTGCCACAAGTACTGAGCTCACATGCCTCAGTGAGAGAGCCCGTGCGCCAAAACTACAGAGCCCACGCGCCTTGGAGCCCATGTGCCTTGGAGCCCGTGTGCCACAACTAGAGAGAAGCCCGCGCGTGGCAATGAACAGCCCGCGTGCCGTGACTAAGACCCGACGAAGCCAAAAAAAATAAAGAAAAATAAATAAGTTAAAAAAAAACTCTTAAAAAAATTAAGTTCAAATGCCACCTCCTTTGGAAAAAAACACCCTGACATACTTGCTATGAACTGTTCCCTCTTCTGCCTTCTAACACATTATATTCCTTTTACTAGAGGTAGGTCATTCTGCTTTATATTACAAATTATTGGAAATATGTTGTTTCCCCCATGAAACTTGTAAGTTTCCTGAGTTTAGGCCCCATGTTAGAATTGTTTCCCATAGGTGACCCATAGCAATTGCTTTGATATATATTAAATTGAGCTGAATAAGCCACCCAAATTGGATACATCAAATATTTTAGTCATGTCCATTTTTTATTGATGAGAGGGCAAAGCCAACAGTGGTCTTACTGTTATTCTCTCTTTTTTCTCATGTAGTTCCCTCAGTGAAAAATACATTCTCATACATTAATTTAGTCACATCCTCACTCTCCTGCATTTTGGACTCTGTATTAGCCTAAGAGATCCATATCTACCTTAATGATTTCTTCTTTATCCCAATGGCCTATGACTATAGCCTCTAGGCCAATGTGACCAAAAGTGCAGTCCCTTGTACCACCTGCATTCTAGTCACCAAATGCATAAGTTAAAAAGTCATATTCTGGGGCTTCCCTGGTGGCGCAGTGGTTGAGAATCTGCCTGCCAATGCAGGGGACAAGGGTTTGAGCCCTGGTCTGGGAAGATCCCACATGCCGCAGAGCAACGAAGCCCGTGCGCCACAACTACTAAGCCTGTGCTCTAGAGCCAGCGAGCCACAACTACTGAAACCTGCGCACCTAGAGCCTGTGCTCTGCAATGAGAAGCCACTGCAAGGAGAAGCCCGCGCACCGCAACAAAGAGTAGCCCCTGCTCACTGCAACTAGAGAAAGCCTGCGTGCAGCAATGAACACCCACCGCAGCCAAAAATAAATAAATAAATAAATAAGATAAAAAAAAAAAAAAAAAAAAAAAGTCGTATTCCTGGACCCTAAGCCAGACCTCCTGAATCTGTCTCTGTGGGTGGAGCCTGAAAATCTGCATTATGAATAAGCTTCTCAGGGTTGTAGTACACAGGACACCTTGAGAATCTTCATTCTAGATATTGTTCAGAGAGCTTGGCTGGGGAGATCAAGATTTGGTGGATTCTTTGAATCTCTAAGAATGACCAGACTTTAAACATCACAGAAAGTGAACAGTGAAATGTGCTTATGGTTCACATAGTTCTCTTGAGAAACAGAAAGGTAAATGAAAGATTTTGGGATTCAGAAGAGTGAGAAAGCAAAAAACTAATTTTGGCCCTGATCTCTTATCATTTGGCAAAAAGATACATATCCGAGATTAGGAGAAGCTATTTAATTTAAGACCTGAATCCAACCTTCCTTCAGCTTCTTTTCATCTTTTACACAAAACATTATATCTGTAAACACAGGATTAAATGGGAAACTAACATTACTAAGAATCTTCTGTATGTCAGGCATCATGCTAGGTGCTTTCCATATATTTCTCATTTAATCAGCCACCTGTGAGGTTACTTTATTTAACTCCATTTTGCAGAAGAGGAAATTTAGGGGATGAAAGGCTAAGTAAACTGC
Organism: Balaenoptera borealis; assembly: GCF_965194805.1. Classification (NCBI taxonomy): domain Eukaryota; kingdom Metazoa; phylum Chordata; class Mammalia; order Artiodactyla; family Balaenopteridae; genus Balaenoptera; species Balaenoptera borealis. Next base: position 84,144,900 of record NC_138862.1, on the reverse strand, counting down.
TAGTTAGGTCGATTAAGTAAGTAATCCGGTAGACAGGTTAAATTAGATAGATTAGGAAACTGCTAGATTAAGTAAACTGCTAATTTCAGATTCCAGTTCGATCATTTACTAGTTGTGTGAGACTTGGGGAAACTCACTTAGCTCCTCAGACCCTCAACAGCATCACAGATAAAACAAAGGAGACATCACCTTCCTCACAAGGTACTGAGGACTTGAGATGAAATCAGGTACACACAGCACCCAGCACAATGTCCGGCCCTCAGTCAGTGTTAGCAACCCTTCTCTCGCCTCTCTGTTCTCTTCCTGCCTTGACTCTTTTTGTTTTTAAAAAAATTTTATGAAGGAGCCTGTTTGCTCAGAAGCATGAAAAGACCTCGCTATTTTCAACGACTTTAATAGGTGCCCAGGAACACTGTTCGTTGGTGCTCACACACAGCCAGTAGCTCCTCCTTTTTCCTGAGGGTTGACATGCAGGAAAAAGAAATCCTCATCAGCCTTTGGCTTCTTTCCACCTCCAAAGAGGCCATGATGTGAGCAGCCCAGGGAAAGCAGCCCCGGTGAGTCATGCTTTCAGCTTCCAACTGGTGACGGGAAGGGCAGAAAGTAGCCACATCACTACTGCTAGGAGCCACAGGGAAGGACTCCACCGTGACTTTCCCAGACAGTGTCAGTGAGCCAAGTGCAGCCCTCACAGCTGCCAGATGGCCCCAAGAATCTCAGCCGCCTCCTCAAGTTGAGTTTGTCAAGTTCCTGCAAACTGGCACACCAAGGATTCTCCTGCCGGAGAAGAGGGAATGCCTTTTTTGGGAATGAGTTCTCTGCTGATGGTTAAGACCTTATCATGATTTTAGTTGCAGGTAGTGAGTATCAGTGACTCCAGCAGCAATCATGAATGGTTTGGGTTTATAGCTTTTTTTTTTTTTTTTTTCCCCCCCCCTGTGAGCATTTACTCTTGAGGGCAAGGAGGGGCATTTATCACAATGTTATGATTCACTCTCCTAGACTGGCTATGCCTTCATTTCATCTTTCAGTTCCAGGCCTAAGGCCAAAAAGGTGTCAGAACTGTCACCCAGAGTCAGATGCATGTTCTCCTACTTATCCTGGTCATCTGTCTTGGACAGTGGCCACAAAACACAAGCAGCAGTGATTGTTCTTGATGGTAATCAACCTCCTTGTCCCCCTTTTGGACTGTGCAGAGATGATTCTAAACCTTCTTTTCTAACCTACTTTTTTTCTTACTAGTTTTCTTACATATTTTGGAATGATGATTTCCCCGGTTATACTACCCACCTTGGAAAACGCTAATGGCATTTACGGATCCTAAATTGATTTCTAAGTCCAGGATTTGGGGATTTGGTGCACAAATGCCCTTTCTTCCTATTCATAGTTTTCACGACTGTGGATTCTGCTCATTCTTCTCATAGCCCTGGGCTTTAGAAGCAGAGGTCTGAGCAGCCACCGTTTGCCAAAATTAGGAAGTTGGGCAGCCTTTGTTCCTACCCTGCTTCCTTTTCTCCCTTGACTGTTAATATATATGTTCTTGAGGGAAAAGCCCTTCATTAAATACCCAAACAAGGCAACAGTAAGGGAAAAAGCAACACAAGCAAAGAAGGATGACGGTAGCATGTACCTGTGCCTGCTTAGCAGTACCTATGCTGTTGGTGATCTGCCTAAACACAGCGGGAGAGAGCTTCTTAGCAGGATGGGCTTGGAGCCTGAATTAAACAAACAGCACAGCAGAAGGAAGAAACCAGAAATCTGGTGGTCAGGGCTTTTTGAATTCTACTCAGCATTTTCCAACCCTGCTGGCCTCTGATTCTATCTCCACCCCTGCTCCTGAAGTGTCTATTTTTACAAGTATGTAACACAGGAGTAAATAATGAATGTAGCTTATGGAAACTTTTGGCCTTAAATACTTGAGGTCTTCCCTGAGGAAAGGTGGTTTATGTTTATTGACAATATTTCCTTTTTTTCTTTTACAACAAATAAAACAATAGCACTCATTGTATTGTTTACAATTATTGAAATAATTTACTCTAATTTTAATTCTTATATATGAGAACCTTAACATACTTACAACTCCCACGGCATCTTTATGAAGTGTGCAGGTCATAAATATGTTGTCTAAAGATGGGCAAAGTAAGTCACAGAGATATGAAGTGAGTTCCAATCACATTGTGAGTCAATGCAATGGCATATGCGTTCAGGTGCCCAATCTGGGCTCTGGTGCACTTGACACGGCCCTCACCTTCAGAGATGACATTCTTTGAAGACCAGCATACAGAAAATGGTAGAGTGATGCTCAGTTTTGAAGGTGAATTAAATCCTTTTTATATTACCTAATGATTTCACAGACTTCATGAATGTCAAGTCAGGTGAATTTTAGTTACATTTGCCCATTTCAAAAAATGACTGATCAAGACTGGATGATATACTATGAACAACTATATGCCAATCGGACAACCTGGAAGAAATGGACAAGTTCCTAGAAACATACAGCCCACCAAAACTGAGTCAAGAAGAAATAGATAATTAGAACAGACCGATCACTAAAAGCGAGATAGAATCTGTAATAAAAACAAAAAACAAAAAACAAAAACCTCCCTGCAAACAAAAGTTCAGGATCAGATGGCTTCACTGGGGAATTCTACCAAACATATAAAGAAGAACTAATACTGATCCTTCTCAAACTTTTCCAAAAGGCTGAAGAGGAGGGAACACTCCCAAAGTTATTCTATGAAGCCACTATTACCCTGATACCAAAACCAGACAAAGACACTACCAAAAAAAAAAAAAAAAATTACAAGGCTGTATGAAATAGGAGACTGTTTCCTAACTCTGGAAGACATGGTGATGCAATAACTCCAACCATGAGGGATTCCAAAATAGCAATGACAGTGTCCTCATCTGCCCAGAATGCAGAAGGATGACTGAACAAACTGACAGAAGAATGCAGCTTTCTCTCTCTAAGAAAAGTCTGCTGGGAACTAGTTCCCACATTGTTTCTGCCTCCAGGAAGAAAAGCCTAAGACTTGCTTTCTGCCTGACTCCTTAATGGTCAGTGGAGTCTCTGTGGGGGGCCTAGATTTGGACACATTGGGAATTGATGATGGATACGAACTATTGCTGAAGTCCATTTGAGCCCATGGTCTACTGGCTTCTGTTTCAGAACCATTCAGTCAGCCAGATATTTAATTTTTTAGTGAGGCAGAGGAAAGGGACCCCTTCTGGGGTTGCTGTACAGCAACATATATTCACAATTCATTTTGCTTGGGTTTTTAAATATAATGTAACTTTACGATTATATAGTGCTTGGCCATTTTCAGATTTTCTCTTGATGCTCAAAGCAGTTTCAGGAGGTAGCTATTGTTATTCCCATTTTTACAGATGAGAAACTGAGGTTTAGAGAGGTTATGTCACTTAAGTCTAGGTCTGCCAGATTCCAAAGCTTATGCTCTTTTTTTTTTTAACTTTTATTTTGAAATAATTATATAGATTCACATGAGTCTGCAAAGAAATGTACAGAGAAGTCCCAGGTACTCTTCCCCCAACCTCCTTCAATGTTAACATCTCACGCAACTAGAGTATAGTATCAAAAGCATGAAAATGACTTTGGCACAATCCACAATGCTTATTCAGAGTTCACCAGCTATATATGCGTGTGTGTGTGTGTGTAGCTGTATGTAATTTTGTCTTTTTATTTTTTTTGATAAATTTATTTATTTATTTATTTTTGGCTGCATTCGGTCTTTGTTGCTGCACACAGGCTTTCTCTAGTTGCAGCGAGTGGGGGATACTCTTTGTTGTGGTGCGTGGGCTTCTCATTGCGGTGGCTTCTCTTGTTGCAGAGCACGGGCTCTAGGTGCATGGGCTCTAGGTGCATGGGCTTCAGTAGTTGTGGCATGTGGGCTTCAGTAGTTGTGGCTTGCGGGCTCTAGAGCGCAGGCTCAGTAGTTGTGGCGCATGGGCTTAGTTGCTCCGCGGCATGTGGGATCTTCCCGGACCAGGGCTCAAACCCGTGTCCCCTGCATTGGCAGGTGGATTCTTAACCACTGCGCCACCAGGGAAGCCCTGTCATGTTCTTTTTATATATAAACCATACACTGTTCTACCAATTTTAAATGTGAAGTCAGATTATAGGAATGAACAAAATGACTTTTCCTTCAATAAAACAATATCTACCAACAATTATGTACATTATGACCAAAGAGCTTTTGGTTTCTATTTGCAATTAAGAAGAAAGGAAAGGATGAAATTCTACAAACCTCATCTCTTGGGAGCACTAGTCTGTGCTACATGCCTTTATGGCACATCTTCTGGAGGTGATGGTAGGTATGAAATAGGGAAACACAATTTATTGGTTTATTGATAATTATGGCAGCAATCTTATGTCAGAAATTTCTATCAGTAAAGGAAAGGTGATCATACCTTGACTTCAAATTTAGTCTCATCATCTTCCTTTTCCACAGAGTTTAAATCCGTCTCCACATAATGTTCCTCAGATGTTTTCTGATGAGGAGCTAGAGAGACAAAGAAAACTTGCCATTAATTTGGCTTATAAATAACTCAGAGCACTTAGCCTGACTTGGACCATGTTGATGTAGCTGATTAACAAAGCTTCACTGAGCTGCTACAGTGATTTCCAAGGTAGTAGATGAAATTGGAGGTGAAGGAGAGATGCAGAAAAGAAAGAGTCCTTAATCCCAGGCACTTGATTCAAAGAGAAAAAAGTCACACTCAACACCACAGGAAACATCAAACCACAACAAATCAGTAAATGTAATGTGGTAAAAATGATAGTTTCCATCATTCCCAATTTTAAGGCCCAGCTAAAAAGTCACTTTCTTCATGAAATCTTCCTTAACTATTCCAGACTTCATGGATTCTTTTGATGCCCTGATATTTAGCATTAATCATCTGCAATGTATAATACTGTACTTGATGTTCTTGGATTAGAAGATTCAATTCTAGGTACCACATTCTATTGAGTATATTTTTTCCATTATACAGGTAATTAATTTGTGATTATTACAGAAAATTTGAAAAATACTAAAATCTTACCATTTAAACACACTGTGATTATATAAGGGAATGTCCATGTCTGCCCTAGGCAGAAATCGTTGCTAATCTGATGATCTAACAGTTGCATTACAAAACTGATGCAACCGTATTTTTAGTGGACAGGATGACTGTGTGAAGAATCAGCTGAGTCTAGAGGGAATTGGGCAGCCTTGCTCTTGCTCTCTCCTCTCAATCATTCTCCCTCTGTCCTCTCCTTCCCACAGGGCTCTCAGACACCTGAGAGATACCCTTCTTCAAGCTCCATGGCCATTTGGCATAAGATTGGGATTTGGGTAGGAGAAGCCCTGGTTATGCTTGAAGCTTCTAACCCAGCTTTACCAGAGGGCTGCATTGGGGGTGATGGCTACAAGGCTAATAAGTAAGTGGTAACTTGAATTCTTGTCACCATCACCACCCTTGTATATACAGTTTCTTTGGGAAACTCATGGGATACTTGTGATTAATCCAGGACAGGATATGAGCATTTCTGGGTCCTATGGCCAAAATGTCATCCATCTAATGCCACCAATATCACCCTGATGCTTATCTGTGGTAGACTTGTTGGAGGTTGACTGTCTTGCCTCCAGAGGCCCCTCCCAAGCCTCAAGTTCTGTGAGCCAACTGGAAGCAGCTTGGGCTTTCTGTGGGTTTCCCATACATGTTATGTTGAAATCTGTAGTGAAGCACTGTTTGCTGCCCCGAGTTATGTGACCACTGAAGCTATTTTATAACAATGGACAATCCATTGGGCTCCTCATTCTCTACAGGATCTCTGTAACCTGAGTAATGCCAGGCATAATAACGGGAAGCTGGAAATGCATACACTAATTGGCAACACCCATGACTGAGAAGCACCGTCCCTTAACGCTAAGTACAGCGATGAAGTTAAAGGCAGGGGCATGGGAGCCATGCTGCCAGCGCTCCAGTTTTGCTCTTCCACACACGAAGCATACGTTCTCAAAGAGCCTTAGCTTCTTCATCTGTATATGGGGAATAATGAGAAGGCCTACAGTATGGGGTTGTTATGAGGCCTTAATGAGTTAGTATGCACAGTGTTTAGATCGTGGCAAGCACTCAGTATATTTTAGCTATTATTATAGCCACAAAAGAATTTTTTCATGTTCATATGTACTTCAGAGAGGTTGAATGTTGTACGCAAGACACCTGGCTACCAAGAGTCAGAGCTGAGATTCCAGCTCCCGTCTCTAAGCAGCTCTGACCATGTTCCTTACACTGTGAAATATAATAGTCTATCTTGGCACAGACTCAGTTACTAAGGAATCAGACAAGTGTATTTGAAAATCCTGTTAGCGATCAGCTAGAATCCACACTTGGTGGTTAATCTCCAAAACAAAAGTGCAGGATTGTTATACAAAATGAGCTAGTTGCCTGACCAAGGTCAACAATACCTGTTCAGACATGTCAAAGATCTGTGGATCCTAGGAGGGTCATTATCTACTATGAAATCTTGTGTTCAAAAAGCTGAGAAACAATCTATCATTCCTGTTTTGTTTACTTGTAACAAACATACATCCTTTATATAGGTATACATACAGCTGATTCACTTCATTGTACAGCAGAAACTAACACAACATTATAAAGTAATTTTACTCAAATTAAAAAAAAAAAAAAATGAGGGAAGCAAAGTCATCGAAAGGAGCATAATTTAGTTTTGGGAAAGAGCCCTAGATGAGAGGTAAGGAGAACCAAGCCCTGTTTCCAAACATCCAAGAAGGATGTCTCTCTGTGTGTGAGTGTTTGTGTTTCTGTGGTATGTGTGCATAAGGGTGTCTGAGTGTGCATGTATATGCATGTGTGTGGAAAAATTCAGGAAAGAAATTCACTAAACTGTTATCAACTTTTTAATTCTAAAAAGTTTAATATGTTGTAGGAGACAGGGGACTGTAAGCTGTACTAAATGGAGAGTTACCAAAAGACCCCATAATTTTCAGATAAATAAAAACTGAAAGAATTTGTTGCAGACCTGAAAAACAAGAAATGCCAAAGGGAGGTTTTCAGCCTGAAGAGACAAGACACATGATGGTAATTCAACAAGGAATAAAGAACACCAGAAATGGTGAATAGGACGGTAAAGATAAAATTTTATATATATATATATATATATATATATATAAAATTATAAATATAAATAAAAAATATAAAATTATATACATTTTTATTTTTTCCATTTTTTCTTCCTTTCTCCCAATTTCTTTAAAAGATATATGATTGTTTAAAGCAAAAATTATAACACAATATTGGGGTATGTAACATATGTAGATGTATTATTTAGGATAAGAATAGCACAGAGGATGATTAAAGGGCACATGGAACTATACTTTTGCGAATTTCCTGTATTTACATAAAGTGCTACAATATTAACTCAAAGTAGATTGTGAGAAATTAAGGATGCACATGGTAAGCCCTAAAAGAAACACCTGGGGAAAAAACAATGCAAAAGTTATGTATGTATGTTAAAAAGCCAGTAGAGGAATTAAAATGGAATACTAAAAAATTGCTAACCCAAAAGAAGCCAGGAAAAGAGATCAGAGGAATAAAAAACATATGAGACAAATAGACAACAAATAACAAAAGAGTAGCTCTAAATCCAACTATATCAATAATTACATAGTATGTAAAATCGACTAAACACTCCAATTAGAAAGCAGAGGTTAACATGTTTTTAAAAGGCAAGACCCAACTATAGCTGTCTACAAGAAATATGCTTTAAAAATAGAAATAGAAGAATGGAAAAAGTGTATCATGCAAACACTAAGCATAAGAAAGCTGGAATGGCTCTATTAATATCTGACAAAATAGACTTCAAGACAAGGACTATTACTAAAGATAAGAAGGGAAGGAGAGATATTTCATGATTATAAAAGGGCCAGTGTATCTAGAAGACATAATAATCATGAATATGTGCTTAATAAAATACATGAGGTAACAAATGACACATATATCATACCCAAGAGTGTTTACCCAGGAATGCATGATTGTTTTAACATTTAAAAAGAAATAATTGTAATCCACCATATAAACCAATAAAGGAGAAAAAAATATGATCATCACAATATATGCACCAAATAGAGCATCTGAAAAATTCAATAATCATTCGTGATAAAACTCCTAGCAAACTGGAATAGAAGGGAACTTCCTCAATCTTATAAAAGGCATCTGTGAAAAACTTACTGCTAACATTGTACTTCAAGGTGAAAAATAAACTTTTTCCCCGCGTATTGGGAAAAGACATGGATGTCTGCTCTCACCACTTCTATTCAACATTGTACTAGAGTCCCAGCCATCAATCATCATAAGGCAAGGGGAAAAAAAGCATAAAGATTGAAACAGAAGAAGTAAAACTGTCCTTATTCACAGATGATATGATTATTTTTCTATACAGAAATATATTCCTATTGATAGTCATATATGGTAAGTTCAATTTATTATAGGGCTTTTTAAAAACATGAAATGTGTAAGATCTTTACACTCAAAACTACTATACTGTTGAGGGAAATTAAAGAAGACCTAAATAAGTGGAATGTTATAACGTTCATGAATTGGAAGACTCAACATTGGTGAGATAAAAGTTCTCCCCAAATTGATCTATATATTAATTCAGTGATCTATATATTCATCCCAGCAGAAACTGATAGGTGACTATAAAATTTATATGGAAATGAAAAGGACCTAAAATAGCCAAAACAATCTTGAAAAAGTACAAAGTTGGAAGACTTACACTACCTGATCTCAAGGCTTACTAGTAACTATAGTAATCAAGACCACGTAGGATTGGTGTAAGGACTCATCTTTTTTTTTCTTTTTTTTCAAAGAACCAATTTTACCCCTCCATTGCTAATAGAATCTTGTGGGCCTTTTAAAGGTCCTTAATGGAGTTTATTTCATGCTAATGGTATTTGTGCATTTATATTATTCTTCTACTAGACTGTGAGCTTTTCCTGGCATACAGGCACTCAGTTTTACCTAAATTTATGTCTTCAAAGACTGTACTATTCCATATCTTAAATAATATCTGTCAAAACAGTAACCATTATGCATCTTAAGCAACCATAATCTAAACCCTCATGGGCATCAATGAAACATAAAGCCACAAAACTTCTTTCCCCAAGTAACCTACCCAAGGTGGAGGGCTGGCGGATTTTTGGTGACACCCATTTTGGGGAGAACTCAGGACGCGGGGCCACGGGTTGCACTGGGCGAGTCTGTCTGGCTGCCAGTTTCATCAGACTCATTTGCCTCTTGTGAAATATTTCCTGCACATCACCCAGCTTCTGCAGGACTTTCTGGGCTTTGGCCTGTGGGAAAAAAAGCAGTTCATGAGCCGGTCACTCTGCACTGAGTCTGAGGACGTGAGGCATTCCCTTTCTCCCATCTTCCCCTCCTCCCCACCTCCCTATCTCCTCCCTCAGGTGACCTTTCTCTGGGCACCTATATGCAGGTCATCGCACATCTCACCTCATACAGAATTGTGCTTCTAAGAGTCTGTACCTCCCACTTGATTGGCAGGGGTTGTATCTTTTTCACCACTCTATCTCCTATGCCTGAAACACTGCCTAGCACCGAGTAGTGCTCAGTAAATATATGCTGAGTGGGTAAATGTTCACTAAGCCATATCCATTCACGGTAGAAAAGGATGCCACAGGCCATGAATGAACGGCATTAGGCCAACTTATAAAACAGGAGGATTTCAAAATAAGAAATGTACCCTGAATAAAGGCCCTGATAGAGAAAAGACTGTAAGTATTCTGGGGTAAAAAGGTGGTTAAATTCTGAGGCAGGATCAAGGGAACCACAAAGATCTGTAATGAAAAGGATACACCTTTAAACTTTATTCTGTGAGACCCCTTCTTTATATATAAGTAGGAAAGAAAGAAACTGAAGAAATACCAGGGGAAAGATGAAACTCAAACATGTTCTCATAACTGACTATATGCCCTAAGGCAGAGGTTCAGGAGAACAAGAAACAAGACCTGTTTCACCTGAGTTTCCCCAAGGCCTGAATTCAGCTGAATATGTTTCTTCCAGCAGGACGTCCCTCTAGCTCTGGTGGGTCAAGGAAGTGGGTAGCCTTCTCTTTGTCATGCAGAGTCTGACATCCACCTTGTGGATGATTTTAACCACCAAACAAGGGACCAAAAATTAGAAGAGCTGAACCACCATAATCCACACAGGGTGGTCTGAGGATGCCGAATTCCAAAAGTACAGGCTCAGCACACACCAAGGGAGGTTGCCACAGTTTGCAACTGGAAAAAGTAAGGTCTTTTCTATGCTGGGCCATCTTCTGACGAAAGAGCAAAGATCCCTGAGGACTGGAGTGTTAACTATGCAACAACTGTTCCCCTATAGCCTAAGGCTCTGCTGAGGCTGACCTCTGCACCAAAATCTGGGGCTGGTCTCACTCTTTGGAGGGTCTGAGTGCAGACCTGCACTGTCCATACAGTATCCACTGGCCACATGTGGCTACTGAGCACCTGGAATGCGGCTAGTCTGAATTGAGCTGTGCTGTCAGTCTAAATACATGCTGGATTTTGAAGACTTATTTGAAAAATGAACATAAAATACCTCGTTAAAATACAATTAATTGTACAACAGTGATTGTATGTTGAAATAATATTTTGCACAAAGGTTAAAGAAAACATGATTAAAAACTGATTTCACTTGTTTTTTACTTTTTAAAATGTGGCTACTAGAAAATGTTAAATTACATGTGTGGTTTGCATTATTATTTTTTTTAATTAATTAATTACTTTATTTATTTTTGGCTGCGCTGGGTCTTCGTTGCTGCACACAGGCTTTCTCTGGTTGTGGCGAGCAGGGGCTACTCTTCGTTGGCGGTGCACGGGCTTCTCATTGAGGTGGCTTCTCTTGTTGCGGAGCATGGGCTCTAGGAGCGCAGGCTTCAGTAGTTGTGGCACACGGGCTCAGTAGTTGTGGCTTGCGGGCTCTAAAGCACAGGCTCAGTAGTTGTGGCGCATGGGCTTAGTTGCTCCACGGCATGTGGGATCTTCCCGGACCAGGGCTCGAACCCGTGTCCCCTGCATTGGCAGGCGGATTCTTAACTACTGCGCCACCAGGGAAGTCCTGCATTATATTTCTTTTTTTTTTTTTTTTTTTTTTTTTTTTTAAAGGTTATCTATCTCCTTGGTTGATTTTTTTTTTTTTTTTTAAGACACAGGCACCCCAAAGTTTAGGGCTGCTCTGTTTATTTATTTATTTATGGCTGTGTTGGGTCTTCGTTTCTGTGCGAGGGCTTTCTCCAGTTGCGGCAAGCGGGGGCCACTCTTCATCGCGGTGCGCGGGCCTCTCACTATCGCGGCCTCTCTTGTTGCGGAGCACAGGCTCCAGACGCGCAGGCTCAGTAATTGTGGCTCACGGGCCTAGTTGCTCCGCGGCATGTGGGATCTTCCCAGACCAGGGCTCGAACCCGTGTCCCCTGCATTAGCAGGCAGATTCTCAACCACTGCGCCACCAGGGAAGCCCCTGCATTATATTTCTATTGCAAAGTGTTGATCTAGACCAGGGGTTGGCAATTTTTCTGTAAAGGATCAAATAGTAAATATTTCAGGCTTTGCAGACCATCTGGTCTCTGTCGAATCTGCCAAACTTGGCTGTCATAGCATAAAAGCAGTCGTAGATGACAGATAATACATAAATGAAAGAGAGCAGCTGTGTTCTGATAAAACTTTGTTTACAAAAATAGGTAGCAAGCAGCTTTGGCCTACAGGCTGTAGTTTGCTGACCCCTACTCAGAGTCTGTGTCTAAAAGGTCACTTCAGAGAATGTGTCTCTGGCCTCAGGAAGCTCAGTTGTGCCGTGGACTAAAGGTTCTGATTACACAGCTATGAGTCCAAGTCCCAGAAAAAGCCAAATTCCCTTATGTCAGGGTGATGTATTTCTGGGGGGATGGTGATAAGACACTAATACTCTGCCCTTCTGGTCCAGTGATGAGCTTGAGGAAACTGAGACATAGGTGTTAATTGCTGCTCAAAGATCAAGAAATCTGACTCAATGAATGATTGTCAAATTGGTGTTGTGTGGGGGACAGCCCTGGTATGAGGTCAGTGTCACATGCTAGAGCCCAGTGACTCACCACTCGGGCTAGACAGGACTTGGATCACCTTTGCCCTTTTGCAGCTTTCTCTTGAGACCCCAGGGTGAACTCTGGAAATAATGAGGTAGTCAGAAGAGACCCTAAATTCGTAAACTCAGATGAGGGGAAGTAGTGCAAGATTAACCATTGCATTCCCCTCTTTCCTCTTTTTACTTGCAAATCCATTCTCCATACCACAATCAGAATTATCTTTCAAAAATTAAATATGATCATATAACTTCCCTGTTTAAAAGCCCTGCAGGGGCTCTCCACTGCATCAGGATAAAGTCCAGACTCCTCATTCGGGAGCTCTGAGCTCTTCATGACTTGACCCTGGTCTCCCTCCAGTCTCCCACCTGCCAGTACCCACCCTTCACACTCCAGCCTCCAGCTGCGCCAGTTTCCCTAATACTCGTTTCCAGCCTCTCTGCCTTTGCACCTCTGTTCCTTCTGCTGAGGTCCCCTCCCTCCACTTTGTGTTCCCTGAAAACCCCTACCTAGTCTTCCAGACCAAATTTAGGCATCCTCTCCTATGAACACCCTGGGCTCCCCGGGCTGAGCTGACAAATGCCTCCTCTATATGCCTCACACTCCCTTCCGTTCTATCTGCTCTTGGACTAAGGAGCATTTACTGGGGACATGTTTGTCTTCCACCAAACTGCCAGCACTTTGATACAGGGACTGTGACTTTCACTGTTGATTCCTAGAATAAAGGGCAAACTGGGTACCCAATGAATATTTGAAGAATCAAATTTTGCTGTTTGCTACTGAGATTGTTTAATTCCCTGGACTGGGTGGTGAAAGTGAATGAGGGAGAAAAATCAAAACAGCAGCACTAAGAGGGTAGCACAATAGCAATGTATTAGGAAAAAACACTTTGAAGAGCCTCAGACAGAGACAGGGTGGCTGCTATAAAAACAACAGTTTAACTGCTGATGTCGTTTTGATCATCACTGTGTCTTAAATGTAACAGACTCAATCTTTTAGACATAGAGTACCTGTTCTTGAGATACAAATTTTATTTTTTAGAATAGTTTTAGATTTACAGAAAAATTGCAAAATAGTACAGAGAGTTCCCATATACACCACACTCAATTTCCCCTATGATTAACATCCTATGTTAGTATGGTACATTTGTTACAATTAATGAACCAATACTGATACATTATTTTTATTATTAAAATAAATTATTATTAAATAAAATCCATGCTTAGATTTTCTTAGTTTTTACCTAATGTACCTTTCCCCCCTCCCAGGATACCACATCACATTTAGTTGTCATGACTTCTTAGGCTCTTCTTGGCTGTGACAGTTTCTCAACTTTTCCTGTTTTTTGATGAACTTGACTGTTTTGAGGATTATTGGTCAGGTATTTTGTAGAATGTCCCTCAGTTGGGATTTATATGATGTTTTACTCATGATTAGACTGGAGTTACGGGGTTTTGGGGGGGGAAGACCACAGAAATAAAGTGTCATTTTCATCACACCATATCAAGAGTACACACTATCTATATGACTTTAGGCTCTTGATGTTGACCTTGATCACCTGGCTGAGATAGTATTTGTTAGGTTTCTCCACTGTAAAGTCACTCTTTTATTTCTTCCTTCCCATACTGTACTCTTTGGAAGTCATTATGGGCAACCCACACTTAGGGAGTGGAAAGTTACGCTCCATCTACATAAATCTCTACATAAATCTACATAAATAATTTGGAATTCTTCTGTATGGGAGATTAGTTTCCTTTCCTCCATTTATTTATTTATTCCATCATGTATTTATATCACAATGGATTCATGATATCTATTTTATACTTTGAGTTGTAATCCAGTATTACTTTATGAATCTTGTTGCTCAAATTGTTCCAGCATTGGTCACAGGGAGCTCTTTCAATTGCCTCCTATGTCCCATCATTGTGGTTTGTTTTGTTCTGTTTTGAGCAGTTCCTTACCTTCTGGCACTATAAGATGCTCTGGGATCATCTTTTCTAAAAAAATTGAAGTATAGTTGATTTATAATATTATATTCATTTCAAGTGTACAACAGAGTGATTCAGTATTTTTATAGATTATACTCTATTTAAAGTAATTATAAAATATTGGCTATATTCCCTGTGCTGTACATATAACATTGTAGCTTATTTTATACATAATAGTTTGTACCTCTTAATCCTTTACCCCTATCTTGCCCTCTCGCCTTCCCTCTCCCACTGGTAATCACTTGTTTGTTCTTCATATCTTGAGTCTGTTTCTGTTTTGTTATATTCCTTCATTTGTTTTATTTTTTAGATTCCACATACAAGTGGTAACAGAGTATTTGTCTTTCTCTGACATTTCACTAAGCATAATGCACTCTAAGTCCATCCACGTTATTGCAAATGGCAGAATTTCATTCTTTTTAATGGCTGGGTAATATTCCACTATATATATATACATATATATATATATAGTGGAATATATATAGGTATATATATCAATCACATATATATACACTGTATATATACACAGCGTTATATACTTTTCTTTATCTATTCATCTGTTGATGGGCACTTAGGTTGCTTCCATATCTTGGCTATTATAAATAATGCTGCTATGAACATTGGTGTGCATTGTATCTTTTCAAATTAGTGCTTTCACTTTCTTTGGGCATATACCCAGGAGTAGAATTGCTGGATCATATGGAAGTTCTATTTTTAGTTTTTTGAGGAAACTCCATACTGTTTTCCACAGTGGTGGCACCAATTTACATTTCCACCAACAGTGTATACGAGTTCCATTATCTCCATTATCTTCAGTTTGAATGCCTTCATAAAAAAATTGAAGTAGAGTTGATTTACAATGTTGTGGCAATCTCTGCTGTACAGCAAAGTGACTCAATTATCCACATAGAGACATTCTTTTTTATATTATTTTCCATTATGGTTTATCCCAGGATACTGAATATAGTTCCCTGTGAGATACAGTAGGCCCTTGTTGTTTACTCATTCTAAATGTAATAGTTTGCATCTAACAACCCCAAACTCCCAGTCCATCTCTCTCTCCCTCCCCCCTCCCCCTTGGCAACCACAAGTCTGTTCTCTATGTCTGTGAGTCTGTTTCTGTTTTGTAGATAGGTTAGTTTGTGCCGTATTTTAGATTCCACATATAAGTGATATCATATGGTATTTCTCTTTCTCTTTCTGACTTACTTCACTTAGTATGATAATCTCTAGCTGCATCCATGTTGCTGCAAATGGCATTATTCCATTCTTTTTTATGGCTGAGTAGTATTCCATTGTCTATATGTACCGCATCTTTATCCATTCATCTGTCCATGGACATTTAGGTTGTTTCCATGTTTTGGCTATTGTGAATAGTGCTGCTATGAACATAGGGATGCATGTATCTTTCTGAATTAGAGTTCTGTCCAGGTATATTCCCAGGAGTGGGATTGCTGAATCATATGGTAGCTCTATTTTTAGTTTCCTGAGGAACCTCCATACTGTTCTCCATAGTGGCTGTACCAACTTACATTCCCACCAACAGTGTAGGAGGGTTCCCTTTTCTCCACACCCTCTACAGCATTATGTTATTGGTAGACTTTTTGATGATGGCCATTCTGACTGGTGTGAGCTGGTACCTCATTGTAGTTTTGATTTGCATTTCTCTAATAATTGGTGATGTTGAGCAGACTTCCCAGAGGGCAGGGTAGGTGCCTGCCCACTGGTGGGGGGAGCTGGGCCTTGGCCCTCTGATAGTCAAGGCCATGTCTAGAGGATGTCTAGAGGTGGCTGTGGGCTCAGGAAGTCTTTAGGTAGCCTGTCTGCTCCTGGGTGGGGCTGAGTCCCCACCCAGTTTGCTTAGCCAGTCCCAGCACTGGTGCCTACATGCTCTTGAGTGGGGTCAGGTCTTGGTGCTAATGAGCTAGAGGAAGGGTACCACACTGGTGCCCACCCACAACAGTGTCCAGTGGTAGAAGGAACTCCCAAGCATGGTTGCAGCCAGTGTCTATGTGCCCAGGGTGAGCCGCAGCTGCCCTCCACCTCTCCAGAGACTTTCCAAGACCAGCAGGTGGGTCTGGCCCAGGCTCCTATCAAATTACTGCTTTTGCCCTGGGTCCCAGAGCATGTAGGATTTTGTGTGTGCCCTTTAAGAATGAAGTCTTTACTTCCCCCGGTCCTGTGAAACTCCCTAAATTAAGCCCTGCTGACCTTCAAAGCCAAATACCCTGGGGGTTCCTCTTCCCAGTGTAGGACCCCTGGGCTGGGGAGCCTGACGTAGGGCTCAGAACTCTCATTTCTGTGGGAGAAACTCTGCAATATAATTATTCTCCAGCTTGTGGGTCACCCACCTGGGGGTACAGGATTTGATTATATTGTGAGTCTGCCCCTTCTACCCGTCTTGTTGTGGTTCCTTCTTTATGTCTTTAGTTGTACAAGATCATTTCTTGTAGGTTCTGGTCTTTTTCATTCAATGGTTGTTCTACAAATAGCTCTGATTTTTGTGTGCTCGTGAGAGGAGGTGAGCTCAGCATCTTTCTAATCTGCCATCTTGGCCAGTCTCAAAAATAGCCTTTAACATGTTGAGGTATGTTCCCTCTATACCAAATTTGAAGAGAATTTTTATCATGAATGGATGTTGAATTTTGTCAAATGCTTTTTCTGTATCTTTTGAGATGATCATGTGATTTTTATCCTTCCTTTTGTTAATGTGGCTATCACACTGATTGATTTGCAGATCTGGAACTATCCTTGTATCCCTGGGATTAATCCCACTTGATCATGGTGTATAATCCTTTTTATATATTGTTGAATTCAGTTCACTAATATTTTGTTGAGGAGTTTTGCATCTATATTCATCAGAGATATTGGCCTGTAATTTCCTTTTTTTGTGGTGTCTTTGGTTTTAATATTAGGGTAATGGTGGCTTCATAGAATGAATCTGGGAGTGCTCCCTCTTCTTCAATTTTTTTGGAATAGTTTGAGAAGGATAGGTATTTTCTCTTCTTTATATGTTTGGTAGAATTCCCTTGTGAAGCCATCCAGTCCCAGACTTTTGTTTGATGAGAGTTTATTTTTATTACAAATTCAGTTTCACTACTAGTGATTGGTCTGTTCAGATTGTCTATTCCTTTCTGATTCAGTCTTTGAAGATTGTATGCTTCTAGAAATTTATCCATTTCTTCTAGGTTGTCCAATTTGTTAGCATATAACTGTTTGTAGTATATACTATTATGATTTCTTTTTTGTATTTCTGTGATGTTGGTTGTTATTTCTCCTCTTTCATTTCTTATTTTGTTAACTTGGGTCCCCTCTCTTTTTTCTTGATGAGGCTAGATAAAGGCTTTTAAATTTTGTTTATCTTTTCAAAAAACTAG
Organism: Balaenoptera borealis; assembly: GCF_965194805.1. Classification (NCBI taxonomy): domain Eukaryota; kingdom Metazoa; phylum Chordata; class Mammalia; order Artiodactyla; family Balaenopteridae; genus Balaenoptera; species Balaenoptera borealis. The sequence continues at coordinate 84,127,375 of NC_138862.1, read as the reverse complement.
GTCTTGGTTTCATTGATCTTTTCTATTGCTTTTTGGTCTCTATTTTATTTATTTCTTCTCTGATCTTTATTACTTCCTTCCTTCTGCAGACTTTGGGCTTTGTTCATCTTTATCTAATTCCTTTAGATACCAGGTTAGGTTGTTTGAGACTTTTCTTGTTTCTTGAGGTAGTCCTGTATCATTATAAACTCTTAGAACTGCTTTCGCTGCGTGCCATAGATTTTGGAAAGTTGTGCTTTTATTTCCACTTGTCTTGAGGTATTTTCTAATTTCCTCTTTGATTTCTTCATTGACTCATTGGTTTTTTAGTAGCATGTTGTTTAGTCTATACATGTTTGTGTTCTTCCCATTTTCTTCCTGTAATTGATTTCTAGTTTCATATATTTGTGGTCAGAAAAATCGCTTGATATAATTTCTATCCTCTGAAATGTGTTGAGAATTGTTTTGTAGCCTGGCATGTGACTTATCCTGGAGAACATTCCATGTGCACTTGAAAAGAATGTATATTCTGCTGTTTTTGGATAGAATGTCCTGTGGCTATCTATTAAGTCCAACTGGTCTAACATACCATTTAAGAGTATTGTTTCCTTATTGATTTTTCTGTCTGGATGTTTTGTCCATTGATATGAGTGGGGTGTTAAAGTCACCTACTATTATTGTATTATTGTGGGATTCTCCCTTTATGTCTGTTAATATTTGCTTTATATATTTAGGTTTTCCTATGCTAGGTACATATATGTTAATGAGTGTTATATCCCTTGTATATTCTTGATCCTTTTATCATTATACAATGCCCTTCTTTGTCCTTTGTTATAGACTTTGTTTTAAAGTCCATTTTGTCTGATATTGCTACCTTCGCTTTCTTGTTTCCATTTGTACAAAATATCTTTTTCCATCCTCTCACTTTCAGTCTGTGTGTCTTTAGCTCTGAAGTGAGTCTCTTGTAAACCACCTATAGAGAGGTCTTATTCTTTTTTTATCTGATCAGCCATTCTATGTCTTTTGATTGGAGCATTTAGTGCATCGACATTTAAAATAATTATTGACATCTTTGTACTTGTTGCCATTTTGTTACTTGTTTTCTGGTTCTTTTTGTAGTTCTTCTCTGTTCTTTCCTTCTTCTTTTAGTTTCTTACCTTGTGGTTTCATGATTTTCTTTAGTGGAATGCTTGTGTTCTTTTCTCTCGGGTTTTTGTGTTTCTATTGCAGGTTTTGATTTATGGTTACTATGGGCTTCATTCTATGTTGACTGGTAACTATATAATTACTTGTTTTAAACTGGTATACTCATTTAAGTTCAAACACATTCTAAAAGAGCTACATTTTTAAAATTTCCCTTCCCCATGTTTTGTGTTTTTGATGTCATATCATATTTTACATCTTTTACATGTGTACCCCTTCACTGTTTATTGTAGTTATAGTTGATTTCATAATTTTTTTTGTCTTTTAATCTTCATACTAGCTTATTTAAATGGTTCATCCACAGCCTTTACTATATATTTGCCTTTACTATTGGGATTTCTCCTTTCCTATAGATTCTTACTTCTTCTTGTGGCCTTTTCTTTCCATTTAGAGATGACCCTTTAACATTTCTTTTAGGGTCCATTTAGTATCGATGAACTCTTAGTTTTTGCTCATCTGAGAAGTTCTTTATCTCTAAAAGATAATCTTGCTGTGTAGAATATCCTGCATTGTAGGTTTTTCCCTTTCAGCACTTTAAATATATCATGGCCAATCCCTTCTGGCCTGCAAAGTTTCTGCAGAAAAATCAGCTTATAGCCTTATGAGGGTTCCCTTGTATATCATTCTTTGTTTTTCTCTTGCTGCCTTTAGAATTCTCTCTTTAACTTTTGCCATTTTAATTATGATGTCTTATTGTGGGTCTCTTTGGGTTCAACTTGTTCGGGATCCTCTTTGCTTCCTGTACCTGGATATGTTTCCGTCCTCAGGTTTGGGACGTCTTCAGCCATAATTTCATCAAATACATTTTCAACCCCTTTCTCTCTTTTCCTTCTGGGACCCCTATAATGCGAATGCAGGTATGCTTGATGTTGTTCCAGAGGTCTCTTAATCTATTCTCCTTTTTAAAATTTCTTTTTCTTTCTGCTGCTCTGATTGGGTGATTTCCATTATTCTATCTTCCAGACAATTTATGTGTTCTTCTGTATTACCTAGTCCGTTGTTAATTCCATCTAGTGTGTTTTTCATTTCAGTTATTGTATTCTTCAGTTCTGACTGGTTCTTTTTTTATATTTTCTAGTTCCTTTTTTTTTAAAATACATTTATTTATTTTATTTATTTATTTTTGGCTGTGTTGGGCCTTCATTGCTGCGCGCAGGCTTTCTCTAGTTGCAGCAAGTGGGGGCTACTCTTCATTGCGGTGCGCAGGCTTCTCATTGCGGTGGCTTCTCTTGTTGCAGGGCATGGACTCTAGGCATGCGGGTTTCAGTAGCTGTGGCTTGCAGGCTTAGTAGTTGTGGCTTGCGGGCTCTAGAGTGCAGGCTCAGTAGTTGTGGTACATGGGCTTCGTTGCTCCGCAGCATGTGGGATCTTCCTGGACCAAGGCTTGAACCCATGTCTCCTGCAGTAGCAGGTGGATTCTTAACCACTGTGCCACCAGGGAAGCTCCGTAGTTCCTTCTTAATATTCCCACTGTGTTCATATATTCTTTTCCCTAGTTCAGTTAGCATTATTATTACTAATGCTTGGAACTATTTATCTGGCAAATTATTTCTCTGTTTCATTACTTGTTTTTTCAGGGTTTTTTCCTTGTTCTTTCATTTGAAACAAATTTCTCTGTCTTCTTATTCTGCTTAACTTTTTCTGTCTTTATGAAATTAGGTGAAACAGTTATCTATCCTGGTCTTGAAGGGTTGTCCTCTGTGGGAGCATTCCTACACAGTCTGCATGTGCCCAGTAGCTTTGATGGGAGAGCTGGATCTGACATGAGCACAAGTCACATCTTTCCTCAGGGTGTGCTGGCAGCTAGCATCTTGGTAGGTGGTGGGGCTGGAGAAGGAGGGGCTGAAGCCAGGGCCAGGTGTGAGGCAGGACTTCCCCTCTGCTCAGTGGCCATCACTGCCCTGTTGGGTGCGGGGTCTGATCCCAAATTGCTGGAACAGAGGTCCTGAGGGCTGGGTCCGAGCTGGTTCTAAGTGTGTGTTCTCCCCTTCCCCCTCCAGCATTGATACCTTTGCCCCAGAGGGGAGCAGTGATAGAACAAGAGGTGCCAGAGTGGGCACCTGGTACAGGCTGGGGTGTGTGCTGGCATGAGTCTGTTCTGTTTCGTCAATAAGTTCATTTGTCATATTTTAGATTCCACATATAAGTGATATCATATGGTATTTGTCTTTCTCTTTCTGACTTACATCACTTAGTATGATAATCTCCAGGTCCACCCATGTTGCTGCAAATGGCATTATTTCATTCTTTTTTTATGGCTGAGTAATATTCCATTGTGTATATATACCACATCTTCTTTATCCATTTATCTGTCGATGGACATTTAGGTTGCTTTCATGTCTTGGCTATTGTAAATAGTGCTGTAATGAACACTGGGGTGCATGTATCTTTCTAAATTAGAGTTTTGTCTGGATATATGCCCAGGAGTGGGACTGCTGGATCGTATGACAACTCTGTTTTTAGTTTTTTGAGGAACCTCCATACTGTTTTCCATAATGCATGCACGAATATACATTCCCACCAACAGTGTAGGAGGGTTCCCTTTTCTCCACATCCTCTCCAGCATTTGTTATTTGTAGACTTTTTAATGATGCCTACTCTGACTGGTGTGAGGTGGTATCTCATTGTAGTTTTGATTTGCATTTCTCTGATAATTAGCAAGGCTGAGCATCTTTTCATGTGCCTCTTGGCCATCTGTATGTCTTCTTTGGAGAAATGTCTATTTAGGTCTTCTGCCCATTTTTCAATCAGGTCGTTTGTTTTTTGGTATTGCATTGTATGAGCTGTTTGTATATCTTGGAAATTAAGCCCTTGTCAGTCACATTGTTTGCAAATATTTTCTCCTAGTCTGTAGGCTGTCTTTTCATTTTATTTATGGTTTCCTTTGCTGTACAAAAGCTTGTAAGTTTGATTAGCTCCCGTCTGTTTATTTTTGCTTTTATTTCTATTGTCTTGGGACACTGACCTAAGAAAACATTGCTGCAATTTATGTCAGAGAATGTTTTGCCTATGCTTTCTTCTAGGAGTTTTATGGTGTCATGTCTTATATTTAAGTCTTTAAGCCATTTTGAGCTTATTTTTGTGTATGGTGTGAGGGAGTGTTCTAACTTCATTGACTTACATGCATCAGTCCATCTTTCCCAACACCACTGACTGAAGAGACTGTCTTTTCTACATTGTATATTCTTGCCTCCTATGTCAAAGATTAATTGACCATACGTGTGTGGGCTTATTTCTGGGCTCTCTATTCTGTTTCATTGATCCATACATCTGTTTTTGTGCAAATACCATGCTGTTTTGATTACTGTAGCTTTGCAGTATTGTCTGAAGTCTACAGGGTTATGCCTCCTGCTTTGTTCTTTTTATTCAGGATTGCTTTGGCAATTCTGGGTCTTTTATAGTTCCATATAAATTTTAGGATTATTTGTTGTAGTTCTGTGAAAAAAGTCATGGTAATTTGATAGGGATCACATTAAATCTATAGATTACTTTGGGTAGTATGGCCATTTAAACAGTATTAATTCTTCCAATCCAACAGCATGGGATATCTTTCCATTTCTTTGAATCATCTTCAATTTCCTTTATTAATGCTTTATAGTTCTCAGCACATAAGTCTTTCCACCTCTTTGGTCAGGTTTATTCCTGAGTGGTTTTTTTTTTTTGATGCAATTTTAAAAGGGATTGCTTTTTACTTTCCCTTTTTTAGTGTACAGAATGCAACAGATTTCTGTATGTTAATCTTGTATGCTGCTACCTTGCTGAATTCACTTATCAGTTCTAGCAGTTTTTGTGTGGCGTCTTCAGAGTTTTCTATATATATTATCATGTAATCTGCATATAGTGACAATTTTACATCTTCTCTTCCAACTTGGATACCTTTTATTTATTTCTCTTGTCTGACTACTGTGGCTAGAACTTCCAATACTATGTTGAATAGAAGTGGCGAGAGCAGGCATCCTTGTCTTATTTCAGATTTTAGTGGGAAGCGTTTCAGCTTTTCACCATTGAGTATTATGTTGGCTGTCGGTTTGTCATAAATAGCTTTTATTATGTTGAGATATGTTCCCTCTATACCCACTTTGGTAAGAGTTTTTCTCATGAATGGATGTAGAATTTTATCAAATGCTTTTTCTGCATCTATTGAGATGATCATGTGGCTTTTGTCTTTTCTTTTGTTGATGTGGTGTATCACATTGATCAATTTGCATATGTTGAACCATACTTGTGACCCTGGGATGAATCCAATTTCATTGTGGTGTATAATCTTTTTTATGTGTTGTTTGATCCCACTGGTTTTTAAACCAGCTAAAGGGACTTGTCCTCCCTGTGTCAGACCCTGGGGCTGGGGCACCCAATATGTAGTTCAAACTGCTCACTCCTCAGGGAGCATCTCTGAACCTGTGTAACCCCCTCCTCTTCTGTGTCCTCTCCCAGGGGTGTGGTCTCAACCTGATTGCTTTTCTTCCTTCCCTTTCTACCTGATTCCATGTGGATCTCTCTTACAGCTTTGGTTGTGTAAGTGTCTTTATGCCAGTCTCGTTTGTTTCCCGTGAGAATTGCTCCACTTGCAGATATATTTTGGATGTGTTTGTTGGGGGAGGTAAGCTCTGCATCCTCCTACTCTGCCATCTTGATCTCCCTCTCTAGGATCATTTTGTATATTTCCTTTCGCAGTCCTAGATACAGACATTTCTCCAAGGAGCCCTGTTCTCTTCTACTGGAGAATGGTATAAGAAACCAAGATCTCGGTGGTGGGTGTGCTCATTGATAGTAGGGGTCTCATTGTTTCTATGCCTGGCATCAACTGCCCAAGGAGATACGTGTGTCTATACCAATGTGTGTATATGCATATAACTAGGATTATTTTTATATGTATAGAGTACCAGTTTTGACAACCAAGTCATTACTCCTCAGTGGACAAAACTCTGACACAACAGGATATTTAAATATTATAATCTAGAATTTTACTCCAAACCAAAAGAAGAAAAGATGGGTTTGGGGGATTTTTGGGGTCCATTTTGGATTTTTAAAATAAATATTTCTTCTGGTCTTCTCCTTCCTCCATGTTTCTGCCTATTTCCCAGAGGTGGTTTATTAAGTTTTATTTATTTCCTGGTGGGTGGTGTGGCCAGGAAGTTTGCTGATGTTGGCCAAAATGGCAGCTGTGGCCACAAGTCTCCCTGGTTGACCTGATACACTTGTTTGAGGAGCTAATGGGCATGGAGCTGAGTGAGACTGTTCTGCTTTAGAAATATGATATGAGGCTACCAATCCTGGGTCTACAATATAGCACACACACTAGATGGGCCTTCTCTTTGTCCTCTCTGCAGGGAAGTAGAAGGGTCCCTATGTTAGGGGAAGGTAGACCTGCCTAACCACCCCCAGTACCACCTCAAGATCACATCTTACCACCAAAACTCACTGGGAAGAGTCAGGGAAAGAACATCACTGAGGCACAATCCCACACCAAGCTGCCCCCACTGTAATTGGCCCACTCTGCCACCTGCCACTTGTTCAGCAAACATGGACTGGACACCAGGCACAGACTAGGCACAGGGACACAGAGATGGGTGAGGCTCTTGCCTCACTGCAGCTCCCAGTGTAACAGACAAGACAGACATTAAAAATAAAAAACTAGAATACAGTTTGCTATGTATCATTTTGGAGCAAAGTCTCTTAGCCTGGATCCATGGATGGACTTCAGGGTGTCCCCTAAAATTAATCATAAAAAGTTATATATGCTGGGTATTCCCTGTCTGCTCCCCCACTATATCTTCTCTATACTGTTCTGTGTCCCAGGAAGCTGACCTCTACAGACTCCATCAGATGGGCTCACTAGATGCCCATGGGCTTTTAGTTGGATTTGGCTACTGAGATGTACCACCAGGAAATCTGAGAGGGAGAGAGAAAAGTAGGGGTATATATTTCTCCAACAGTGGCTGCATTCCTCTGCCCAAGGCCACAGATCTTACTGGCTACCTCTCTTACAGTCACAGCTGTAGTGCTTCTTGGGTTCCCCTTTGTCTTTCAGGCTTAGGGGGGGTAACTGCTCCCTGTTTCTTTATAGCCCAGGGTGCTTCACCATTCATATTGGGTTTCCAAAATTCTGCCCATATCTTTGTAAACAGTGCCTACATCAAACTCCATTCAATCATTTTGAGTGTGCGGAACCCTGAAAATATGTGAATCAGATTCGCAAAAGGGTCCATGACTCAAAAGAGGTGAAAAAGCCCCTTCTGCAGAAGTACATACAAGGTGATGTGGATCTAAGAGGAAGGTGTACTATCTATAACTCTGCTGGCTTCAGAGAACAGTGCTCCACTCAAAATGCAAATCTGATCAAGTTATTCCCCTGCTTAAATCCTTCAGTGGCTCTCAGAATAAAGACCAAACTCCTTCATATGGCCAACGAAGCCACACTTCATCTACACCTCTCTAATCTCACCCCAAAGACTCTTCCCTTGTCCTCTGTACTCTAGCCATTCTGAATTTTGGGTTCTGCACTTGTGCCAGGCTCCCTTCAGCCCTGCAGCCTTGCACACTCTGATCCTTCTGTCTGGAAAGCCTCCCCCATCTTCTCTACTCATTTTCTGGGCCTTGGCTCAAGTGACTCTTCCCAGGGAACTTCCCTGACCCCCAGTCCAGGTCAAGTTCCTCTGTCACATACCCCATAGAACCCTGAATCCATCCTTCAGAGCACTTGTCTCAGCTTGCAACACATTTTTGTGTTTTGTGTTTGATATTTATTAATGTCATACACAAACTGTATGACATACATAAACTGTAAGTTCCATGAAGGATGGAACCACATCTATTTCTGCTCATAATTATGTCCTCTGCATTCAGCACAGTGCCTAATACATCAGAGATGCTTATAAATATTTGCAGAGAAATGAATGAGTGAAAGTGATATTTGAATCAGGCCATGAAGGGTCAGTTTGCCAGGAAGCACAGACCAGGAGTCTAAGAGGCCACCTGAGGGCTCAAGAGCCAGTTAATCTGCTCAGTACATCCTACATAGATTTTCTTGGGCAACAGGCAAAGTCCCCCCACATCCCTTTCCCAACCACAGGATCAAAATAACTCAGAAACGTTACCTTTACATCAAGAGTGAGCATCAGCTCATACTGGTTGTAAAACTCGTTGGGGCTGGGCAACTGGTACTCCTTCACTGTGCCCAGGAACGTCTCAATGTCAGTCAAGGCAATGTCAACCCCCTCTCGGGACTGGCACTTGTCTACAGCTTGGGAAGCCAAGAGGTAGATTCCTTCTTCACACCACTGGCTGACCTTTTAGAAAGAAACACAGTGCCCCATGCAGTTAGCCCGCCCACAACTCAGCCACCACAGTCCTCAGGAGGTCCAAGCTCATATGGGGTCTACAAGGATTCTGAGACAACAAGGAATTGTCATGGCACAGCATCAGGTTTAGAGGTCCAACCACTATAAATATAACCATGAGGTGGGCAAGCCCAAATCAATTTTACATCTGCATACTTTTCAAGGAAGTCACTTAGTCAAAAAATAAATCATATAAGCATTCTTCTTTTCTCCACTGACAGTAATTGCCACATCTCTAAGAGGAGAGAGTTGAGTATTTCTGCGTTTGGTCTAACCATAGAGAAATGCAACCAGTGGCTTTTTGGGTTTACCTTCTAGGCCAATTTCTTGCATCCTAATTGGTTACAAGAGCACAGAGTAAATAAGGAGGCTTTAGACCTGGCCCCTACATGCCTTCCTGGGAAAGGGAATGTCTCTTTTAACAAGAACACCACTGTCCTCTGTCCACATTTGCATTTATTAGCGTTTGTCTTACCAAGGGAAGCATCTAAGAATGCAAAGCTTTTAGCTCAGAACATCAGTACTTAAACTTTCCAGAATGCTGGAATGAAAGCAGATAAGTAATGAATTCTAACAATTCAATTTTTAAAAAACTTAGAGAAAGACAGGGGCCATTGTGCTGTCTGAATATTTGTATGAAAAAAAGCTGCCCTTGCAAGTACATCTGCATTTCCATTTACCCTGTGACCTGAAAAGCTATGTAAAATAACTGTACAGAGAAAAAAGACCAAAAGGGAGCTCTCTAAAGTAGTTATCTCTAAGTGGTAAAATTACAGGCAAATTAAATTTGTCTTTACTTTCCCTAAATTACCTACACTGCATGTGTACTACTTTTAGAAGAACAAAAAAATCATAAAGATATTTAAAAATGGATGATTCCCACTGTGTGGGGATGAGGAGGGGAGTGGAATGTAATTAGTGTCCATAAGTAACTTTTTTCCTCCTCCTTCCTATATTTTTGGATTTTCAAAATAATAGGAAATTATGCTTTGATATATACTGTGAAAACTTTCTCTTTAAACATCATGCCTATATCTGCAGAAAACACTAAGCTGGGGTCTTCTGCAGAGTCACAGCAGCTACTCGCTCTCCGAGACACACAAACACACACACACACGCGCGCGCGCGCGCACACACACACACACACACACACACACGCAGTCCACATATTGGCCTTAGGCTATTATCTCTGGCAGGCCCTCTGAGCCACTTGCTTCTGGAACAGCTATATTTCCTTGACACTAAAATCCCTTTGGCAGTGGGATGATGTAAACAGCCTGGGCGGGTGTCCCCAGCTATCAGAGAGAAACAACTGTGGAAATGGAGCATGCTGACTCACAGCGGTGAGCTCTCTGCTGCCTGGGAACAGCTGACAGAGAAGGCTCCGGAAGTCACAGCCCCTGCTGACTGGCACTTGCCTCAGAGATCACTGCTGAAGGGCTAGGGGGGCCGTGCCCCCTCCCCGTGAGCACTCTGCATACAGGGTTGCTGTCTAGTCTAAGGAGCCTGGGGTTTGGAATTTGGCAGTCCTGACTTCAAACCTGTGATCCCCTATTTACCCCATGTGTGGTCTTGGGCAATCTTTTACCCCAGGGTTTTTCAGTGTTGTTCATGAACTAACCTGCACCGAATCACCTGGGCACTTGAGGAAAATACTGATTCCTGGGCATCATCCCACACTTACTAAATCAGAGTCTCCAGAGTGGTACATCAGGAAATCTGCAATTATAGCAAGCTCACCTCATGTACTAAATGTTGTGACCCATTGACTTAACTATGCTGAATATCAATTTCTGTCTCTGTTAAATGAGGCCGTTAATATCCTCCTCATAGGTTGTCCTGAGGATTAAATAGATGACATAATTATGCTCCTGGTAGGAACATAGTAGGTGCTCAGTAAATGGTAGGAGTGTATAATGGTTGTTATTACTTAGGCTTCTTCAAAAGGATTCACAATCTGATGCCTTTACATGAGGAGACGCACTTTGCAACTATACTGCTTGGTTCTCTTTACACCTGATGGGGAATCATGAAATGCCCCACAGGACCAGGCCAAAACACACTCTTTAAGTCTGGGTCCACACAGAGGACATGGACTTTATAGTTCATTCGAATGGGATGTGGTGGATGGCTGGGGCATTTTTGACCTTCAATACCTCTATGACTTAGAATCTGCATAGTTTTTAATGCCTCTTGAGCACTGTTTTCACATGAAGGACTTTATCCTCTCATCTCAGGAATCGTGAGGGGCAGGGAGGGCAAGTATGATTAAGACTGTTTCACAGAACATTTTGCAGACATCATGTTCACAGCTTTGTTTTGCTCACCTTGTCCAACTGTCTATGCAACTCCAAGGACTTTTCTAAAATGTCATGTTTTTTCTTGTTTTCATTGATGAAGTCATCACAGAGGTGCCTGAGCTCCGCACACTGGGGTCTGATGGAGTCCACTGCATAGTGGTGGCTTTGGATGAGCTGGTCCCCAATTACTGCAAGCAGCTGGGCCTTTTCCAAGGACTCCTGCAAAGTGAACATCCACAGCCAAGCATCAGAAGCCGAGTCATGGTGAGGCTGGTATTTGCCTGGCACTGTGTGCTCCAAACTTGGAGGGAGGCTACGGAGAGGTTGATCAGGTTTTAGGCTCAGAGACTGGGGCTGGGGAACCTGGGAAAGCACTGGGGTGGGTCAAGGTCCCCAGGAGGTCTAGCCTAGTCCAGGGTCATCTGCACTCTGAAGAAGAGCAAGTCATTCATTCAAATATTTGTTGAGTTCTGGGTTAAGCACTGAGGATATAGCGTTAACAAACCAGGAATTTTCAGTTCAATGGAGAACTCAGATACTAACAAATTATACAAATAATTAACTTATTACAACTGTGATAAATTCTAGGGCAGAAGAGCATGAAGTATTATACTGCACATAATTGGAGACTGAATTATCTTGTCAACTGAATGGAAAAGGAAAAGGGACAAACATGTGGCCCTGAGGAGAGTGGGGAGTAAGCTGAGGTTGAGAAAATGGTAAAGATCTGGTTTGGGCAACCCTAAGGGGGGGATCATGAGACTTAAGAAATATGTTTGTCTAAACCATTTTCTGCAGCCCACAAGGTCCCTGTCTGCTCTGATATCGTCTGCTTAGCAACTGTATCTCCTCCCTCTTTCTGCACAGCTTGTTTCGTTCTAACCACATGTGCCAAGTTTTTCCTGTTTTTAATTCATTCATCATGTATTACTGAGGACCTGCCATGTACCAAGCACTGTCCAGGTGCTGGGGGTTTGGTGGTAAACAAAGCAGGCAAAAATCCCTGCCGTCACGAAGCTTACATTTTAGTAGGAGACACAGGCAATAAACAAATATGTAGACAATATAGTATCTTAGACAGTGGTGAGAGCTATGGAGAAAAATCAAACAGGGAGAGGAGGGCGGGGAGCGCTGGTGGAGGAGCTGCTATTTTAAATAGGGTAGTGAGAGAAGGGCTCACTGAGAAGGTGCTGGCCACGCTGTGCAGAACAGTTAACACAGCAGCCTGAAACTGCTGTCCTTAGAAAGGCCTGCTTGCAAGGTTGGTCCTCGGCTGGCATCTGGGAAAGCCAGGAGGGTTCCTATCATCCTTAATCAGAATGGCTCATGGTATCTAAACTGTTTGTGCAAACAATATGTTTTATGCTGAAGACCTGCTTTCTTCTGGGCGTCCGGAATTCTGGTATATGCCAGTCAGAGGCCACCAACATGACTAGCCCCCAACAAAAACTCTGGGCACTAAGCCCCTAATGAGCTTCCCCGACAGACAACATTTTACAATGCTGTTGCAAGCCATTGTTGGCAGCACTAAGTGAACCCTGTGGGACTCCAATGGGTAAGGACCCTTGGAAGCCTGCACCTGGTTTCCTCCAGACTTTGCCCCTTGCACCTCTTCCCTTTGCTGATTTTGCTTGGTATCCTTTCACTGTAATAAACCATAACCATAAGCATAATTATATGCTGAGTCCTATGAGCTCTCCTAGCAAATCTTCAAATCTGGGTGTGGCCTTGGGGACCCTTGACACAGGAGCCAAGATGTGAAGTGAGGGACAACCATGCAGCATTCGGCTGAGAGATGGGGGCAAGTTTGATGTGTTCAGGTAGCAGGAGGAAGCTACTGTGGCTGCAGCAGAGGAAGCAAGGAGGAAAGGAGGAGACATGATCAGAGAGGAAAGAGGGGGATCTGACCAGGGAGGGCCTTGCTGCCATTATGGGCACTTTGTCTCTTATTCATTGTGACATGGGATGCACTGGAGGGTTTCGAGGACAGGACCTCATTCATATTTTTGAAAGGATCGCTTCAGCTGTGGTGTCAAGAATGCTAGAGAAGAGGGAAAGCAAGGAGACCAGTTAGGGGGCTACTGCAGTAATCCAGGGAAGAGGTGTGGCTTTAACAAGGCTGGCAACCAAACCACCTCCTACCTCAGCACCCTTCCCTGGGATGCTCCTCCCAGGTCTAAGCTCTTAGCTCACCCCCTCCCAGGCCCTCTCCCTCACTTTGTTTTCATTTTTTAACAGCACTTACTTCTACCTGAAAGTATTTTCTTTCTCTCCTTTAATGTATGATTCCTCCCTCTTCCACCCATGCCCACCAATACATAAGCTCCATGAGATCACTTAGAAGGCATCCCATAAATATTTGGTTAATAAGATAAAAGAATAAATGAACCAATGAACTAGGGGACGCAGTGAGCTGCTTGGCTGGAACTGTGTGAACAACACTGACCTGAGTCAAGACAGATGACTGCCACGTCCCCAAAGGCCTCCAGGACAGAAGGCCCACACACACCCTTGCTGACCAGGTTGAGCATCCAGGGTGCCACATTTGCCCTGGTTTAGCTTTTCATAGTAACACTAGGAATCATGGTGACTCCAGGTGATGACAACCTGCCCCTCTCTTAATTTACAGTGTTGTATGATTTCAACAATTTCAAAACCCCTGCCCCCTACCCAGTCAATCATTCACCAAGCCCATTCAGGCAGCTTCAGGCCTCCATTACTTCTCTACTTGCTCTCTCTGCCTAGAAAACCCCATCCTTCCCTCATCACCGCTCCCCCTACCTCTTCCCCTACCTTTCCCCTACTCCCCCCACCTCCCCGTGTACCCACACTACTCTGTAACTAATTCCAAATCACCCTTCAGAGTTCATCTTCTTCAGGAAACTTCCTCTGACTCAACCATTTTATTTTGATGCCCCTCCTCTGTGCTCCCATAACACCCTATGCCTTTCTAGATCAGAGCATGAACTTGACTGCGTTGTGGTCAGTTATCTATTGCCCACACTATGCCACAGACCCTTGTGGGCATGCACCAGCTCTTATTCAACTTAAATAGTACACAGCACATATTAGGTACTTAAGAACAAATGACTGTTGTGCAAAACAAAAAAAGGAGTAATGATATGGGAATAAAGAGACATGAGTCAAGCAGTGGCTATTTAAAAGAACTCAGAGATAAATACTCAGGGATAAAAGAACTCAGGGATAAATACTCAGCGCACTTGTTCTAAACAGCAAAGGCCCAGGTGCACTTGGTCACCATCGCTCAAAGGAGGTTAGAATGCTAATTCCTTGGGCAGTGATTTTTGACTTTTTTGCTCACTGCTGTGTCCTCAGAACTCAGAGCAGTATGTGGTATGGTAGGAGATCAATAGATATTTGCAGAATGAATATAAGAATGAATGAGACACTCTTACTAGAACTGCTCAGTCACTGAAGGTTGAACCTAGGAAATATTCTGCAGCCCAGAATTTACCCCACCACCTCTGTTATTAACAAAAACAACTAACATTCACTGAGAGCTTACTATATGCCAGGTACTGTTTCAAATGCTTACGTCAATGATTCCTTTTACTCTTCACAACAAACCTTTAATATAGGTGCTGTTTTACAAAAGAGGAGTGGAGACACAATGGCCCAAGGTGACCCGGGTAGGAAAGAGAAGAGCCAGGCTTCAAACTCAAGCAGTCTGGCTCCAGAATCTGGCTGCGGCCAACACACACAGAGAAAAATGGCTGTGCTTGTCCTGCCTCATTTGGTTGATTGAACCTGTCTGACTTTAGTCAAATATAGAAACATGAAAACTTGGCCAGGAAATCTCTGTTGACTTTTGTTTTTTTTAAGTCCAGCTGCCTAATTTATTAAGAATAGCACAAGTTTTCTGGGCCTAGGGAACTTCACCACAGGATGCTCCCCAGGTTACCTGTGGCAGTCACAGCTGCGTCCCTGTGGCACGCAGCAGCTCACCCTTCAGAACTGTTCTTAAAACACTTGAGATGTTGGAGGAAAGATGTCCATAACAGGTCCAAATGGATTTTGGGAAGAGATCCATAAATACAATACAGAATTCACCACCGGATGGCTGGAAAATTACTCTACTGAAATGAATGGATAATAATAATAGCTTCTAAGCTCTGACCACCTACTACGTTCCAGGCACTCACTAAGTCCTTACTATACATCATCTATTCATTTCATATTCCCAGGAACTCTTGTGAGGTAGGAATTATTACCCACTTTACAGATGAGAGGGTATGTTCAGAAAGGCTAAGAAACTTGACTAGGGTCACACAGTTGGTAGTTGTTAGAGTCGGGATTTGAATCCAGTTCCTTCTAACTCCAAAGCCTGTGTCTTGCCACCTTCCAGCCTACGTGGTCTCCCCACATGTGCTAGAATAATGGCAACACATTATTATTAATGCAGTCATTATTATTAATGACTATCAAATCCTTCAGTTGCCTGCCAAGAACTTTACTGTAAAACCTCCAAACTGCATGTTATTTTTCAGTCTATATAGCTTCTGCTCAAGATAATCAGGCAACAAAACCTCCAAAGTAAAAAGAAATAATGAGAAAGAAATGGCTGAAATCAGGTACTCTGATCATAAGCCTGCCTGGCATCTTTCAGATGCTGAAAATTTCAGAAGGCTGGTCAAGTTGCAACATGTAATTCAGAAACCTTTATTGTAATAACAGCTTATTTTTCCCCCAGGACTCTATTGCTATAACAGATGAAAGCTGGACATGTTTATTCTGGAAGAAAATGGTGAAGAAGGGGCGATACTGCTGTATCAGGGAACCCAGGACAGACCCACAGATAACGGCATAGGAATGGAATGCATGCGGAACAGGGCCAGGTGAAACAAGAAAGGCAGAAAGTTAATGGTGGTTGAAACTGAGCTGCAGACACATGGGAGTTCCTTGTACTAGTCAATCTACTTTTTTGTGTGTTTGAAAATTTCCATTAAAAAAAAAGTCATGCCCCTCCAGCTAGATTACATCCCTAGGAGGTTAATGATCTGGGTTCCATGCCTTCTTGGACACAGTAGTGTAACTGCTGGCCCCTGGCCTTGGAGGGAGATGTCAAGGCTGAAAAAGGATTGAGTCTCCCTGTTTTGTCCTGGTCTGTTCCTTGTTGGCCCATCAGCAAAGGTCCCAGCATACCTCACAGCCAAAACCCTATAGCAAATTCTGCTTTTAAAGAAGTAAGAGGGGTACTGGAACCATTGTTTCTCAGAATTAGAGATGAGTACTCAAAAGACGATTAAACCCTCAAACCACAAGAGGGTAAAAGAACAGGCTGAACTCTGGTTAGTGAGTTGGCTCAGAGGTTACCCGTGAGGATGATACCACTGCACAGAGTAAGGGAGTTGGCAACAACCCAGAAATCAGTGTGTGGCTAGGCTGAAAGGGAAGCTGACCCCTGGGTGCTGAGTGAAGGACAAACCTCAGGCAGGTTTTGGTGACTTCTACCCAAACATTACCTTTTTCCTTTAACACTTTACAGGACAAATGGAAAGATTAGCCAAGCCCGTATCACTTGAAGAAACAATGCCGCTTACAAACCTGAGTGAAGACATGTTTAAAAAGTCCCGGTTATGATAAGATAGCTTTATTTGGTTCACCCAAAGGCAGAGGAATAGGTCTACTGCATCCTTTAGCAAATAAGTAAAAAACAGGGTAAGCAAGGCACAGGATGGGTAAAACCAATCTGCCTGGGCTCTGTGGGTTGTAGGTTAGCCCAGCTGTTCAGGAATGTTGCCCGTGAAAGATGCCCCATGACCATAGGTTTTGCCCCTACCTCCGGTCAGCGATTTTTAAAGTATGTACCAAAGATCACAAGTCCAAGGAGGTGGGCAGAAGAGAGAACGTGAATGCAGTCATGCAGATCCACCCCCAGTATTTAAAACCCAACCCAGAGCACCATCCAATGGCTTCCCGTTCCACTGAGAATAAAATCCAGTCCTGACCACCGTTGCTCCCACCTGTTCTCTCCTGTCTCATTATGTTCCAGCCACATTCCTTGGGCCCCCAACCTCGTTCCCACCTCAAGACCTTTGTACTTGCAGCTCCTCTGCCTTGACTGCTATTCCCTAAATCTTTGCATGGCTATACAGATCTCAGATCAAAGGTCTGAGAGGCCTTTCCTAACTACTAAAGTAGCAACCCTCCCAGTCACTTTCTATCATGTCCTGTTATTCATCCCACTTGTCACTCTCTGATATCATTATTTATTTGATTACTTTTCACTTGTCTGTCTCTCCCCAGTAGAATGTAACCCCCATGAAAGCAGGGTCTTGACTGTCTGGTTTGCCACTATAGCCACAGAATCTAGGACAAGGAATACTTGGTGATGAATGAGTACCTTCCTGGTAGGTCAGTAGCTACCTTCGTGATACACCTTCCTGGTAGGTCAGTAGCTACCTTCATGATATACCTTCCTGGTAGGTCAGTAGCTACTTTCATGATATACCTTCCTGGTAGGTCAGTAGCTACCTTCATGATATACCTTCCTGGTAGGTCAGTAGCTACCTTGGTGATATACCTTCCTGGTAGGTCAGTAGCTACCTTGGTGAGATATATATATATATATATATATGACACCATATTTTTCAAACCAAAAATAAAGGCACTGGGCTTGATGAGGCATTTTTCCTAAAATATGAATGTATGTAAATGAAAATACACAGCATCTACATTTAATAAGGAGTTCACTTGAAAAAACTAAAATTGCATAGAACTGGGACTATCTTGGAGCCTCTGAGACATATAATTATCAGATACATGAAATTCAATTTTTTTCATTGTTTAATTAACATTTCTGATGACTCATGCCTTCAGCACTAAAGCATTTAGTTGTCAACAATCATCAGTAAGAGGAGTGCTCACCAGGGAAGAATGGGATTGCTGAGTGAGAGTCCGGGTGCACAGGTGGGTCTGTGTGTTCACGCATGTGCAAAAGCACCTCCAGCTCAGAATTCATAACTGACAGCTCTTAAAGCCAGAGTGGCCTTGGTTTACGTTTGTTACTATTCTCTGGGGAAGTATGTCTCTAACAATAATGTGAGTGTCAAAAGCCTAACTTTAATGGGTGTGTCAAACGCCTGGGGATCTTAATAAAATGCAGATTCTGATTCTGAGGTGGGGCCTGAGATTTCCCCATATTTCTAATAAGTTCTCACTCAGGTGACGGCTTCTGGCCAGAGGATCACACGTTGAGAAGCAAATTTCTAGTACTACAAAATTACCATCTACCATAATCTAGAAGAAAGACACCTCTAGATTAGCTCAGAAAGGAAGTGGTAACCATAGACGACTTAGTTCCCACGAGACAAAAATATAGAGAACCCAATTAAAGAAAAGCAGAAAGGAACTTCTCTGGAAAGAGATGACTGGGCTTCCTTAAATTCATAATAAGCCAAATTTGTAAGGACTTAAGATAGACTCACTCCTAAGTGCTGATCTGTGTACAGATCTGGGAAACTGTTTAACTCTGGTATGAGAATCTGAAACATATATTCCTTTCAAGTTCCTTTACAAGTTTGATATTTACAACTCTTTGAGCATGAGAAAGCAGAAAGCTTTGCCAACTCTCTGTAGCAACAGAACTAATGTGGACCAATTTCCCCCTTTTCCCCATCTTGCCTATTATAAAACTAGTTATTTTTCTCTGGTTTGCCCTTTAAAGGTTTCCCCTCCTTACCACCAACTCCTGCCCCCAACCTCTGGCCCAGTGGGTAACATACCCAGTGTATGTTTTTCCCCCACTAGTCTGTCACCCCATGAATGGGCAGGGCCACCTGGAACTCTCACCCCACCGAAGCCTCCAGCCTCAACTGGGTGCTCTGGCAGCCTTAACAGAACTCTCACTGCCCTCATCATTCCTCAGAGTTGTTAATGTGCATATCTCCCTGGAGACCTGGGGTGAGCGTGAGGTCACTGAAAAGGCAGGATTTGGGCATTCCTGTGTCTTTCGGAAACTTTCTAGCAATAATGAGTGGCCAGGATCTGTCACCATCCACAGTGACCCCCTTCCTGGTCCACAAAAATGGCAGAAAAACAAACCTGGCCTTCTCCTTCCAGTTTTTTGTATTCCTTAAGAAGTTGCTCCACACGCATCGCACTGTCTCCGATGTCTGTAAACTCTGCTTGCTCTGCCAACACGTTGTCCAGGGCAAGCTTAACCTACAAGACACATTAGAAAAGCCCAGACATAAGCCAATGGACACCCATCTGGAGGTATAGGTTTTTTATACTCTAGACAACTTGAAAATCCAAAAAGGATTCAGGACATATGTGTATCTATATAGATTTTTTTTTTCTACAGCTCATCAGCTTTCAGATTAAGCTGAGGGTGCTGAGACACATGTGGATGGAATATTAAAGCTACACTGAATCAAAAAGGAAGGTAAACCATCACTGAAATACCATGTATGCCAACAGGAAAATGGGATTCTAGTACATTGCTACCCACTGAAAAGGTGAGAAGAGGAATCAAAGATAGAAGGAGGGGACTGGACTGGGGAGGGGAGGGAAGCCCGATGCCCAGAGTTCAAGGGCAAAGAGAGAACCAGAAGTCACTGAAACGTAATGGAAGTTTTATTAAACAAGAAAATAATACCTAACGAAAATTGTGTTCAAAGTGCTGTAGTTGTAGGCGTTGATTAAGCTTCAGGTGATGCTCAGACCAGAACTGACTAAAGGCTTTTTCCGTTTCATTCAACTGAACTAATAACCTGTCAAGAAAGAACAAGAAAGGACATGCAGTCAGCATTCATTTCTACAGGCTCATGGAGATAACACCCGTGTTTTTAGTCAGTGTTACTAATTGTGATAATCTCCTTATTATGAAGTCTGTGTCACCTATGACTTTCTCCTAGTTCAGCTGGTTTCCACATTTCCCATTTTTTAATCAGGACATCCTCAGGACTAGGCAGAAACTTCACTTCAGATGCAGCTGCTATGCTTTAAAATGTACCCCAGGTAACCTTACCTTTCTCTTTATTTCTTTCCACCTAAGAAGACAGGTGTGCAAAGCACAGCACCCAACCAAACTGTTATTTGGCAATGAAGCTCAGTAAATACTACCATCTTCCTTGACATCCTGGGATGAAAGCAGATCATAGGAGGAGGGAATGGCATTCTCATAAAAAGATCTCTGTAGATGGATGCCAGAAGGATACCATGGTTTTTCCTTCATTGTCTCAAATATTCTTCTTTCGTGACCCCACCAAGACCCATCAGCAGCTGTTCCAATCTGTTCTTGGTTGTTTCAGATCATGTGGTTCTACGTATTCTCCCCTGAAAAAGCAGATTCCACCCCTCTCACTCACCCTTCCATGGTAGCTACATTCTCAGCTTCATTGAGACTGAGTTTGCTGGTGGGACTTTTGGTTGCTTGTTCTTGAATACATGACAGCAATGTGGTCCCTTGCTTTCCAAGTAATTTTAGCTCATCCTAGAGAAAGGAAAATACAGTCTCTCTTAGAAGGAATTAAAAGCAAATTCTAGGTAGATTTGAGGTGAGGAAAATGGTAGCTCAGTATATTTTTATTATATAGCAAATTAAATGCTAAAGAAGTCAAGCTATAGCTTTTTAAATTGATTAACTTATTCCTAAATAGGTAATACATACATGATACAAAATTCAAAATATACAAAAGGGTACATACTGAAAACATCAAGTCTTGTGTCCACAGCCCATTCACTTTCCCATTCCAAAAGCAACAACCGTTAAGTTTTTGTGTGTATCTCAAGTTGTTGTAAATTAAAAACAATTAGTTAATAAAATCTGGTTTTAATCCAAGATAGTGACCAGAAACAAGAAAATGACAGATATCAAATGTTAAGTGCTGGAAAAGGCCATGCAATAATAATGTAATCATTGCTAGTCGACCATAAAAAAAAACTTCATCTGGTCTCATCAATAAACACCTGCCAGTCCTGCCCCCAGAGTGTGGCCTTGTTCAGTTATCAAAGTTCAGCAGAGATGGGCAGCAATTTCAGTTTGACATGGAAAGATTCATATTTCCAAGGCAATTCTATTCTCCTCTTTTTACTTAGGGACTTAGGGCATTGCAACTGGGGAAGATGTCAGCCTATCTCTTTCCAAATCCAGTGGCTCTAGTCCTCTACTCACATAATACAGATGGTCTCTCAATGCCCTGAGCATTAAGCATAAGGTAAGCCAAAAGGGGTGGAGCCTGGCCTAGAATTTTGCTGCTGAGAGTTTTGGGTTTTGTTCCTGGGTCACTCAGGATGCTCGTTTGGTATGCCCTGAAGGTAAGAATAGGCCCATAGTTACAAAACAATCTCCTCGATGCACACGAACACTAAATCTCTTCCTCCAGGCCCAGCCATCTCCAGCCTCACTGATGCAGAACTCATTCCCTGTGGGAGGAGTTTTATACTCTCCACTCCAGTCACACAGAAATCCAGGCCCTCTCAGCCTTATGCCTTTGCTCCTCGTCTCCCATCCCACTCCAGTATTCACCCCTTTGAAGACTTCCATTACCTATACCCAGCCTCAAACTTGTCCCAAGATCTGGCTGATGATAGATTTGACTCCTCTGATCAAAATTCTTTGGACAGCCCCTGTGGCTCTGTCCTCTCCAGGTAATGCCCCAAGTCGGCCACTTGACTGGTATTCCTGCCTGGTAACTGGACATATCCCTTCTTCTCCACTCTCAGGTATCAGCCCTCATTTCTTATCTCATCAGTGCTCGTTAAATATTTGTAGGTTGGATGAATTAAAAATAGTCTAAAAGAAATTACATTGCAGATGGATAAAGACAAATAAGATATGGTGGGGGAGAAAAAAGCACTCATAAGTAAGTGCTCTTAGCTTTTCCCTCCTCCTCCTCCCCATGAAAAAGGGTCTTGGCTATTCTACTCAGTTTCTTAACTGCTTCTAAGCTTCCGGCATTCCAGCAGTATTGTGGCATTAGCCATTATCTTATTTATATATATTTATACACACACTCACACACACACAGGATGTGTGATACAGAA
Source organism: Balaenoptera borealis (assembly GCF_965194805.1). Taxonomy (NCBI): domain Eukaryota; kingdom Metazoa; phylum Chordata; class Mammalia; order Artiodactyla; family Balaenopteridae; genus Balaenoptera; species Balaenoptera borealis. The sequence continues at coordinate 84,105,543 of NC_138862.1, read as the reverse complement.
TTGGGAGGAAAGATCGAGGGACCAAAGAAGAAGAGGCATATTACTAGGTCAAGAAGGAGACATTGGAAGGGGAAACTTGGAAGAGAGATACAGCCAAAAAGCTGCAGAATGTGAGGAAAGTATATGAGAGTGAAAAGATGAATCTTAGTAAGTGATGTCATACACTGTGTATTTCCTTTACATGGTTAAAAATACAAGGAAAGGGACTTCCCTGGTGGTCCAGTGGTTAAGACTCCGTGCTCCCAATGCAGGCGGCACAGGTTCGATCCCTGGCTGGAGAACTAAGATCCTGCATGCTGCACAGCGTGGCCAAAAATAAATTTTAAAAAATACAAGGAAAAATTGTAACCTGGTTACACTATGGGACCAGACCACATGGTCAGCTTCAGTAGGGTTACCAAAATCTGCCATAAACATGGAGGGAAAGAATAGGGAACTATGGTACTTGGACAGCATAAAGGTAAGTTGCCCAACCCCAAAATGGAGTTTGTCCTTGTTCACACTGGTGACAATTCAAAATATTTAATACCTGTATAGAGCAGGCACTGACCAATTAGCACAGAAGTCAGACACAATGCTGAAACAGTCCTGAGGCCAACTGTGGTCCAGGTGTTAACCCTTTAGTGGGTTAAAGGGTTGCCAGAATCACGAGGAGGTCTTGTGGGTCCTAGGAAATGGGCCAGGGAGGTAGAATGAAGCTCTCAAGGGATATAAATCTTTAATTCTTTTAACAACTGGTAGGGCTGTCCGAGTGTGTACTTATCATTATGGTTCCATCATTATGGAAACAAGCAGTTGGTCAGAAGAAGACTTACTTAGCAAGGCACTGGGGACTACTTCAGGGTCAAAAGAATTTAAATTTTCTGGGAGGAATTCTTTTTGTGACAAGGGTAAGCATGAATGTAGACACATATTCATTCATTTAAAATGTATTTACTATAAAGAACTATTTTTACATGCCAGGCCCTGTGCTCGGTTGTGTCATGGGCTGGGAGTGGAGGTAAGGCGGGAAGTAAAACAATCAGTCAGAGCCTAGAGAATACATGAATGCTTTATACTCCTTATTCCACTTTTAATACTTACCCTCTATCTGCCATTAAAAGTTAGCTCTACTATCTTGTGTTGTTTATAATGTTGACTAATGAATTCCAGAATCCAGCCTTTAAAATGCAAATCTTCACAATTCAGAGAAATCCTTGAAAGAGATGAGACATCCCCTTTCCTCAGTAACTGCTGAGAGGGATCTCCCTGTGATATAAAACTAGATAAAAACACTGATTATTAGGGTATTAGCATCAAAATACCCTATGGTATTTTGTATCTATTGAAATACCAATAGGTATTCATAAGAATTCCAATTCTGTCTTCCTGTGCAAAAACGAGACCTCTCTGCCTACCTCTTTCTAACTTATGTAGAGTTACTGCAAGTAGAGTTTGAACAAAGGGTCTTTAAAAACTCTTAAAACTATAAAATTATTGCTAGGGCCTATGAAAATACCTTGTAATTCTTTTTTTTTTTTAAAGCAAAATTTTTTTGAAAAGCTTTTTCTTTTTAAAAAATTTTTTTAATTTGTTTTTTGGCTGCGTTGGGTCTTCGTTGTTGCACGCAGGCTTTCTCTAGTTTTGGCAGGCGGGGCTACTCTTCATTGCAGTGCACGGCCTTCTCACTGCGGTAGCTTCTCTTGTTGTGGCGCACAGGCTCTACGTGCGCAGGCTTCAGTATTTGCGGCGCATGGGCTCAGTAGTTGTGGCTCGCGGGCTCTAGAGCGCAGGCTCAGTAGTTGTGGCACACGGGCTTAGTTGCTCCGTGGCATGTGGGATCTTCCTGGACCAGAGATCGAACCCGTGTCCCCTGCATTGACAGGCAGATTCTTAACCACTGCATCACCAGGGAAGTCCCATAACTTGTAATTCTTTTTTTTTTTTTTTTCACACACACACACTGTATTTTATTTTTACAAGAGATAAATAGCCATAACTTGTAATTCTGATTGATCACCTTCTTGATTATTTGTTACCGTGGTAGTATTGATGGAATTGTCCTCTCTGAATACAAAACTGAATGAATACTGAAGGGAACAAATACTGAATACTAAACAGTATTTGTATTTGTAAAGATTGATATGTCACATAACTGAAGGACCACTGGCACTTTCCTCTCCTCCTGCATGATGAGAAAAAGGCCTATGGCTCTTTTCGCTTTCTTATTTTAACAACAACAACAACAAAAAATGGGAGTCTTATCCTACTTAAATGAACACATGGTACAGTGTCTTAGTTGACTAAAGCATCTGAGAGCCAAAGGACAAGGCCCCATGTTTCTGGTCTAAATAAGACTGACAGAGAAGTGAGAATCACCCTCTTTGAGATGCAAGAGGGAGACTGCCTGCTTCTGTGAGCTGCCTCCAAAACCAGCAAGGAAAAAGACAATAGGGAGAGCTGTTTTGCTAAGAAAGAATTCTGCAAGGCCATCAAAAACAGGGTAAGAAAGTACATATCTATATAGGGTTGGTGGTTATTTTATTGTTGTCTTAGGGCCCAAAAATCTTTCTTTTTTTAAATTGAAATATAATTCATGTATCATAAAATTCAACATTTTAAAGTATATAATTCCATGGTTTTTTTCCAGAACATTTTCATCACCCCCCCAAAAAGAAATCCCATACCTATAAGCAGGCACTCTCCATTTCCCCCTCTTCCGAGCTTCCAGGAACCACTAATCTACCTGCTTTCTCTGTGGATTTGCCTATTCTGGATATTTCATATAAATGGAATCATACAATACGTGGCTTTTTTGTGTTTGCTTCTTTCACTTTGTATAATGCTTTCAAGGTTCATACATATTGTAGCATGCATCAGTACTTCATTCCTTTCAATGGCTGAATAATATTCCATTGTATGGATATATCACAATTTATTTATCCATTCCTTCAACGGTTGATGGATATTTAGGCTGTTTCCACTTTTTGGATGTTATGAATAATGCTGCTATGAACATTCATGTATAACCTTCTGTGTGAAACGTTTTCTTTTCTTTCTTTTTATTGGAGTATAATTGCTTTACAATGTTGTGTTAGTTTCTGCTGTACAACAAAGTGAATCAGCTATATGTATACATATATCCCCTCCCTCCCACACCCCGCATCCCACCCATCTAGGTTGCCACAGAGCACAGAGTTGAGCTTCCTGTGCTTTACTGCATGTTCCTGCTACCTATCTATTTTATATTTGGTACTGTATACATGTCAATCTTAATTTCCCAATTCGTCTCCACCTCCCCTTCCTCCCATGCCCACATGTCCGTTCTCTACAGCAACATCTCTATTCCCGCCCTGCAAATAGGTTCATCTGTACCACATTTCTAGATTCCACATATATGCGTTAATATACGATATTTGTTTTTCTCTTTCTGGCTTACTTCACTCTGTATGACAGACTCTGGGTCCATCCACGTCTCTACAAATGACCCAATTTCGTTCCTTTTTATGGCTGAGTAATATTCCATTGTATATATGTACCAAATCTTTTTTTTTTTTTTTGCCATTTCAGTGCTATTTATTTATTTATTTATAAAACATTTTTAGAAATTTCATGTAATGTCTGAAACATTTATATTAACGTATTTCCATATAAATAACCCAATGAAAGTTTAGTATTAGTTGTTCTGTTTGTTTTTTTATACTGCAGGTTCTTATTAGTCATCAACTTTATACACATCAGTGTATACATGTCAATCCCAAGCGTCCAATTCAGCACACCACCATCTCCACCCCACCGCAGTTTTCCCCCCTTCGTGTCCATATGTCTGTTCTCTACATCTGTGTCTCTATTTCTGCCCTGCAAACGGATCATCTGTACCATTTTTCTAGGTTCCACATACATGCGTTAATATACGATATTTTTCTCTTTCCGACTGACCTCACTCTGTATGACAGTCTCTAGATCCATCCACGTCTCAACAAATGACTCAATTTCATTCCTTTTTATGGCTGAGTAATACTCCATTGTATATATGTACCACAACTTCTTTATCCATTCGTCTGTCGATGGGCATTTAGGTTGCTTCCATGACCTGCCTATTGTAAATAGTGCTGCAATGAACATTGGGGTGCATGTGTCTTTTTGAATTATGGTTTTCTCTGGGTATACACCCAGTAGTGGGATTGCTGGATCATATGGTAAATCTATTTTTAGTTTTTTAAGGAACCTCCATACTGTTCTCCATAGTGGCTGTATCAATTTACATTCCCACCAACAGTGCAAGAGGGTTCGCTTTTCTCCACACCCTCTCCAGCATTTGTTGTTTGTAGATTTTCTGATGATGCCCATTCTAACTGGTGTGAGGTGATACCTCACTGTAGTTTTGATTTGCATTTCTCTACTACTTAGTGATGTTGAGCATCTTTTCATGTGTTTCGTGGCCATCTGTATGTCTTCTTTGGAGAAATGTCTATTTAGGTCTTCTGCCCATTTTTGGATTGGGTTGTTTGTTTCTTTAATATTGAGCTGAATGAGCTGTTTATATATTTTGGAGATTAATCCTTTGTCCGTTGATTCATTTGCAAATATTTTCTCCCATTCTGAGGGTTGTCGTTTCGTCTTGTTTATGGTTTCCTTTGCTGTGCAAAAGCTTTGAAGTTTCATTAGGTCCCATTTGTTTATTTTTGTTTTTATTTCCATTACTCTAGGAGGTGGATCAAAAAAGATCTTGCTGTGATTTATGTCAAAGAGTGTGCTTCCTATGTTTTCCTCTAAGAGTTTTATAGTGTCTGGCCATACATTTAGGTCTCTAATCCATTTTGAGTTTATTTTTGTGTATGGTGTTAGGGAGTATTCTAATTTCATTCTACATGTAGCTGTCCAGTTTTCCCAGCACCACTTATTGAAGAGACTGTCTTTTCTCCATTGTATATCTTTGCCTCCTTTGTCATAGATTAGTTGACCATAGGTGCGTGGGTTTATCTCTGGGCTTTCTATCTTGTTCCATTGATCTATGTTTCTGTTTTTGTGCCAGTACCATATTGTCTTGATTACTGTAGCTTTGTAGTATAGTCTGAGGTCAGGGAGTCTGATTCCTCCAGCTCCGTTTTCTTCCCTCAAGACTGCTTTGGCTATTCGGGGTCTTTTGTGTCTCCATACAAATTTTAAGATGATTTGTTCTAGTTCCGTAAAAAATGCCATTGGTAATTTGATAGGGATTGCATTGAATCTGTAGATTGCTTTGGGTAGTAGAGTCATTTTCACAATGTTGATTCTTCCAATCCAAGAACATGGTATATCTCTCCATCTGTTGGTATCATCTTTAATTTCTTTCATCAGTGTCTTGTAGTTTTCTGCATACAGGTTTTTTGTCTCCCTAGGTAGGTTTATTCCTAGGTATTTTATTCTTTTTATTGCAATGGTAAATGGGAATGTTTTCTTAATTTCACTTTCAGATTTTTCATCATTAGTGTATAGGAATGCAAGAGATTTCTGTGCATTAATTTTGTATCCTGTAACTTTACCAAATTCATTAATTAGCTCTAGCAGTTTTCTGGTGGCAGTTTTAGGATACTCTATGTATAGTATCATGTCATCTGCAAACAGTGACAGTTTTACTTCTTCTTTTCCAATTTGTATTCCTTTTATTTCTTTTTCTTCTCTGATTGCCGTGGCTAGGACTTCCAGAACTATGTTGAATAATAGTGGTGAGAGTGGACATCCTTGTCTCGTTCCTGATCTTAGAGGAAATGCTTTCAGTTTTTCACTGTTGAGAATGATGTTTGCTGTGGGTTTCTCATATATGGCCTTTATTATGTTGAGGTAGGTTCCCTCTATGCCCACTTTCTGGAGAGTTTTTATCATAAATGGGTGTTGAATTTTGTCAAAAGCTTTTTCTGCATCTATTGAGATGATCATATGGTTTTTATTCTTCAATTTGTTAATATGGTGTATCACATTGATTGATTTGCGCATATTGAAGAATCCTTGCATCCCTGGGATAAATCCCACTTGATCATGGTGTATGATCCTTTTAATGTGTTGTTGGATTCTGTTTGCTAGTATTTTGTTGAGGATTTTTGCATCTATATTCATCAGTGATATTGGTCTGTAATTTTATTTGTAGTATCTTTGTCTGGTTTTGGTATCAGGGTGATGGTGGCCTCATAGAATGAGTTTGAGAGTGTTCTTTCCTCTGCAATTTTTTGGAAGAGTTTGAGAAGGATAGGTGTTAGCTCTTCTCTAAATGTTTGATAGAATTCACCTGTGAAGGCATCTGGTCCTGGACTTTTGTTTGTTGGAAGATTTTTAATCACCGTTTCAATTTCATTACTTGTGATTGGTCTGTTCATACTTTCTGTTTCTTCCTGGTTCAGTTTTGGAAGGTTATACCTTTCTAAGAATTTGTCCATTTCTTTCAGGTTGTCCATTTTATTGGCATAGAGTTGCTTGTAGTAGTCTCTTAGGATGCTTTGTATTTCTGCAGTGACTGTTGTAACTTCTCCTTTTTCATTTCTGATTTTATTGATTTGAGTCCTCTCCCTCTTTTTCTTGATGAGTCTGGCTAATGGCTTATCAATTTTGTTTATCTTCTCAAAGAACCAGCTTTTAGTTTTATTGATCTTTGCTATTGTTTTCTTTGTTTCTATTTCATTTATTTCCGCTCTGATCTTTATGATTTCTTTCCTTCTGCTAACTTTGGGTTTTGTTTGTTCTTCTTTCTCTAGTTTCTTTAGGTGTAAGGTTAGATTGTTTACTTGAGATTTTTCTTGTTTCCTGAGGTAGGCTTGTATAGCTATAAACTTCCCTCTGAGAACTGCTTTTGCTGCATCCCATAGGTTTTGGGTCGTTGTGTTTTCATTGTCATTTGTCTCTAGGTATTTTTTGATTTCCTCTTTGATTTTTTCAGTGATCTCTTGGTTATTTAGTAACGTATTGTTTAGCCTCCATGTGTTTGTGTTTTTTACGTGTTTTTCCCTGTAATTCATTTCTAATCTCACAGCATTGTGGTCAGAAAAGATGCTTGATATGATTTCAATTTTCTTAAATTTACTGAGGCTTGATTTGTGACCCAAGATGTGATCTATCCTGGAGAATGTTCTGTGCGCACTTGAGAAGAAGGTGTAATCTGCTGTTTTTGGATGGAATGTCCTATAAATATCAATTAAATCTATCTGGTCTATTGTGTCATTTAAAGCTTCTGTTTCCTTATTTATTTTCTGTTTGGATGATCTGTCCATTGGTGTAAGTGAGGTGTTAAAGTCCCCCACTATTATTGTGTTACTGTCAATTTCCTCTTTTATAGCTATTAGCAGTTGCCTTATGTATTGAGGTGCTCCTATGTTGGATGCATATATATTTATAATTGCTATATCTTCTTCTTGGATTGATCCCTTCATCATTATGTAGTGTCCTTCCTTGTCTCTTGGAACATTCTTTATTTTAAAGTCTATTTTATCTGATATGAGTATAGCTACTCCAGCTTTCTTTTGATTTCCATTTGCATAGGATATCTTTTTCCTTCCCCTCACTTTCAGTCTGTATGTGTCCCTAGGTCTAAAGTGGGTCTCTTGTAGACAGGATATAGATGGGTCTTGCTTTTGTATCCATTCAGCAAGCCTGTGTCTTTTGGTTGGAGCATTTAATCCATTCACATTTAAGGTAATTATTGATATGTATGTTCCTATGACCATTTTCTTAATTGTTTTGGGTTTGTTTTTGTAGGTCCTTTTCTTCTCTTGTGTTTCCCACTTAGAGAAGTTCCTTTAGCATTTGTTGTAGAGCTGGTTTGGTGGTGCTGAATTCTCTTAGCTTTTGCTTGTCTGTAAAGCTTTTGATTTCTCCATCAAATCTGAATGAGATCCTTGCCGGGTAGAGTAATCTTGGTTGTAGGTTCTTCCCTTTCAACACTTTAAGTATATCATGCCACTCCCTTCTAGCTTGTAGAGTTTCTGCTGAGAAATCAGCTGTTAACCATATGGGAGTTCCCTTGTATGTTATTTGTCGTTTTTCCCTTACTGCTTTCAATAATTTTTCTTTGTCTTTAATTTTTACCAGCTTGATTACTATGTGTCTCGGCGTGTTTCTCCTTGGGTTTATCCTGTATGGGATTCTCTGCGCTTCCTGGACTTGGGTGGCTATTTCCTTTCCCATGTTAGGGAAGTTTTCGACTATAATCTCTTCAAATATTTTCTCTGGTCCTTTCTCTCTCTCTTCTCCTTCTGGGACCCCTATAATGCGAATGTTGTTGCGTTTAATGTTGTCCCAGAGGTCTCTTAGGCTGTCTTCATTTCTTTTCATTCTTTTCTCTTTAGTCTGTTCCACAGCAGTGAATTCCACCATTCTGTCCTCCAGGTCACTTATCCGTTCTTCTGCCTCAGTTATTCTGCTATTGATTCCTTCTAGTGTAGTTTTCATTTCAGTTATTGTATTGTTCATCTCTTTTTGTTCGTTCTTTAATTCTTCTAGGTCTTTGTTAAACATTTCTTGCATCTTCTCGATCTTTGCCTCCATTCTTTTTCCAAAGTCCTGGATCATCTTCACTATCATTATTCTGAATTCTTTTTCTGGAAGGTTGCCTATCTCCACTTCATTTAGTTGTTTTTCTGGGGTTTTATCTTGTTCTTTCATCTGGTATATAGCCCTCTGCCTTTTCATCTTGTCTATCTTTCTGTGAATGTGGTTTTTGTTCCACAGGCTGCAGGACTGTAGTTCTTCTTGCTTCTGCTGTCTGCCCTCTGGTGGTTGAGGCTATCTAAGAGGCTTGATGGGAGGCTCTGGTGGTGGGTAGAGCTGACTGTTGCTGTGGCAGTCAGAGCTCAGTAAAAGTTTAATCCACTTGACTGTTGATGGGTGGGGCTGGGTTCCCTCCCTGTTGGTTGTTTGGCCTGAGGCAACCCAACACTGGAGCCTACCTGGGCTCTCTGGTGGGGCTAATGACAGACTCTGAGAGGGCCACGCCAAGGAGTACTTCCGAGAACTTCTGCTGCCAGTGTCCTTGTCCCCACGGTGAAACAGAGCCACCCCCCCCCCGCCTCTGCAGGAGACCTACCAACACAAGCAGGTAGGTCTGGTTCAGTCTCCCCTGGGGTCACTGCTCCTTCCCCTGGGTCCCGATGTGCACACTATTTTGTGTGCGCCCTCCAAGAGTGGGGTCTCTGTTTCCCCCAGTCCTGTCGAAGTCCTGCAATCAATTCCCACTAGGCTTCGAAGTCTGATTCTCTAGGAATTCCTCCTCCCGTTGCCGGAACCCCAGGTTGGGAAGCCTGACGTGGGGCTCAGAACCTTCACTCCAGTGAGTGGACTTCTGTGGTATAAGTGTTTGCCAGTCTGTGAGTCACCCACCCACCAGTTATGGGATTTGATTTTACTCTGATTGTGCCCCTCCTACTGTCTCATTGTGGCTTCTCCTTTGTCTTTGGATGTGGGGTATCTTTTTTGGTGAGTTCCAGTGTCTTCCTGTCGATGATTGTCCAGCAGCTAGTTGTGATTCTGGTGTTCTTGCAAGAGGGAGTGAGAGCACGTCCTTCTACTCTGCCATCTTGGTTCCTCCCAATGACCTGTACCACGTCTTCTTTATCCATTCAACTGTTGTTGGACTTTTAGGTTGTTTGCATGTCCTGGCTATTGTAAATAGTGCTGCAATGAACATTGAGGTACATGTGTCCTTTTGAATTATGGTTTTCTCAGGGTATACGCCCAGTACTGGGATTGCTGGGTCATATGGTAGTTCTATTTTTAGTTTTCTAAGGAACCTCTATACTGTTTTCCATAGTGGCTGTGTCAATTTACATTCCCACCAACAGTGCAAAAGGGTTCCCTTTTCTCCACACCCTCTCCAGCATTTATTGTTTCTAGATTTTTTGATGATGGCAATTCTGACCGGTGTGAGGTGATACCTCATGGTGGTTTTGATTTGCATTTCTCTAATGATTAGTGATGTTGAGCATCTTTTCATGTGTTTGTTGGCCATCTGTATGTCTTCTTTGGAGAAGTGTTCATTTAGGTCTTCTGCCCATTTTTGGATTGGGTTGTTTGTTTTTTTGATATTGAGCTCTATGAGCTGCTTGTACATTTTGGAGATTAATCCTTTGTCGGTTGCTTTGTTTGCCAATATTTTCTCCCATTCTCAGGGTTGTCTTTTCATCTTGTTTAAGGCTTCCTTTGCTGTGCAAAACCTTTTGAGTTTAATTAGGTTCCATTTGTTTATTTTTGTTTTTATTTCCATTTCTCTAGGAGGTGGGTCAAAAAGGATCTTGCTGTGATTTATGTCATAGAGTGTTCTGCCTATGTTTTCCTCTAAGAGTTTTATAGTGTCTGGCCTTATATTTAGGTCTTTAATCCATTTTGAGTTTATTTTTGTGTATGGTTACTTTAGGAAATGTTCTAATTTCATTATTTTACATGTAGCTGTCCAGTTTTCCCAGCACCACTTACTGAAGAGGCTGTCTTTTCTCCATTGTATATTCTTGCCTCCTTTGTCAAAGATAAGGTGACCATACGTGCGTGGGTTTATTTCTGGGCATTCTATCCTGTACCATTGACCTATATTTCTGTTTTTGTGCCAGTACCATACTGTCTTGATTACCGTAGCTTTGTAGTATAGTCTGAAGTCAGGGAGCCTCATTCCTCCAGCTCCGTTTCTCTTTCGCAAGATTGCTTTGGCTATTCAGAGTCTTTTGTGTTTCCATACAAATTGTAAACTTTTTTGTTCTAACTCTGAAGAATGCCATTGGTAATTTGATAGGGATTACAATGAATCTGTAGATTGCTTTGGGTAGTATAGTCATTTTCACAACTTTGACTCTTCCAACCCAAGAACATGGTATATTTCTCCATCTGTTTATGTCATGTTTAATTTCTTTCATCAGTGTTTTATAGTTTTCTGAGTACAAGTCTTTTGCCTCCTTAGGTAGGTATATTCCTAGGTATTTTATTCTTTTTGTTGCAGTGGTAAATGGGAGTGTTTCCTTAATTTCTCTTTCAGATTTTTCATTATTACTATGTAGGAATGCAAGCGATTTCTGTGCATTAATTTTGTATCCTGAAACCTTACCAAATTTACTGATTAGTTCTAGTACTTTTCTGGTGACATCTTTAGGATTTTCTATGTATAGTATCATGTCACCTGCAAACGGTGACAGTTTTACTTTTTTCCAACTTGTATTCCTTTTATTTCTTTTTCTTCTGATTGCCGTGGCTAGGACTTCCAAAACTATGTTGAATAAGAGTGGCGAAAGTGGATATCCTTGTTTTGTTCCTGATCTTAGTGGAAATGCTTTCAGTTTTTCACCACTGAGAATGATGTTTGCTGTGGGTTTCTCATATATGGCCTTTATTATGTTGCGGTAGATTCCTTCTATGCCCATTTTCTGGAGAGTTTTTATCATAAATGGGTGTTGAATTTTGTCAGAAGCTTTTTCTGCATCTATTGAGATTATCATATGGTTTTTATTCCTTAATTTGTTAATATGGTGTATCACATTGATTGATTTGCATATACTGAAGAATCCTTGCATTCCTGGAATAAATCCCACTTGATCATGGTGTATGATCCTTTTAATGTGCTGTTGGATTCTGTTTGCTAGTATTTTATTGAGGGTTTTTACATCTATGTTCATCAGTGATATTGGTCTGTGATTTTCTTTTTTTGTGATATCTTTGTCTGGTTTTGGTATCAGGGTGATGGTGGCCTCGTAGAACAGATTTGGGAGTGTTCCTCCCTCTGCAATTTTTTGCAAGAGTTTGAAAAGGATAGGTGTTAGCTCTTCTCTGAATGTTTGATAGAATTCGCCTGTGAAGCCATCTGGTCCTGGACTTTTGTTTGTTGGAAGATCTTTAATTACAGTTTCAATTTCATTACTTGTGATGGGTTTGTTTATATTTTCTAATTCTTCCTGGTTCAGTCTTGGTAAATTGTACCTTTCCAAGAATTTGTCCATTTCTTCAAGGTTGTCCATTTTATTGGCATATAGTTGTTTGTAGTAGTCTTTTATAATCCTTTGTATTCCTGTTTTGTCAGTTGTGATTTCTCCTTTTCCATTTCTAATTTTATTGATTTGTGTCCTCTCCCTTTTTTTCTCGATGAGTCTGGCTAAAGGTTTATCAATTTCGTTTATCTTCTCAAAGAACCAACTTTTAGTTTTATTGATCTTTGCTATTGTTTTCTTCGTTTCTATTTCATTTATTTCTACTCTGATCTTTATGATTTCTTTCCTTCTACTGACTTTGGGTTTTCTTTGCTCTTCTTTCTCTAGTTGTTTTAAGTGTAGGATTAGGTTGTTTTTTGAGATTTTTCTTGTTTCTTGAGGTGAGATTGTATTGCTGTAAACTTCCCTCTTAGAACTGCTTTTGCTGAGTCCCATAGGTTTTGGGTCATCGTGTTTTCGTTGTCATTTGTTTCTATGTATTTTTTAATTTCCTCTGATTTCTTCAGTGATCACTTGGTTATTCAGTAGTGCACTGTTTTGCCTCCATGTATTTATGTTTTTTACAGTTTTTTTCCTGTAATTGATTTCTAATCTCATAGTGTTGTGGTCAGAAAAGATGTTTGATACGATTTCAATTTTCTTAAGTTTTCCGAGGCTTGATTTGTGACCGAAGATGTGATCTATCCTGGAGAATGTTCCATGTGCACTTGAGAAGAAAGTGTGTTCTGCCACTTTTGGGTGGCATGTCCTATAAATATCAATTAAGTCTATCTGATCTATTGTGTCATTTAAAGCTTGTGTTTCCTTATTTATTTTCTGTTTGGATGATCTGTCCATTGGTGTAAGTGGGGTGTTAAAGTCCCCTACTATTATTGTGTTACTGTCAATTTCCCCTTTTATGATGGTAAACATTTGCCTTATGTATTGAGGTGCTCTTATGTTGGGTGCATAAATATTTATAATTGTATGTCTTCTTCATGGATTGATCCCTTGATCATTATGTTATGTCCTTCCTTATCTCTTGTAACAGTCTTTTTTTTAAAGTCTATTTTATCTGATACGAGTATTGCTACTCCAGCTTTCTTTTGATTTCCATTTGCATGGAGTATCTTTTTCCATCCCTTCACTTTCAGTCTGTATGTGTCCCTTGGTCTGAAGTGGGTCTCTACAAGAGACAGCATATATATGAGTCTTGCTTCTGTATCCATTCAGCCAGTGTGTCTTTTGGTTGGAGCATTTAATCCATTTACATTCAAGGTTATTATTGATATGTATGTTCCTATGACCATTTTCTTAATTGTTTTGGGTTTGCTTTTGTGGGTCTGTTTTCTTTTCTTGTGTTTCCTGCCTAGAGAAGTTCCTTTAGCTTTTGTTGTGAAGTTCGTTTGGTGGTGCTGAATTCTCTTAGCTTTTGCTTGCCTGTAAAGCTTTTGATTTCTCTGTCAAATCTGAATGGGATCCTTGCTAGGTAGAGTAATCTTGGTTGTGGGTTTTTCTATTTCATCATTTTAAGTATGGCCTGCCACTCCCTTCTGGCCTGCAGAGTTTCTGCTGAAAAATCAGCTGATAACCTTATGGGGATTCCTTTGTATGTTATTTTTTGCTTTTCCCTTGCTACTTTTAATATTTTTTCTTTGAATTTAATTTTTCTTAGCTTGATTAATATGTCTTGGTGTGTTTCTCCTAGGGTTTATCCTGTATGGGACTGGTTGATTGAAGAGGCAACTATGTGCTTATGTGAACCTAAAATAAGGGCTCTCAAAGATCCCCTAGAGAAAGGAAGTCAAGAAATCAAACCAAATCTCTTAATGTTGTGCTGTTCAGACAAAAACTCTCTGGGCTGGGAGGAAGCCTTAAATCATACACTGTAACTTGTATAGATATTTAAATAGATTTAAAAGTTCACTGTTCTGAGGATGAATCTTACAGTATTTTTTCACTTGGAAAAGATGCTTTCCAAATGAAAAAAAAATTATTCAACTAGTTATAGAAACTTTGGTTTTAAAAAATAGGAAAATACTCAAGTAAAAATAAAAATAAAATTATGTAAAATAATCACAAAAACTACTAAGTTATTCATAAAAGTTTAAATAGTATTCCTTTTTTGTAATATAAACTCTTTCTCTCTCTAAAGCTTTTTTGGATGGGAAAAAGGAAAAATCTAAACCTAGTTTAATGATTTTGGAATTTTTGCTTCTAATTTATAAGATATGAAACAAAGAAGTCAAATCTGACTTACACACATAGTGTTTTAATTCCAAGAACAGCTGGCCACCATGAACCAGAAAATGACCTTACTCCATCTTGGAGACTGGTTCTTTCCTTCCCTTTCCCTTTGTGGAACTCTTGGTCAGTGTAGAGATGACAGAACACCCACTCATCTGCCTTCCCTGGGAACCCTCACTGCACATACAGCAGGACCTGACTGGCTGGTTTCACCCCTCAGATATGTGTCCTCATCTAAAATCCAATTTGTTTTCACCTTTTCCCCAGAGGCCTCCTTGATTGGCCACATTGTCATCTTGATGGTTCTGCTCTGCAACCTCTCCCAGCCCTTCTTGGAATGAGGCACAGAACACACTTGCTCATGAGCCCAGGCTGGAGCTCTGATGCTCAACATCACACCTATATACTAACTGACTGCTCTGTAGGCTCCTGTGGTCTGTGACCTTTGGGCGTGGATCACCAACCCTTTTCTAGCAGTCTTCACAGAGGCACCCTCGACCCAGCCTTCCACACCCCATGCCGTCTCTTCCAAGAAACATGGGAGGTGAACTTTGCCAATATGTTTGGCAAAGAAAATGGTCAAGTTTCTCAGCGGCATTTCCAGGGAAAATTCCAGGATGCTTTCAGGCTTCTACAGTTTCAAACCAGATCTTTTGATTACTCAGAGTAATTCTGAGAATACATTTTGAACTCTTTTTGGTAACCAAGACCCTTAAAGATAGAATTAAACAGTGCTCCCTGACACATGGAAGAATTAATTTGCCACAACTACTAGACTCTGACTCCCCTAACTAAACTATGAGTTCTTTGAGTTGGCATTTTGTTTGTTTGTTTTCTTGGCATGTGGTGGTGGGTCATCAATACATGCTGAATAAATAAAAAATCAATCACCTAGCAAAGCAAAATTTTTGCAAATTTTGGGTCACAGATAAAAGAGAGTTCAGCTCTTCTTAAGCTCAACACAGCAAGTATACATGCAATGCTACGATGTATCAACCTTCCAATCCTTGATTTGCTGCCCTGTTGAGTTCTGGTCTCCTGTGAAATAATAGACTTGGTCGGTTTCTGGAGACAGAAAGTGGCTGACACCCAGCTGGTAAGCCCTGAGAAGACTTCCCTTTACTGCATGGCCTAAAAGAATCTGCCAAGCTGCCTTCTCAGCAGGTTCTGACATGTTTTTATGAATCCTTTAGTAGGTGTCTCTCCTTAAACCCAGTTCAGAGCACCTTTCATAGTTCTCTTTCTCATATTGGTCCCCAAATAAAAAGACACATCCCTGAGAGAGTGAAGCAATAAATCAGCTTACTAGTCTGCCCCAAAACTTCACAACAGCCTCAGGAAAGCTTATGCTTCAAAAGCCAACTCCCATCCCTCCCTCCCTTCCTCCCTGCAATTTCAGCCCATTATATCTTGTTCTGTCCTGAGAAGATCATAGGAGTGTGGACCTTGAAGGGATGTTCACACACCTTGTCTCACCAGCACAAAGCTGGAATGAGTTCCCTTTTAAGGGGCTGCTTCTCACAACCTGCAATCATTTCACATGTACTACCCAGTCATTAAGAGATTTTCCTCTTTACACACTGCCTATATAGAAGATTAAAGATGATTAGTGGCTGCCAAGTTGCTGGAGAAGTGGGAAGAAGAGGGCTTAACTTTTAATTCTGCTCCCAGCACTCTCCAGGAAGCTGACCATCTGCCAGCACATAGGCTGGCCTCTGAGAGGTTACTGACCACTCACCTGCAACTTGCCCTGCTGCCTTGTGTGGGACATGAGAAGGTCTTCAGAGGATGGCATGCTTCTGGGCAGTTCTGTTGTGGCTAGGCAGGCCCCAAAAGTCTGGAGCATCTGAGCAGTGCTCTTCAATGCCAGAGCAAAGTTTTCAATGGCCTGGAAGTTCAGACAATCATAACAGTGTAGAGGGATTAACATTCACCAATATGCTCTCTCAATAGGACAGGGGAACTATTTCCTGAGTATACGAAATAGGCCATGCATTGTACTTTGTGCTATACATTTGTCTATCATCTCAATAATCTAGAGTAGAAGGCATTTTATCTCCATTTTATAGAAGAGGGAACTGAAGCTCTAGCAGGTCAAGTAAATTGGCCAAGATCATATTACTAGGACAGTAAGGAAGGAAAGAAGGTAGGATTCAACCAATGGTTGTTCTATTTTTTCAGGAGTTTTCTGAGGATCAAAAGGAATGGCAAATTTGAAAGGATCTTGGGCACAGATGAGTATCTTACAAATGTAAAAGTAAGAACTAAGAGAATCAGGTATAAAGCCTGGAAATGTCATCCTAGAAATAGGGGAAAGCCAAAGGTTTCCTGTGGCGAGTGCAATTAACAAAATAACTTGATTCCATGTGTCTGATTAGTGATTATTAGTAATTGGTGATTATTAGTAATCACTAATTGGAAATGGTACAGAGGACCTGCTCCTAATAGAGTGATTCAAAAAAGCTTGGCCTTAGTCTTGGCTCTGCCACTACTTGACCATATGACCTTAGATAAATCACCTCTTTACTCTGTAAAGCCTGCGAACCACAACTACTGAAGCCCGCACGCCTAGAGCCCGGGCTCTGCAACAAGAGAAGCCCACTCACCGCAAGGAAGAATAGCCCCAGTTCGCCACAACTATCTCTGCCCACACACAGCAACGAGGACCCAATGCAGCCAAAAATAATAAATAAATTAAATAAATGAATTTATAAACAAAACCAAAAAAAAAAACATTACACCCTAAAACAGGGTGAATTCTACTTAATCAAATGTAGTTGAGGTGTTTGTTCATCAGTAAATTTTTTTTTAATAAATTTATTTATTTTTGGCTGCGTTGGGTCTTCACTGCTGTGTGCAGGTTTTCTCTAGTTGCAGCAAGCGGGGGCTACTCTTCGTTACGGTATGTGGGCTTCTCAATGCGGTGGCTTCTCTTATTGCGGAGCACAGGCTCTAGGCACATGGGCTTCAGTAGTTGTGGCTTGTGGGCTCTGGAGTGCAGGCTCAGTAGTTGTGGCTCACAGGCTTAGCTGCTCCACAGCATGTGGGATCTTCCCGGACCAGGGCTCAAACCCGTGCCCCCTGCATTGGCAGGCGGATTCTTAACCACTGCGGCACCAGGGAAGTCCTCATCAGTAAATGTTGAACAACATGTTTCCAAAGTGAGTAGATAGAGAGGTGTGCTGACACTGCAAGGTGTTTTCAGGATGGTGAAAGCAACTTCTGATTTTGCATAGAAAACCTAATCTTCTCAAGGGTATGAGGCTAGGAGAGCAGGGAAAGGGGAATGACAACTTTATATAGACAAACATTATTTGCTGAGTTTCAATCTCACTTTTTCCTTAATATTCCTAACCCTTCTATTTTAGCATAATAACCATCACTATGAGTAAGTAGGAAAAAGTAAAATACTATATTTCAGATGCTTTCATAGACATTATATCACTTATTCTGCATATCAAACCTTCAGGTAGCTTTTGTTAGTCCAAGGTTTCCTACCATTGGCACTATTGATATGTTGGTCCAGATAATTCTTTATTGTGGGGGGCTGTCTAGTGCATTATAAGATGTTTAGCAGCATCCTTGGCTCCTACCCAGGATACGCCAGTAACACCCCTCTCCCCAAGTTATGACTATAAAAAACATCTATCTAAAGACATCGACAAATGTCCTCTGGGGGAAAACTGCCCCTAGCTGAGAACCACTGTGTTAGTTGCAGGGGAGAAAACAAACTCAGAGAGGTTTAGTAACTCCCCTGAGCTCAGATAAGAAGCAATGGTGGCAACATTTAAATGCAGCTTCTTCTGACTTGGTGGGTTTCAATCTGTCTGTACACTAGAATCATCTGGGGAGTTTTGTGACCCACTAATGCCTGAGACCCATCCTAGATCAAATAAATTAAATTCTCTGAGGTATAGCAGAGTATTTTGCAAACTCCCCAGGTGCACTCTAAATCAAGTCCCCCAAAACCCCCATACCAGAAAATGAGCCAAGATGAAGGTAATCAGCAAGAGAAGTCCTAGCTTTTATCCTTGCACCTTGTCTCTCCCCGTGCCTGTTGCTTAGAAAACCCAACCTTCCCGATGTTAGGTAGTCATGGGCAATGACTGCCCAACAGTTGATCTCTAGGTCTCCTGTCTCTAGAAAACCAGGAGGGACACTGAAAAGGGCACATAAATTGGTACTTACAGTTCGATGATTTATCCACTGACTGTGGCGATATTCCAAAGTTCCCCCTAAGTCCTCTGTCAGTTGGCTTTTGTCGATGTAGTTATGAAGGTCAGAAACGGAGTTTAACATAACGATCTAAAACAGAAAAAACCCAATATATTCCTCACAGATAATTAAGTAGCTCATCTAGATTCTACTGTTATTTAATTTAAAATTTTATTTTATTTTATTTGGCTGCACCATGCAGCATGCAGGATCTTAGTTCCCCCAGGGACCGAACCCATGTCCCCTGCGCGGACAGGGGACATGGAAGCGAAGAGTCTCAACCACTGGACCACCACGGAAGTCCCTACTGTTGTTTAAATAGTACTTCAACTTTGCCTAATCAGGCATTTATATCCAAAGATGGTTACTTCAACCAGCAGAGAAACATTTTAAAGTCTCTTTCCATTTTCCCCCTTTGAGTGAGGAACAGCAGTGCTGAACAGCCTGCAACAAAACAGTGACTTGAATCAGTGAGCTCAGTTCTAAGCTGCCTAGAAGTCAGGTCTTGCTTTAGGTAAATTTTTGTCAAAAGTTCCCAGGCTAAAGTATACCCTTCAGCCACCAAAACCAAACGCTGTACTGAGACCTAAAAATCTGCAATGAAAATTCCAATGAAGGGTGGGCTGGTGAATACCAAAATAAAATTAGAACACAAGGACCCATTGAGGAGTATGGACTGAGAAGATTGACTACACTGATGCCCCTTCTATGAGGGGTGGTGATATGCCCCAAACTTATCTCAGGTGGAGAAAGTTTTGAGGTGATTGTGAGTGGGTTTTCATAAATTAACAAGCCTGCTGATGAACAAATGCCCAGACATCTAGAGGAAGATGACATACTCCAATCTGTCCCTTTCTACTCCACTGCAGTGGTCCTGCCCAGGGAGCAGTCCCGGCTCTCTGTAGCAGGGACAATATCATACCCCTACTCACTCTCATCTCTGAAACACACACCCCTTGTAGCCTTTAACTGATGACTTTATATTTCTTCAGTCATTGATTATTTTGACCTGTGAGTATAATAAACTTCTTCCTTCAAAGCCTCCCCCTCATTTCTTCCTGTGGCAGCCCTGACTTTACCATGTCATATCCAACATGTACATTCTTAGAACAGATTCTTGGTCAGAGGACATGAGAATATAGGCTTTTTTCTATTATTATATAGTATTAGTCAAGTGATAAATCCACTTTGGGATGAAAAGAATATAAGTTAGACCCCAAAGTCTACAGGTAAAACAAAACTGACTGACTCATTCAACATATCTGTATTGAACTTCTAATAATTGCCAGGCTCTGAGGGATAAAAGTAAGCACCAAAAGCCCTGCCTTCAAGGAACTTAAGTTTAGTGGGATCTGATTCTACATATCGCTATGTTAACCTTGTCAGGCTCCATGTTCCATGCCTTTCTCCTTCACTTATGGAAAGGAGTTTGGGAACTTAAAAAATTATTTTTATAACATAAGAGAAAGGGAAAAACAAACAAACAAAGCTGAATCCATCTGTCTTTCCCTCCTAAATTTTTTGTTTAAATAAATGTATTTTATTTATTTTATTTTTGGCTGCATCGGGTCTTTATTGCTGTGCACGGGCTTTCTCTAGTGGTGAGCGGGGGCTACTCTTCGTTGTGGTGCACAGGCTTCTCATTGCGGTGGCTTCTCTTGTTGCAGAGCACGGGCTTTAGGCACGCGGGCTTCAATAGTTGTGGCTCACGGGCTCTAGAGTGCAGGCTCAGTACTCATGGCGCACGGGCTTAGTTGCTCCACGGCATGTGAGATCTTCCCGGACCAGGGCTTGAACTCACGTCCCCTGCATTGGCAGGCAGATTCTTAATAACTGCGCCACCAGGGAAGTCCCTTTACTCTTATTCTTGAAATTTTTCCATGAGTTGAAAATTATTTCCAACTCAATGAATAATAAAACCAAGAATATATTAGAAACTTTTCTATATCACTATAGATTTTTCTTATTTTTTTTTTTCATTTCTCAATTGAGATATAATTTACATAAATAAAATTCACAGATCTTAAGGGTACAGTTCAATTCGTTTTGACAAATGTATACACACATGTAACACTTTTTAACCAAGACATAGAACATTTCCTCAGAAAGTTCTCCTAGGCCTCCTTCTGGTCTCCACTATCTCCACCCCTAACAGCAGCCACTGTTTTAACTGTCTACCACCATAGCTTAGTCTTGCCTCTTATTGAACTTTATATAAAAAGAATCACAGAAAATAATACACTTCAGTGTCTAGCTTCTTTCTTTCAAGAGAATATTTTTGAGATAAACCCATGTTGTTGCATGTTCAGTACTTCACTCCTTCTTTATTGCTTAATATTATCCCTTTACACGAATATGCCACAATTTCTTTATCTATTCATCTGTCATTGGAAATGTGTTTTCATGTCTCTTGGGTGGGTCATGGGGCAGGTATATGTTTAACTTTGTAAAAAATTGCCAACTGTTTCCACCGTGGTTGTACCACACCTTACCACTTCTGATGGTTGCATAATATTTAACTGAGTGGGTAGACCATAATTTAATTAACCAGCTCCCTGTTGTTGGGCATTACTTTTTTCCCAATCATTTACTATTACAAACAATTTGGTAATGAATATCATTATATATGCAGCTTTGTGTATGTGCGTGAGATACCTGCAGAATAACTCTTATAGGTAGGTCAGAGGGTATGTACGTTTTAATTTTTGATAAATACCGTCAATTAGTCTTTCATATTGGTCATTACCAACTTCATTCCTAACAACAAAGTATGCAAATGCCTGTTTGCCTCACATCTCTGCCAAAGTTAGAGGTAAAAAAAAAATTTTTTTTTACATCTTTGAGTATAATTGCTTTACAATGGTGTGTTTCTGCTTTATAGCAAAGTGAATCAGTTATACATATACATATATCCCCATATCTCTTCCCTCTTGCATCTCCCTCCCCCCCACCCTCCATATCCCACCCCTCTACGTGGTCACACAGCACCGAGCTGATCTCCCTGTGCTATGCGGCTGCTTCCCACTAGCTATCTATTTTACATTTGATAGTGTATATGTGTCCATGTCATTCTCTCACTTTGTCCCAGCTTACCCTTCCCACTCCCCATTCTTCAAGTCCATTCTCTAGCAGGTTTGTGTCTTTATTCTCATCTTGCCCCTAGGTCCTTCATGATCTTTTTTTTTTTTTTTTTAGATTCCATATATATGTGTTAGCATACGGTATTTGTTTTTCTCTTTCTGACTTACTTCACTCTGTGTAACAGACTCTAGGTCAATCCACCTCACTACAAATAACTCAATTTCGTTTCTCTTTATGGCTGAGTAATATTCCATTGTATATATGTGCCACATCTTCTTTACCCATTCATCTGTTGATGGACATTTAGGTTGCTTCCATGTCCTGGCTATTGTAAATAAAGCTGCAATGAACATTGTGGTACATGACTCCTGTTGAATTATGGTTTTCTCAGGGTATATGCCCAGTAGTGGGATTGCTGGGTTGTATGGTAGTTCTATTATTAGTTTTTAAAGGAATCTCCATACTCCTCTCCATAGTGGCTGCATCAATTTACATTCCCACCAACAGTGCAGTAGGGTTCCCTTTTCTCCACACCTTCTCCAGCATTTATTGTTTGTAGATTTTTTTGATGATGGCCATTCTGACTGGTGTGAGATGATATCTCATTGTAGTTTTGATTTGCATTTCTCTAATGATTAATGCTGTTGCGCATTCTTTTATGTGTTTGTTGGCAATCTGTATATCTTCTTTGGAGAAATGTCTATTAGGTCTTCTGCCCATTTTTGGATTGGGTTGCTTGTTTTTTTGATATTGAGCTGCATGAGCTGCTTGTAAATTTTGGAGATTAATCCTCTGTCAGTTGCTTCATTTGCAAATATTTTCTCCCATTCTGAGGGTTGTCTTTTCGTCTTGTTTATGGTTTCCTTTGCTGTGTAAAAGCTTTTAAGTTTCATTAGGTCCCATTTGTTTATTTTGTTTTTATTGCCATTTCTCTAGGAGGTGGGTCAAAAAGGATCTTGCTGTGATTTATGTCATGGAGTGTTCTGCCTAAGTTTTCCTCTAAGAGTTTAATAGTGTCTGGCCTTACATTTAGGTCTTTAATCCATTTTGAGTTTATTTTTGTGTATGGTGTTAGGGAGTGTTCTAATTTCATTCTACTACATATAGCTGTCTAGTTTTCCCAGCACCACTTATTGAAGAGGCTGTCTTTTCTCCACTGTATATTCTTGCCTCCTTTATCAAAGATAAGGTGACCATATGTGCGTGGGTATATCTCTGGGCTTTCTACCCTGTTCCATTGATCTATATTTCTGTTTTTGTGCCAGTACCATACTGTCTTGATTACTGTAGCTTTGTAGTATAGTCTGAAGTCAGGGAGCCTCAATCCTCCAGCTCCGTTTTTCTTTCTCAAGATTGCTTTGGCTATTCAGTTTTTTGTGTTTCCATACAAATTGGAAGATTTTTTCTTCTAATTCTGTGAAAAATGCCATTGGTAGTTTGATAGGGATTGCATTGAATCTGTAGATTGCTTTGGGTAGTAGAGTCATTTTC
The DNA here is from genome assembly GCF_965194805.1 of Balaenoptera borealis. NCBI lineage: Eukaryota > Metazoa > Chordata > Mammalia > Artiodactyla > Balaenopteridae > Balaenoptera > Balaenoptera borealis. The sequence goes on along the minus strand of NC_138862.1, from coordinate 84,082,621 downwards.
ACAGTGTTGATTCTTCCAGTCCAAGAACATGGTATATCTCTCCATCTATTTGTATCATCTTTAATTTCTTTCATCAGTGTCTTATAATTTTCTGCATACAGGTCTTTTGTCTCCTTAGGTAGGTCTATTCCTAGATATTTTATTCTTTTTGTTGCAATGGTAAATGGGAGTGTTTTCTTAATTTCACTTTCAGATTTTTCATCATTAGTGTAGAGGAATGCAAGAGATTTCTGTGCATTAATTTTGTATCCGGCTACTTTACCAAATTCATTGATTAGCTCTAGTAGTTTTCTGGTAGCATCTTTAGGATACTCTATGTATAGTATCATGTCATCTGCAAACAGTGACAGCTTTACTTCTTCTTTTCCGATTTGGATTCCTTTTATTTCTTTTTCTTCTCTGATTGCTGTGGCTAAAACATCCAAAACTATGTTGAATAATAGTGATAAGAGTGGGCAACCTTGTCTTGTTCCTGATCTTAGTGGAAATGGTTTCAGTTTTTCACCATTGAGGACGATGTTGGCTGTGGGTTTGTCATATATGGCCTTTATTATGTTGAGGTAAGTTCCCTCTATGACTAGTTTCTGAAGGGTTTTTATCATAAATTGGTGTTGAATTTTGTCGAAAGCTTTCTCTGCATCTATTTAGATGATCATATGGTTTTTCTCCTTCAATTTGTTAATATGGTGTATCACATTGACTGATTTGCGTATATTGAAGAATCCTTGCACTCCTGGGATAAACCCCACTTGATCATGGTGTATGATCCTTTTAATGTGCTGTTGGATTCTGTTTGCCAGTATGTTGTTAAGAATTTCTGCATCTATGTTCATCAGTGATATTGGCCTGTAGTTTTCTTTCTTTGTGACATCTTTGTCTGGTTTTGGTATCAGGGTGATGGTGGCCTCGTAGAACAGGTTTGGGAGTGTTCCTCCCTCTGCTATATTTTGGAAGAGTTTGAGAAGGATAGGTGTTAGCTCTTCTCTAAATGTTTGATAGAATTCGCCTGTGAAGCCATCTGGTCCTGGGCTTTTGTATGTTGGAAGATTTTTAATCACAGTTTCAATTTCAGTGCTTGTGATTGCTCTGTTCCTATTTTCTATTTCTTCCTGGTTCAGTCTCGGAAGGTTGTGCATTTCTAAGAATTTGTCCATTTCTTCCAGGTTGTCCATTTTATTGGCATATAGTTGCTTGTAGTAATTTCTCATGATCCTTTGTATTTCTGCAGTGTCAGTTGTTACTTCTCCTTTTTCATTTCTAATTCTATTGATTTCAGTCTTCTCCCTTTTTTTCTTGATGAGTCTGGCTAATGGTTTATCAATTTTGTTTATCTTCTCAAAGAACCAGCTTTTAGTTTTATTTATCTTTGTTATAGTTTCCTTCATTTCTTTTTCATTTATTTCTGATCTGATCTTTATGATTTCTTTCCTTCTGCTAACTTTGGGGTTTTTTTCTTCTTCTTTCTCTAATTGCTTTAGGTGTAAGGTTAGGTTGCTTATTTGAGATGTTTCTTGTTTCTTAAGGTAGGATTGTATTGCTATAAACTTCCCTCTTAGAACTGTTTTTGCTGCATCCCATAGGTTTTGGGTCATCGTGTTTTGTCATTTGTTTCTAGGTATTTTTTGATTTCCTGTTTGATTTCTTCAGTGATCTCTTGGTTATTAAGTAGTGTATTGTTTAGCCTCCATGTGTTTGTATTTTTCACAGATTTTCCCCTGTAATTGATATCTAGTCTCATAGCATTGTGGTAGGAAAAGATACTTGATATGATTTTAATTTTCTTAAATTTACCAAGGCTTGATTTGTGACCCAAGATATGATTTATCCTGGAGAATGTTCCATGAGCACTTGAGAAGAAAATGTATTCTGTTGTTTTTGGATGGAATGTCCTATAAATATCAATTAAGTCCATCTTGTTTAATGTAGCATTTAAAGCTTCTGTTTCCTTATTTATTTTCCTTTTGGATGATCTGTCCATTGGTGAAAGTGGGGTGTTAAAGGCCCCTACTATGATTGTGTTACTGTCGATTTCCCCTTTTATGGCTGTTAGTATTTGCCTTAGGTATTGAGGTGCTCCTATGTTGGGTGCATAAATATTTACAATTGTTATATCTTCCTCTTGGATTGATCCCTTGATCATTATGTAGTGTCCTTCTTTGTCTCTTGTAACATTCTTTACTTTAAAGTCTATTTTATCTGATATGAGTATAGCTACTCCAGCTTTCTTTTGATTTCCATTTGCATGGAATATCTTTTTCCATCCCCTCACTTTCAGTCTGTATGCATCCCTAGGTCTAAAGTGGGTCTCTTGTAGACAGCATATATATGGGTCTTCTTTTTCTATCCATTTAGCCAGTCTATGTCATTTGGTTGGAGCATTTAATCCATTTACATTTAAGGTAATTATCGATATGTATGTTCCTATGACCATTTTCTTAATTGTGTTGGGTTTGTTTTTGTAGGTCCTTTTCTTCTCTTGTGTTTTCCACTTAGAGAAGTTCCTTTAGCATTTGTTGTAGAGCTGGTTTGGTGGTGCTGAATTCTCTTAGCTTTTGCTTGTTTGTAAAGCTTTTGATTTCTCCATCGAATCTGAATGAGATCCTTGCCGGGTAGAGTAATCTTGGTTGTAGGTTCTTCCCTTTCATCACTTTAAGTATATCATGCCACTCCCTTCTGGCTTGTAGAGTTTCTGCTGAGAAATCCGCTGTTAACCTTATGGGAGTTCCCTTGCATGTTATTTGTCATTTTTCCCTTGCTGCTTTCAATAATTTTTTTTTGTCTCTAATTTTTGCCAATTTGATTACTATGTGTCTCGGCGTGTTTCTCCTTGGGTTTATCCTGTATGGGACTCGCTGTGCTTCCTGGACTTGGGTGGCTATTTCTTTTCCCGTGTTAGGGAAGTTTTTGACTATAATCTCTTCAAGTATTTTCTCTGGTCCTTTCTCTCCCTCTTCTCCTTCTTGGACCCCTATAATGCGAAGGTTGTTGCGTTTAATGTTGTCCCAGAGGTCTCTTAGGCTGTCTTCATTTCTTTTCATTTTTTTTCTTTATTCTGTTCTGCAGCAGTGAATTCCACCATTCTGTCTTCCAGGTCACTTATCCGTTCTTCTGCCTCAGTCATTCTGCTATTGATTCCTTCTAGTGTAGTTTTCATTTCAGTTATTGTATTGTTCATCTCTGTTTGTTTGTTCTTTTATTTTTTAATTAATTATTTATTTATTTTTATGGCTGTGTTGGGTCTTCGTTTTTTTTTTTTAAAAGATTTCTTTTTTTTTTTTAATTAATTAATTTATTTATTTATGGCTGTGTTGGGTCTTCATTTCTGTGTGAGGGCTTTCTCTAGCTGCAGCAAGTGGGGGCCACTCCTCATCGCGGTGCGCGGGCCTCTCATTATCACGGCCTCTCCTGTTGCGGAGCACAGGCTCCAGACGCGCAGGCTCAGTAATTGTGGCTCACGGGCCTAGTTGCTCCGCGGGATGTGGGATCTTCCCAGACCAGGGCTCGAACCCATGTCCCCTGCAGTGGCAGGCAGATTCTCAACCACTGTGCCACCAGGGAAGCCCTGTTTGTTTGTTCTTTAATTCTTCTAGGTCTTTGTTAAACATTTCTTGCATCTTCTCGATCTTTGCCTCCATTCTTTTTCCGAAGTCCTGGATCATCTTCACTATCATTATTCTAAATTCTTTTTCTGGAAGGTTGCCTATCTCCACTTCATTTAGTTGTTTTTCTGGGGTTTTATCTTGTTCCTTCATCTGGTATATAGCCCTCTGCCTTTTCATCTTGTCTATCTTTCTGTGAATGTGGTTTTTGTTCCACAGGCTGCAGGACTGTAGTTCTTCTTGCTTCTGCTGTCTGCCCTCTGGTGGATGAGGCTATCTAAGAGGTTTGATGGGAGGGACTGGTGGTGGGTAGAGCTGACTGTTGCTGTGGTGGTCAGATCTCAGTAAAACTTTAATCCACTTGACTGTTGATGGGTGGGGCTGGGTTCCCTCCCTGTTGGTTGTTTGGCCTGAGGCAACCCAACACTGGAGCCTACCTGGGCTCTTTGGTGGGGCTAATGACAGACTCTGGGAGGGCTCACACCAAGGATTACATCCCAGAACTTCTGCTGCCAGTGTCCTTGTCCCCACAGTGAAACAGAGCCACCCCCTGCCTCTGCAGGAGACCTTCCAACACTAGCAGATTGGTCTGGTTCAGTCTCCCATGGGGTCACTGCTCCTTCTCCTGGGCCCCAATGTGCACATTACTTTGTGTGTACCCTCCAAGAGTGGAGTCTGTGTTTCCCCCAGTCCTGTCGAAGTCCTGCAATCAATTCCCACTAGCCTTCAAAGTCTGATTCTCTAGGAATTCCTCCTCCCGTTGCCGGAACCCCAGGTTGGGAAGCCTGACGTGGGGCTCAGAACCTTCACTCCAGTGGGTGGACTTCTGTGGTATAAGTGTTCGCCAGTCTGTGAGTCACCCACCCACCAGTTATGGGATTTGATTTTACTGTGATTGCACCCCTCCCACCATCTCACTGTGGCTTCTCCTTTGTCTTTGGATGTGGGGTATCTTTTTTGGTGAGTTCCAGTGTCTTCTTGTCGATGATTGCCCAGCTGCTAGTTGTGATTCTGGTGTTCTCGCAAGAAGGAGTGAGAACACGTCCTTCTACTCTGCCATCTTGGGTCCTTCTACTCTGCCATCTTGGTTCCTCCTCTCCCGTCCCTATTCTTTGTCTCTGTTTTTTCTTTTTTCTTTTGCCCTACCCAGGTACGTGGGGAGTTTCTTGCCTTTTGGGAGGTCTGACGTCTTCTGCCAGCATTCAGTAGGTGTTCTGTAGGAGTTGTTCCACATGTAGATGTATTTCTGATGTATTTGTGGCGAGAAAGGTGATCTCCACATCTTACTCTTCCGCCATCTTGAAGCTCCTCCAGAGGTAAAATTTTCAATCTTGTCATTTTAATTTGTTTTCCTTTTATATGTATCACAACGTTGGTTTTAATTTTTACTCACAGTTGCCTACATTTGTCACCCCCATATTTTAGATCCTGATTTTTCTTTACTCATACTATTACAGTTTCTCTTCCTTTTTCAATCTCTTTCTACAGTCTTGGACATCACCTTTTATATAACACCGCTGGATTTATATAATTCCAGTACTCCTTTACCCAAGTCACTCCCCAACTCAAAAACCTTCACTGGATCCCCATTGCCTACTGAATTAAATCCAGAACCTTTATCCTTACACTTAAGACATATTCCATGTTTCTTACCTTTTCTTCCAAAAGATGATCCTATATGTACTTCCAACAAGAATGGGGCTTCCCCATGGACCTCACATAAAGAGTGTACTTCCTGCTTCCATGTCCTTACACGTGCCGTTCCCTCTGCCCAGAATGCCCTCCTCTCCCTCTCTGCCTGAGGAATCCTACCTTCCTTGGAAACAAGCTCACATGTCATCTTCTCCGCATGCCCTAAACAAATGCAGACAAGAAGAAAGGTCATGCTTACCGGCACTTTCATTTTAAATTCATCTCGATAGTACTTAATGCCAATGTCAGTGAATGTCCTCTGGATAAAGCAAGATGGACGAAGAATGAATATGAGCTGCAAGTTTCCTGGAAATGCTACCTGGAAGGATCATAAAAAGTGTCAGGGCAAATGTCAAATCCATTGGTCTCCTCTTGCCCAAGATTACAGATGACAAAGTTAAAGTGGACACCATGGATGCCAAGAATTAGAATATATTTCACAGGATTTCACAGCTGAAAGAGCTCTTACTGGTCACATAATCTAAACCCCTCCTTAAAAACAAAACCAAACCAAACAAAAAAATTTTCTGATTAAAAAAACAATTTATACTCTTTATAGAAAAGTTGAGAAATTAATAAAAGTATACATTAGAATAAGAAAACCACCCATGATTTCATAACCATTCTTAATATTTCAATTTAATTATTTCTAGGCTATTTTCTCTGCTTAAATATCTAGCATAGTTAAACTCAACCTGTAGAAATATTTTGCAACCTGCCTTTTAATTTAATATTATACCATGAGCTTTTATTCCTGTTATTAAAAATTCTTTGGAAATATTTTTATGGGTGTACAATTTATTTAACCAATCCCTTATTACTAGTGATTTAGGCTCCTCCATATTTTTACTATTATAAATAACACTAAAATGAAATCTTTATCCACATTTTAGAGCATAGCTTCCTAGAAAAATTACTGAGTGAAAGATTTAGTATTTTAAGGGTTCTTAATGCATCTTATTGCTAAATTGCTTTAGGAAGCACTGTTCTCATCTTGAGGTAAGATTCTGAGAAATGAGATAACAAATTCATGTAACAACGTAGTGTCAAAATTGGGAATCCAAGTCTCCCATCGCTCATGGCTTTCCATTCTTCCAGTGGTTCTCAAGAACAACCTGCTGCAGTGCTTGTTAAAAAATAATCTGGTCTTGGGACTTCCCTGGTGGCACAGTGGTTAAGAATCCGCCTGCCAATGCAGGGGACACAGGTTTGAGCCCTGGTCCGGGAAGATCCCACATGCCGCGGAGCAACTAAGCCCATGAGCCACAACTAATGAGCCTGCGCTCTAGAGTCCACGAGCCACAACTACTGAAGCCTGCGCACCTAGAGCCCATGCTCTGCAACAAGAGAAGACACCGTAATGAGAAGCCCGTACACCACAACGAAGAGTAGCCCTCACTCGCCACAACTAGAAAAAGCCCGCGTGTAGCAACAAAGACCCAATGCAGCCAAAAATAAATAAATAAATAAACTTATTTTTAAAATAATAATAATCTGGTCTTTACCCTGAAATATTCTGATTCATTAGGACTGGGATAGAGTCCAGATATCTGTATTTTGAACAAGCACCTGAAAAGATTCTGACTGGTAGTCAGGTTTTCAGATCCCTGCACTACAGGATCTTTTACATATAAAGGTGATCAATGTAATTCTTGGACATATTAGTCTCAAGTATTAGATGATTCAAGTATTGTCTATGAATCCTGGGAAACCAGAACTCTCTGGAGGCCAGAACTCTGGAATGGTCATGGGTACTGTCTAAATCCTCAGGGCATCAACCATCGTTGTAGTTATCCCTCAAATAAATACGGTAGGGAATTCCCTGGTAGCGCAGTGGTTAAGAATCTGCCTGCCATTGCAGGGGACATGGGTTTGAGCCCTGCTCCAGGAAGATCCCACATGCCACAGAGCAACTAAGCCCATGCGCCACAACTACTGAGCCCGTGTGCCACAACTACTGAAGCCCATGTGCCTAGAGCCCGTGCTCTGCAACAGGAGAAGCCACCGCAATGAGAAGCCTGCGCACCACAATGAAGAGTAGCCCCCGCTCACTGCAACTAGAGAAAGCCCGCACGCAGCTACGAAGACCCAGCACAGCCGAAAACAAATAAACTAATAAAATAAATTAAAAAAAAAAAAAACTAAACCAAAGGGACGAAACAATCCATGCACAAAGAGAAGGGAGTCTTCCATTCCCTCATCTTTGAAATGCAAGTTCCTAAACAGAAGATCCTTGTGTTTTGTGATGTCTGGACAGGACAAATGAGCTGAGACACTATTTGTGTATCTGGATGAGGCTCCAAAGTGATCTGAGAGAGACTCTGTATGTGTCCATCTCCCTATGTGTGACTGCTTCTGTAAGTAGGCATAACTGAGGCTTCAAACATCCCTCTTCCATCCCAGCCTCTACATTACCATCCTACCATATTCCATCATCTTCAGCCAGTCCCAACTGCCCCAGGGAGGCATGCTTTGGTGGAAATGTTGGTGTGACTGGCCCTGAGGTACCTTTGCCTGCTCATGTGGCTGAGTTCCCTGGTCTGAAGTCCCTACGGAGAAAGGATGCATGTACTTGCTGGAAGGCAACAAATAGGGGTAAAAATCAGACTAATAAGATGGAAAAGGAAGCCTATCCAAGGTTCTGCAATTTAATGCCAAAAGCAAGCACCTATCGTATCACTTTGTTTAGCTTTGCCAGTGTCTTTCTAATTCGTGAAAAAATAATTTGAAAACTAAAATGAAGACTGCCTTAAGTTAGGTGATCCCCAAAGCAAACCCTAAGATGAGAATTTGGGTCTAAAGAGTTTCCTGAGGAGGTGATCCCGGGAAAAAGAGTTAGGGAATATGGGGGCGCTGGTGAGACAGTGATGGCTAGAGAGCCAGTGTATCAGTGAGGGGGGACTGCTGTGGGCAGAAAGGGCCGGGACCCTCCAAAATTCTGTGCAGAACGTACCACAGAACTGTCCCACTGAGGGGTGCAGAAGCTGGGGTATTTATCCACCAACGCCCGTAACTCAGTAGTTGCAGGTCACTGCTGGAGCATTAACTTCCCAGCATTCCCTACCTGCTCCTCTCCAGTGACCGGAGAGGTCAATAAGGTAAAGAGACTCAGGAAGCCTTTGACATGCTCAGGAATCATCTGTAAGTGACCTTCAGGTGGCAGAGGGGATATGGACATGACACAACAGCCTCTGCTACAAAGACCTTCCCCAAATTTGGCATAAAATGACTTCCACTTCCCCATGACTTTGATGTGAAATAGTTGAATAGACAATTTAAATGACCTTTATAATAAGAGCACAAAAACAAATATTTACAGCTATTCGTGTCAAGGATGCTTTTACGGAGCTCCACTTGTCCCTTCGTCTGTCGATAACAATGACGAATCCGATGCTGGCAGCCTCCACACTGCAAAAAAGGGTGTGGTCAGTATCAGACACAGTGGAACACATGGGTTCTGTGGGGCTCTCTCAGCAGAACAATTCCACTGTCTCCGTGTCACTCCAGGCTCACTGTGTAAACACCCTGCACAGCAGGAGGGGATAACCGGGTCTGACTTCCCTGACAAAGGAACCAGCTTCCTCTCCTCATCTGAGCCTGGCAGCCTTCACAAAACAGAAATATTTCATGTCTCAAACCCTCTCAAGGGCTCTGTTTCTCGCTGGCAAATGTATGAAACACCCAACGAGCACAATGACTCACGTCAGTCGGGCACCACATGTCGCAGTGTAGGCAGAGGACCTCGAGGTTGAGCTCTGCCATCTTTCCACTCCCAAGACTGACATTCAAGGAGCTATCAACATCTTTCCCTAGGAGTCAGTCCCAGAGGTGTTCAGAAATAACACATGTCAACGGGGAAAACAACTCCCTTCCAGTGCCTGGTCACAAATGGCCAGAAAACCATAGGCACAAGAAGACATCAACTTCATTAAAAACCAAAAAAAAACTGTTTGGTCCCCTCTGAAGTCCCCACAAAATTCTCAAAAATTTTTTTAAAACTAAAGCCCTAAAAGGGAAAACATTTTTCTTCTCTCTCTTTGGGAGAAACTATGGGAAGAAAGAGCAAGGGCTTTGGAACCTGGTTCATATCCTACTGCTGCCACTTACTTGCACTGAGACTTGGGGTCATCACCTCACCTCTCTAATGCTGTTCCCTAATCTGTAAGATGAGAACAGTACCACCAATAAGGAAGTGGTTAAGAGCACTAATTCTGAAGCCAGACTGCCTAGGTTTGAAACATGAATTTTTATATAAATATGAACTTATACATTGTGTATTTCTGGGGAAGGGAAGTTACTTAACCTCTATAGTTTCTTAGACTCCTCATTTGTAAAGTAAGAACAATAACAGTACCTAGCGAGTTGATGTGAGTACTGTAGAGTTGATGTGAGGATTAAATGAGTACGTACAGATGTATAAGATGCTCAGAATAATGCCTGACACTTGATAACACTGTATAAGTACTACTATTATGATGATTTCTTATGTGCTTGTCATGAAGATTAAAAGAGATCAAGGTCACAAAAAGTAGCTGGCCTACAGCAAACCTTCAGTAACTCTCTAATATTGGGTAAAAGGTGAGCTTTACCCTAGAAAGTATATGTATGCAAATAAGGCAGAAGATCTAAGCAAATTCTGCAAGATAACATAAATAGCTGATCTGAAGTAAGCATTATTGGGCCAACCCATTATCACAGTTCCACATTGACCCAGGTTCTCTCACTAGAAACATTTTCTAGGCCAGGCCACAGTACAAGGAAGTGTGGTCCTACTGGTTGGAAGAGGCAGGGATCAGAGATTAAAGATACAACTGTGGCCGGAATTTGAGGGGCATAGCTGTCAAGAGGGGAAGCCTCAGAGAGGAAATCCCAGAAGTTTTCATGGAAATTCCCCTTTAATGCTTAGCCAACTCCTGGGCCCTATGATTTTAGGTGAGACTCCAGGAGTCTGGCAGAGAATAGCAACTGCACATGTCAGAACTGATGAGAAATTATGAAGCTTGCATAGTTCTGGGGAGAGACAATTGGTATTTGGGCCCAGCCAGAATAGGCAGACTTTGATGAACACCCTGGGCATTCAGGTGAAACTCTATAAAGGCCATACTCTAGGATAAATGAAACATCATAGGAGTTTCCACAGGACTAGGGCTACACTCCAGGAGTAAGGACAAAACAGGAATAAACTTGCCCAAAGAAAAACTAAAACCAGGCCTCAAAAGATCAAGGTGAGTCACCAGTATTTTAACTGACAGTGCATATATGCATATAACCGAATTGCTTTGCTGTACACCAGAAACTAACACAACATTGTAAGTCAACTCTACTTCAATTAAAAGTTTTTTAAAGATGCATTATTTCAACAGAGAACTATAATCCATAATAAAGAATCAAATGAACCTTCTAGAATTACAAAACATCAATGTCTGAAATTAAGAACTCATTCAATTTGCTTAATAGCAGATTGAACACAGCAGAAGACAAGATAAGTGAAACAAGACAGATCAATTAAAAATATTCAAACTGAAACACAGGGGGAAAATGGAAAGAAAAGAATGTAAAGGAGATGTGGGACATGAACAGAAGTCCCAGAAGGAGAGGAGAGTGTATGTTATAGAAACAATACTTGAAAAAATAAGAAATTTCCATATTTGATCAAAGACATCATCTCACAGATTCAAGCAGTTCTTCCAATACCAAGCAGGATAAATGTAAAGAAAAGCTCACCTAGACATATCAGAGCCAAGTAGCTGAAAATTAAAGATAAGGAGAAAGTTCTTAAAAGCAACCGGTGAAAAAAGACACATTACCTTCAGAGTAACATTAAAAATAATCACTGATTTTCAAACTATGGAAGCCACAATCCAATGATATATGTTCAGAGTATTTTTTATTTATTTATTTATTTTTGGCTGTGTTGGGTCTTCGTTGCTGCACGCGGACTTTCTCTAGTTGCAGAGAGCAGGGGCTACTCTTTGTTGCGGTGCGCGGGCTTCTCATCGTGGTGGCTTCTCTTGTTGTGGAGCATAGGCTCTAGGCATGCGGGCGTCAGTAGCTGCAGCACGCAGGCTCAGTAGTTGTGGCTCGCGGTCTCTAGAGCAGAGGCTCAGTAGTCATGGCACACGGGCTTAGTTGCTCCACTGCACGTGGGATCATCCCGGACCAGGGCTCGAACCTGTGTCCCCTGCATTGGCAGGTGGATTCTTAACCACTGTGCAACCAGGAAAGTCCCTGTTCAGGGTATTGACCTAAAAAACTATTCATTTAGAATTCTATACCCACTGAAAATCTATTTTTAAAAATGAAGGTGAAATAAGGACATTTCCAGACAACTAGAGCTGAGAGAATTTATTGCCAGTAAACATATACTTCAAAAAATATTAAAGGATGTTCTCCAGGCTGAATGAAGTTGGAAGCATGAAGGTGTAAGAAAGAAACAGCCTGAAAAGAAGGTTTAGGAAGTCTTTCATTCCTATCCAAAAAACAAACAAACAAACAAAAATACCTGGTTAAATTAAAAACTCATATTTGTCCTTAAAAACATAAGAGAACTTGAAGACAAAGAAATTTAAATGAACAAATTCCAGAGAGAGTTAAGACCTTCTACAGTGAGCAAATACTGGAGGAGGCTTTCATAAGAAGTGGCAGTCGCCTACTCTGGGAATAGGCAAATGAATGTTCCTAAAAGGAAATAATCCCACATGGTAACCTCAATCTCCAAGAAGGAATACAGGGCACTGTATACATTAAATATGTGGATAAATATTATCAACTATGCTTTTATTTCACTAAAAGACTACTGACTATTCAAAGCAAAAATAATAACAAAGTATTAAATATAATATATATGTAAAATGATATGTACTGTAACACTAGAGAAACCATTGCTCTTCTAATAGAAGAGTTAAAATGGAATACTGAAAATATTTGAATGATTCAAAGGTAGGCAGGTGCTATAGACTGAATTGTGTCCCCCTCAAATTCATATGTTAAAGCTCTATCAATGTGACTGTAACTGGGGATAGGGCCTGCAAGGAAGTGATAAAGGTTAAATAAGGTCATAAGTGTGGAATCCTAATTCAACAGGGCTGGTGCCCTTACAAGAAAAGAAAGAGACACCAGAGCTCTCTCTGCCACGTGAGAACACTGTAAGAATACAGCTGTCAGCAGTCAGAAAGAGAGCCTTACCAGAAACGGAATCAGCTAAAACCTTGATCTTTGACTTCTAGCCTCCAGAACCATAAGAAAAGAAATTTCTGTTGGTTAAGCCAGCAGTCTATGGTATTTTGTTACGGCAGCCAGAGCAGACTAATATGGCAGGAAAGGAGGAGTAAAGGAACAAGTCACAGATGGTACAAATAGCAAGATGGTAAATTTAAACACAACCAATCTCAATAATCACATTAAGTGGAAATGGTCTATATGACTCCATTAAGAAGGTAAATAGTGTCAGGGTGAAAATACTGATTACAAGAGATAGTGATTACACTTTAAACGTAAAGACAGAGATACATTAAAAGAAAGAGGATGGTAAAAGATATGCCATGCAGTCACTAATCATAAGAAAGCCAGTGTGGCTATATTAATATTACAAAAAGTAGGGTCAAAGACAGGGAGTATTGGCAGAGATAAATGATTCATAAAAATAAAGGAGTCAATAGATAGCTAGTGGGAAGCTGCAGTATAGCACAGGGAGATCAGCTCGGTGCTATGTGATGACCTAGTGGGGTGGGATGGGGAGGGTGGGAGGGAGGCTCATGAGGGAGGGAATATAGGTATACATATAGCTGATTCACTTTGTTGTACAGCACAAACTAACACAACATTGTAAAGCAATTATAATCCAATAAAGATATATATAAAAATAAATAGTTTATTAGGAAGATATAACAATCCTAAATGTGTATGTATGAAGTAATATTGATTCAAAATACATTAATAAAAATTGAAAGAACTAAAAGAAAAATAGTTAAATCCACAAAGTTAATGATTTTAACACTTCTCTCCTAATAACTGATAGAACAAACAGCCAAAAATCAGCAAGGATATAGACGACTTTGAAGAACTCAGCATCCATTCTTTTTAGAAGGACACGGGACATTCATCAAATAGTCCATTATCCTAGGCCACGAAGCAAATTTCAACAAATTTTAAAGAACTGCAATCATACAGGTTGTATTTCTGATCACCATGGAATTAAACTGGAACTCTATTATTCTGTTTTATTTTTCCATTTCCTTCCCCCCTCCCTCCCTCCATCCCTCCCTTCCTTCCTCCCTTCCTTCCTTCTTCCTTCCTTCCTTCCTCTCTCTCTTTCTTTCTTTCCAATCCTTTTCTTTTCTTTGGGTTTAACTGCCATTGTATTTTTTTTAACTTCTTAAGGTAGAAGATTGTATCATTGATTTTAAACTTTTCCTGTCTTCCATTATAAGTATTTAAAGCTATAATTCTCTCCTAAACACTGCTTTAGTTACATCATGTAAATGTTGATATATTGTTTTCATTATTGTTCAGCTAAAAGTGTTTTCTAATTTCCTTTATGATTTCTTCTTTAGTTTATGGATTATTTAGAGGCGGTTGCTTAGCTTCCAAATATTTTTTTTTTTTCTAATCAACGATAATAAAATTCAGAATAGTGGTTTCCTTGGGGGAGGGAAGGGGTAGGAGTGCAGATATTGATAGAAAAGAAGCAGGAGGAAACCTTCACAGAAATATTCTATACCCTCGTCTGGGTGATTGTTACATGATGTATAGATAGGTAAATATTCATTGAGCTATACAGTTGAGATGTGTATACTTTATGTAAATTATAACTCAGCTTAAAAACCCAAGGAATTGGGCTTCCCTGGTGGCGCAGTTGTTGAGAGTCTGCCTGCCGATGCAGGGGACACGGGTTCGAGCCCTGGTCTTGGGGGGTCCCACATGCCGCAGAGCAACTGGGCCCGTGAGCCACACCTGCTGAGCCTGCGCGTCTGGAGCTTGTGCTCCGCAACAAGGGAGGCTGCGACAGTGAGAGGCCTGCGCACCGCAATGAGAAGTGGCTCCCGCTCGCCGCAACTAGAGAAAGCCCTCGCGCAGAAATGAAGACCCAACATAGCCAAAAATAAATAAATTAATTAATTAATTTAAAAAAAAAAACCAAGGAATTAAATAAATTCAAGTTGTGAAAAAGGAAAAATATTATACAACTTAAAAACAACGATCCATACTTATCGAGTGCACAGTAGGTATCAGGCACTGATCAAAGGGCGTACAACAATGACCAAAACAGTTCTGTAGTACAGCAAAAACAAACCAACATTAATAACAACAATAAGTTTAGACAATAACAGCTACTTTAATCTTCAGCTCCTATCATTTATCAGGCATCTTTGTTTTTTATCTTAATCTCATGAAATAGATATTGTTGTCTCCATTTTACAGATGAGGAAACAAAGACTGATAGAAATAAAATAACTTGCCTGATATCACACTAGCAAAACTGGATTTCAAACTCAGAGCGCTCTGATATCAATGCTTACACTCTTAACCCCAACCATGGCTCCCCTTCAGTTTTTTTCTCACAACAGATGCGCTTGTACCTTGTGGCAGTTTTATTTTGTATATTTTGCTGTTACTAGTGCTTTCTATTTCTTTTCTTTTTTCTTTAAAACAAATAATTATTCAATTCAATGTTCTAAGAGAGCATCTAGGGCTCTTCAGCAAGATGGAGCTGGGAGAGGCTCAGCAATATAATATAGTATGTAAACACAGGATGTTCTTTGATCTATGAAATAAACAGCTGCCAGCATAGGTGGCTTCCCCAGCCAAACCAAGGGCAAATGTCCCTCACAACAAGGCTCTTCTCAGTTCCCTGCAGACCAAGGCCCAAGACCAGAGCATCTGGGTAAACAGGGTGGGATCTGCTGGGAATATACCTGTGTACATAAAGGACTGTGTCTCCTGACACAATTGTGTACAGGCCACAGTTGTGTACGGCCATAATTCAGAAAAAAGAGTTAATGAATCATGACAATGATTTTGAATATAGTCCCTCCCATAAGGAATACATTCTAGAAAACATGCAGTAATATCAACTACTGAGGGGTTTATTTTTCCACCCTATCTGGTTCAACAAAAGGGTCAAAACCTCAACTAAACCAAATGCACAGGAAATCGGGTTTCTAGACAACACATTTCTTTAGGGAACATTTGGCTGTTTTAATCCCTATTGTCCTTTTTAACACTAAGGTCCTGTGATAGATTAGCTGCATGAATACTATTTAATATAATCCTCACAACCAGGTTGGTGATAATATTTCCATTTTATAAATGAGGAAAATCACCCTCAAAGGTGATTAAAACATAATAATAACTTGTCCGAAGTCACACGCTATGTGCGGAGCTAAGATTCAAATCTTCTGACTCCAAGAGCAATGCTCAAGCCACAAAATCCACACTCTCTTAGTGTAGAAAATCTTTTCACACTATATTCCTTCATTTCCAGTCTTAGTAACTCCTCTGTAACAAATATAATTGAATTTTTGATGAGTCAAAATTTGAATATGACTAAGTATAAATATATGAGTGTAAGAGATTGAGGTAAATGTGCTCTGACCCCAAAATACCAGAGCAGTTTTGTGGTTGATATGGTACATGTTTTCTTAATTAAGCTCTAATATTAATATATTTTCTATGATTTGCCTTTTTCAGTAAGCTAGGTATAGAAAATATTTAATTAACTGAAATTTTACTTCATTGCCATGAGACTGAGTCAAATGTAGGGCGACCAACCATACTGGTTTGTCCAGAATACCCTCCCCAACGTGGGTGGGCATCATCCAACCCACTGAGGGCCTGAATAGAACAAAAATTTGAAGGAAGAGGGGATTCATGCTCTCTCTCGGTCTGAGTGTTGAGCTGGGACATTGATCTTCTGCCCTCAGTGCTTCTGACTCTCAGGCCTTCAGATGCGGACTGAAATCTACAAAATTGGCTCTTTGGCTTTTAGGCCTTCAAACTACACCACTGGCCTTCCTGGGTCTCCAGTCTGCAGAGGGCAGATTGTGAGACTTCTCAGCCTCCATAATTGGATAAGCCAATGCATTATAATAAATCTATACCTATATCTATATCTACATCTATATCTATATATCAGGGTTCTCTAGAGAAACAGAACCAATAAGATATATATTGATATATATCAAAAAGAGATTTATTATAAGAATTGGCTCATGCAGTTATAGAGACGAAAAAGTCCCATGATCTGCCATCTGCAAGCTAACGAACCAGAAATGCTAGTGGTGTTACTCAATCCAAGTTCAAGACCAGAGAATGGAGGAGCTGATGATGTAAAGCCTGATCTGAGTCTGAAAGCCCAAAAACCAGGAGCACTGATATCCAGGGGCAAGAAAAGATGGATGTCCAAGCTCAAGTAGAAAGAGAATTCACTCTTACTCTGCCTTTTTATTCTATTCAGGCACTCAATGGATTGAATGATGCCCACTCACATTGGGGAGGGCAATCTGCTTTACTCAGTTCATGAATTCAAATGTTAATCTCTTCCAGAAATATCTTCATAGACACATCCAGAAATAATGTTTTACCAGCTAAATGGGCATCCCTTAGCCCAGTCAGGTTGACTCATAAAATTAACCATAATATATATACATATATCTTATTGGTTCTGTTTCTCTGGAGAACTCTGATTAATACATAGGGAGAGTCAAGAAAAGAGGGGATGGGGCTTCCCCGGTGGCGCAGTGGTTGAGAATCTGCCTGCTAGTTCAGGGGACACGGGTTCGAGCCCTGGTCTGGGAAGATCCCACATGCTGCGTAGCAACTAGGCCCGTGAGCCACAACTACTGAGCCTGCGCGTCTGGAGCCTGTGCTCTGCAACAAGAGAGGTTGCGATAGTGAGAGGCCCGCACACTGCGATGAAGAGTGGCCCCCGCTTGCCACAACTAGAGAAAGCCCTCGCACAGAAACGAAGACCCAACACAGCCAAAAATAAATAATAAAAAAAATAATAAATAAAATAAAAAATGTACTGTGTGAATACAATTGTTTAAAAAAAAAAAGAAAAGAAAAGAGGGGATGGGGCTTTCCTGGTGGTGCAGTGGTTGAGAGTCCGCCTGCCAATGCAGGGGACACGGGTTCGAGCCCTGGTCTGGGAAGATCCCACATGCCGCGGAGCGACTGGGCCCGTGAGCCACACTACTGAGCCTGCGCGTCTGGAGCTTGTGCTCCACAACAAGAGAGGCCCGCGCACCGCAATGAAGAGTGGCCCCCGCTCGCCTCAACTGGAGAAAGCCCTCCCACAGAAACAAAGACCCAAACACAGCCATAAATAAATAAATAAATAAATTTTTTTTAAAAAAAGAAACTTAAAAAAAATTTTTTTTTTAAAAAAAAAGAGGGGATGGAGATAAAACCATTCCCAGAAAAGAAAAGTTCACCCTAAGTGCAAAGATACTGAAAAGAGTCCTCATACCTCAGGGTACTGACTAGAGAAAGACTCAAAGAGGCAGTGTTGGAAAGACAAGCCTAATGGGAGAGAAAAGGAAATGAAAGGAGAGGTGGTAACTGTGTGGTAAACACAAAAAGAAGCAAGAGGTAAAATTTAGCATCCTACAAGACAAAAAAAAAAAAAAATCAAGGATACACACCCTTCCCCTTAACTTCCAAAAAAAGTTTTTTAAGTCCACCAATAAAAGAAACTATATTTAGCTATACTAACAAAAGATGGTGTTCTTGAACTAGGAATCTTATAAACCACCCCAAACCACCAAACCTGTTTATTAATTGCAAAGATGCAAGCAGTATTCATCTATATAAGTCTACTATTAAGGGGAAAAAAAGAGAATAAGAATCAAAACTTTTTAACTTCAAGAGAATGAGGAGACAAGCCACAAATTTTTTTTAAAGAAAATATTTACAAAAGACATATTGCATAAAGAACCATTATCCAAAATACAAAGAACTTTTAAAATTTAACAATAAGAAAACAAACCACCCAGTTAAAAACTGGGCAAAAACCAAAAACAGATACCTCACAAAAGAATATATACAGGTGGAAAATAAGCATATGAAAAGATGTTTAACAACATATGTCATTAGGAAATTGTAAGTTAAAACTACAATGATATTCCACTATACATCTATTAGAATGACCAAAACCCTAAGTACTGACAATACCAAATTTTGGCAAGGATGTGGAGGAACAGGAACTCTCATTTATTGCTGGTGGGTATTCAAAGTGGTACAGTCACTTTGAAATACAGTCTGGCAGTTTCCTACAAAACTAAACATACTCATACCATGTAATCCAACAAGTGTACTCCTTGGGATTTACCTAAATAAGTTGAAAACTTATGTCCACACAAAACCTCACACATGGATGTTTACTGCAGCTTTATTCATAATTGTCAAAACTTGGAAGCAACCAAGATATCTTTCAGTAGGTGAATGGATAAACTGTAGTACAGCCAGACAATGAAACATTATTCAGTAATAAAAAAAAATGAATTGTCAAGTCATGAAAAGACATGGAAGAAACTTAAATGCATATTACTAAGTGAAAGAAGTCAGTCTTAAAAGGCTATATACTGTATGATTACAACTACATAACATTGTGCACACTGCAAAGCTATGGAGACAGTGAAAATCAGTGGTTGCTAGGGGTTGGGGGGTGGGAGCATGGGACGGATGAATAGGTGGAGCCCAGAGGATTTTTAGGGCAGTGAAACTATTCTGTATGACACTATAATGGTGGATACATGTCAACATACATTTGTCCAAACCCAAAGTATGTAGAACACCAAGACTGAACCCTAATATACATTATGGACTCTGGGGGTTAATGATGTGTCAGTGTAGGTTCATCAGTGGTAACAAATGTACCACTCTGGTGCTGGATGTTAATGGGGAGGTTGGGTGTGTGTGGGGGGCAGGGAGTATATGGGAAATATCTGAAATTTCCACTCAATTTTGCTGTAAACTTAAAAAAAGTCTATTAAAAAACTTTTTAGATAATGAAAATTCCTGCAAAAAATTAGTCATTAAGCAGACAAAAAGCTGTAACAGCTCTCCAAACTGAATTACATGTCTATAAACAATCACGTAGGGGATGGGGCACAGGTGACACTTTAAATAAGAAACTCAAAAACCAAGAACAGAAATAGGACTTTTCTAATATGTAAAGAAAAGAAGAAATAAAGTCAGAAAATTTTTCTGATTGAAGTCAGAAAAATAAAAGGAGAAGCAAAATCATATGAGAAATGGAGTCTAAATAACAAGATACCAAGGAATAACATATGTGAACAAAAGTGTAATAAGGGACAGTAAATAGCATAAAGAAAACAAACAAGTGAATGAAAATGAATAAAAAAGGAAACAATAAAAAAGGTCAGAAAGAAAGTGGTGGAAACAGAAGCCAGACTGAAAAAGAACCAACATATTCATAACTGGAGTCCATAAAGACTAAAAGTAAAACAAAGGAACAGAAATAATACTTACAAGTATAATCCAAGAAAACTTTCCAAAAACAATAAATGATCTGATTCTACATAAACCTGAAAAGGACTAGCAGGCACCTGGGAAAACTGACCTGAAACAATCAACTCTGAGACATATCCTAGTAAAACTGTTAGGCTTTAATGATAAAATAAAAATTCTAAGCACCTCTAGGAAAAAGATCAAATAATTTACCAGGAGAAGAGAAACAGACAGGCACCATACTTTTCTAAAGTAGTATACAAATCATGGAGAGAATGCAACAACATTCTACAACAATTCATGAACAAAATGTGTGAACCAAGAATTTTTTATCCCGACAAGCTGGCTTTCAAGTATTAAGGCAATACTATTTATCTCTTGTAAAAATAAAATACAGTGTGTGTGTGTGAAAAAAAAAAAAAAAGAAGGGAGAGAGAAGGGGAGGAAGGAAGGAAGGAAGGAAGGACGGGAGGAAGGAAGGGAGGAGAGAGGGAAGAAAGTAGGAGAGGTTTCCAGTGAATTAAACTTTCATATTCTCCTAATAACCAAAAAGGGAAATAGTTATTAATATAGAGACAAACAGGAGAAGATGCTTGAAACACAGTGAACTGAAAATGACATTTATGAGAAAGAGCCCCATGATCGGGTAGACTATGTCTCTGTAGGTGTTCGCAATTTACACTCAGCTCCTCTTCCCAAAGTTCCGTTCTACTGAGATTGTATGGAGCTTTAAATGCATTTTCCCATAGAAACAACGTCATAAATGAACTTGGATATGCAGGCTGACTGTAGTAAATGTAGCTGTTTCTAAGAATGAGAATATTTTGGTTTTCTATGTCAACACTGGAGAGTTACCTGTCTGGGAAAAAAAATAAAGACACTCTCTACTTCCTCTGAATAGGGGGAAAGGAGCACACCCCAAATCCCAAAAGAGGAAATTAAAAATACCAGCCTCAAATTCATCTGTCACTGAAGGATCATTCAAAAGTAGAGTTACAAGTCAGGAGTTGCCTGGTCCTCACCTCAGAATAAGGGAAAACTTACACAGTGAAGAAAGAGCTTCACTGTACCATAACCCTGATGTGGTCAAACTATGAATGCAGGTGACACAGCACACCACCTCTCAGGATCGCATCTTGTTCTCGGGTGCCTTCTCAGCTCTTGCTTATTTTTTCCCCACAAACTCCCACTGAGCCTGGTGGCAGAGGGGTGGTAAGCAGGCATTAAAAGTTGCATTGGGAAAAAAAAAAGTATTAAGGCAATAGAAAAACAGTTATAAACATGTAAAAAAAAACTCAGGGAATTCTGTACCTATAAGCCCCTTTTGAAGAATCTAGTAAGATTGGCCTTCATCCAATTAAGAGATAACTTGGGGAAACTGCAGCAAAGGGATTAATTTAACATATTTAATGGTAAGTCTAATACTAACCATGGTAGGAGAATAAGATATAGAAATAATCCAAGTTAAAAGATAGAAGGAAAAAGGAGAAGGGGAGAGAAAAGAATAAGTTCATTGATTGTTGTATAAGCAACAGGTGGGAATCAATGGATATTACTGAAAACTAAAAAACCAGATAGTAAATTGTTATATTTTAGAAAAGGGACTAAGGGCATTAAAAAGGCATAAATACAAGGACAAAAATCACAAATCTTTCTAAATATCAAAAGAAGTTAAAAAATTAAAAAGCAAAGAAAACATATCATGTAGAGAAATACAGTAAATATAACATAATACATCTAGTAGTTGTAACATGAAATATATGTTGCTATTTTATGGGGGTGGGACGAATTGGAAGATTGGGATTGACATATATACACTACTATGTATAGAATAGATAACTAATGAAAACATACTGTTTAGCACAGGTAACCCTACTCAATGATCTGTGGTGACCTAAATGGGAAGGAAATCTAAAAAAGAGTGGATATATGTATACGTGTAACTGATTCACTTTGCTGTAGAGCAGAAACTAACACAACATTATAAAGGAATTATACTCTAATAAAAATTAATTAAAAAAAGAAAAAAATAATGACAAAATTGAGATCAAATATATCAGTCATATCAATAAATATGAACAGACTTAATGCACTTAATATAAGAAAAAGATTTTCAATTTGACTAACAAAGTAAAAACCGACTATATACTGTATCCAAGAAAAAGATCTAGAACAAAGTAATTCAGAAAGGCTAAAAATAAAGCAACTGGCAAAATTGTACTAGGCAAATGGAAACAATAGCAAGGGATTTCAGTCTTGGTATCAAAGTAGAATTTAAGCCATAAAGCATTAAACATCACAAGAAACACTTTTTAATGCTAAAAGTCACAATTCACAATGAAGATATAACAGTCATAAATATCTATGCTCCAAATACCCTAATAACCAGTTTTTTAAAGCAGAAACTACAGGAGATACAAGGAAACAGACAGAAATACATTTTACATAGGAGATTTTAATACACCACTTTCAGTACAAGACAGAATAGACAACATGTCAATAAGGTTATAGAATACCTAAAAACATAATCAAAAAGGAAGAGCTAATTGATATGTATTGGACTTTACCTCCTGATAATACAGGATTCATCTTCTTTTCAAGCACACATGAAACATCCACAAAAATTGGTCATGATATAGGGCTACAACGAAAACACCTGAAATTTTAAAAACCTTCTATTAAAGAACTCTTCAGTCAGGGGGAAATATAAAATATAATTGGAGAGTGGCTAAAATACAGTGATAACGAAAATATTGGGGGTTGGCCAAAAAGTTCATTTGGGTTTCTCTGCGTGATCTTGCAGCAAAACCCAAACGAACTTTTTGGCCAATGCAAAACTACATATCAGAATTTATGGGCTACGTTCAAAGCAGTGATCAAGAAAATTCATAACACTCAAAAAAAGAGAAAAAATTTTCAACTCAAAAAATGAGAAATGGGGCTTCCCTGGTGGCACAGTGGTTGAGAATCTGCCTGCCAA
This sequence comes from Balaenoptera borealis, assembly GCF_965194805.1. Lineage (NCBI taxonomy): Eukaryota > Metazoa > Chordata > Mammalia > Artiodactyla > Balaenopteridae > Balaenoptera > Balaenoptera borealis. The sequence continues at coordinate 84,059,878 of NC_138862.1, read as the reverse complement.
TGCAGGGGACACGGGTTCGAGCCCTGGTCTGGGAAGATCCCACATGCCGCGGAGCAACTAGGCCCGTGAGCCACAACTACTGAGCCAGCGCGTCTGGAGCCTGTGCTCCACAACAAGAGAGGCCGCGATAGTGAGAGGCCTGCGCACCGCGATGAAGAGCGGCCCCCGCTTGCCGCAACTAGAGAAAGCCCTCGCACAGAAACGAAGACCCAACACAGCCATAAATAAATAAATAAATAAATCCAAAAAGTTTTTTAAAAAAATGAGAAAAAAAAACCCAACCCAACAAGCGCCCCGCGGCGCGGCCGCCATCGCCGCTACCGCGTCGGGGCCTCGGGCTGCCGGCGGCTCCGCTGATGTCCCAGGCGCCTTGGCGGGCGGCCCGCGGGCTGCGGGAGTGCGGGCGCGGCCGCGAGGGCCGGGACCAGGAATCGCTTTCAGGCCAGTCTGGTAGACGTGTGTCCGAAGCTGAGGAGGACCGCGTCGCCACTGTTCTTTGGCATAGATAAGTGTTCAGTGGGAGGATTAGACTTGACTGAACAGACTCCTGTTTTATTAGGGAATAAAGCCATGGCAGCTGGCTTCATGGACGTAGCATTTGGTGACCCAGCTAGTCCTTTAGTTAATAGATCTAGAAACTCGTCAGCGGAGGATGATGATGATGATGTTGTATTTATTGAATCTATACAACCTCCTTCAAGTTCTGCTCCAGTAATAGCTGATCAAAGAAATTTTATATTTGCTGCATCAAGAAATGAAAAGCTACAAGGAAATTATTCCATAATTCTTCCTTCCTCAAGAGATTTGGCTTCTCAGAAGGAAAGTATAAGTGAGACAATTGTCATTGATGATGAAGAGGACATGGAAACAAATGGAAGGGAAAAGACAATTTCTTCTAGTTTTATTGAATGGGCACTTCCTGGAAGTAAAAACAGAACCAAAGATTTGGATTTCTCCACTTCCAGTCTTTCAAGAAGTAAGACCAAGACTGCAGTAGGACCTTTTAATCCTGGTAGAATGAATGTGGCAGGAGACGTATTTCAGAACGGAGGATTTACAGCTCATCATAGTCCTGATTCTTGGATCTCCCAGTCAGCATCCTTTCCCCGTAATCAGAAACAGCCAGGGGTGGATTCTTTATCACCAGTGGGCTCGCTTCCTAAACAGATCTTCCAGCCTTCTGCCCAACAGCAACCCACTAAACCAGCTAAAATCACTTGTGCAAACTGCAAAAAGCCTTTACAGAAGGGACAGACAGCGTATCAGCGAAAAGGATCAGCTCATCTCTTCTGTTCTACCACCTGCCTCTCTTCCTTCTCTCATAAGCGTACTCCAAAGAAACGCAATGTGACATGTAAAAAAGGTGCACCTGCAAAAAAGGCTACTCTTGTTCCTCAAGGGGAGTCAAGTGAATCCTTCCAAAAATTTTGTAGTACATCTTCGTCTCCCTATGAAGATAACCAGAATCTTCGAAAAAGAGTTCTGAATAAATCAAGATGTACAGTCTGCAGTAAACTAACAGAGATTCGGCATGAAGTCAGCGTTAACAATGTAACACATAAGCTGTGCAGTAACCAGTGCTTTAACAAGTACAGGTTGGCCAATGGTCTAGTGATGAATTGCTGTGAGCAGTGTGGGGAGTACCTGCCCAGCAAAGGTGCTGGAAACAATCTCCTAGTCATTGAAGGTCAGCAGATGAGATTTTGCTGCCAAAGTTGTGCTAACGAATATAAACAGATGATGGAAACAAACTCAAAAAAAGTGCTAGCATCAGAAAACAGGAAAAGGAATGCTGTTAGAGAAGAAAATGAAAGAGAATTGTATGGGTCATTGAATATACTTTTGGAAAAAATAGAAAGAATACCAGTGAAAAAGGAAAAGACTTCAGAACTACACGTTTCAGCAGAATGTAGCCAAGATACTTCATTGGTCCAACAGGATGTGAATTTACCTCCTTCTGTGTCAACCATAGCTGATAAATTTCAAGAGCAACTGGAAGAGAAACAATCAGAAGACTCCATTATACCAGCTGTGCTTTCTGCAGATCCAGGTACATGGCCCCGAGTTTTGAGTATTAAAGAAAGGGACACTCTAGTTGAAAATGATCCACCTCAAGTGAGAAATTTTAATTTTCCAAAGGACAGTACTGGGAGGAAGTTTTCAGAAACTTACTATACAAGAATTCTTCCAAATGGTGAAAAAACCACTAGATCCTGGTTACTTTATTCGATCTCGAAAGATTCTGTGTTTTGTCTGTATTGCAGACTCTTTGGGGAAGGAAAAAATCAACTAAAGAATGAGAATGGGTGCAAAGATTGGCAGCATTTATCACATATTCTTAGCAAACATGAGGAGAGTGAAATGCACATCAACAATAGTGTTAAATATTCAAAATTAAAATCTGATTTGAACAAAAGTAAAACTGTGGAACATAGATTACAGGAGAAAGTGGGAAAGGAGGGTGTGAAGCTGTTGTACACCTTAGACCCGATCTGACATGATGAGGTCACACACTTACTCAGACCTGTACCCTGACAGTCGGTGCCTCGTGCTGAGGCTCCCAGACGGAGTGATTCATCAGCTCATTAGCAGTAAGTATCATAGCAAGTAGCTAGTAAAGATGGTTTCTGCTCCAACTTCTAAAGCTAATTGGATTTGTAGTGATTAATGCCGATTTCAGTGAAGGCAATTGTTGATCTTTTCAGTTTTTCAATTCACACCTTTTAAAATGGGCACTTCAGGACTGACATTTGACTGGTGTGGCTAATACTCTGAAAGAAGGAGGGAAAGACTTGAATTTATCAGTACCAGTCGAACAAGGTACTTATGTGAACAAGCATTGTTACTCAGAAACAGAACGGGGATCTGAAACTGCAGCTTTTTGCTATTAAACCAAATACTTATGGTTTATTTCATTTGGGCAAAATGTTATTTTATTATTTGAGCAAAGCAGCATCATTTGTTATGTTAAATAGATTAAAGTGGTGAATTTGTGTTTTATTGGTTTTGTTTTGTTTTAACTTAATTTGTAAATGTTTTAGCTTTTATTGTCATGTAAAAACTATAAGCATAAAGAGTGTATACCTATTTTTATGTTGGTACAAATATAAGAAATATTAAAATAAAAATATAGTAAGTTAAAAAAAAAAAAAAACCCAACCCAAAAGAAAGCACAACGAAGAAGATATTAAAGATAAAGGCAGAGTGAATAAGGTAGAAAAGAGAAAAGCCAATAGATCTAATTAAAAAATCAGAATCCCATTTTTAATTTTTTTATTTTTTATTTATTTATTTATTTTTATATCTAATAGGATTTTTATTGTAGAAGACATTGCTAACAGCCTACCCAATCACCATCGCCATTTCTCCATCCTTTTCAGAATCCCATTTTTTTAAATAGATCTTTATTGGAGTATGATTGCTTCACAATACTGTGTTAATCTCTGTCGTACAACAAAAGGAATCAGCCACATGCACACATACATCCCCACATCCCCTCCCCGCCTAGCCTCCCTCCCACTCTCTCCATCCCACCTCTCTAGGTCATCGCACAGCACTGAGCTGATCTCCCTGTGCTATGCTGCTGCTTCCCACTAGCTAACTATTTTACATTCGGTAGTGTATGTATGTCGCTGCTACTCTCACTTTGTCCCAGCTTCCCCCTCCCCCATCCCCCGGGTCCTCAAGTCCATTCTCTATGTTTACCTCTTTATTCCTGCCCTGCAACTAGGTTCATCAGTACCTTTTTTTTTTTTAGATTCCATATATATGCTTTAGTATACAGTATTTGTTTTTCTCTTTCTGACTTACTTCACTCTGTATGACAGACTCTAGGTCCATCCACCTCACTACAAATAACTCAATTTCCTTTCTTTTTATGGCTGAGTAATATTCCATGGTATATATGTGCCACATCTTCTTTATCCATTCATCTGTCGATGGACATTTAAGTTGGTTCCACGTCCTGGGTATTGTAAATAGTGCTGCAATGAACATTGCGGTACACGTCTCTTTTTGAATTATGGTTTTCTCAGGGTATATGCCCAGTAGTGGAATTGCTGGGTCATATGGTAGTTCTATTTTTAGTTTTTTAAGGAACCTCCACACTGTTCTCCATAGTGGCTGTATCAATTTACATTCCCACCAACAGTGCAGGAGGGTTCCTTTTTCACCACACCCTTTCCAGCATTTATTGTTTCTAGATTTTTTGATAATGGCCATTCTGACTGTTGTGAGGTGATATACCTCACTGTAGTTTTGATTTGCATTTCTCTAATAATTAGTGATGGTGAGCATCTTTTTATGTGCCTCTTGGCCATCTGTATGTCTTCTTTGGTGAAATGTCTATTTAGGTCTTCCACCCATTTTTTTAATTGAATTGTTTGTTTTTTGATATTGAGCTCCATGAGCTGTTTGTATATTTTGGAGCTAACCCTTTGTCTGTTGTTTCATTTGCAAATATTTTCTCCCATTCTGAGGGTTGTCTTTTGTCTTGTTTATGGTTTCCTTTGCTGTGCAAAAGCTTTGAAGTTTAATTAGGTCCCATTTGTTTATTTTTGTTTTTATTTCCATTACTCTAGGAGGTGGGTCAAAAAAGATCTTGCTGTGATTTATGTCAAAGAGTGTTTTTCCTATGTTTTCAGAATCCCATTTTTTAAATTAACAAAATAAATAAGCCACTAGCTCACTTAATCAAGGGGGGGAAAAAAGGACAAAGCACAGATAAACAAACTAAGAAATAGCAAAGGGAAAATAACCACTGAAACACAAGAAAATTTGTTTTAGGAAAATTACTTTGCATACCTCTATGCAAATAAACTTAAAAACCAAGACAAAAATAGGTAATTTCCTAGGAAAATACAGTTTACCACAATTGATCTCATTAGAAATGTAAAGCTTAAACAGACCAATGTCCATAGAGGAAATAAAGTTATCAAGGCCCAGATTCACAGGAGAATTTCACAGGGGAATTCAAATCATCAATGACTGTATAAAGCCCCAATGCCACAAAAATAGTTTCCAAGCCTAAAAACTGAAAGAAAACTTCAAAATGCTATTTATGAAGCAAGTATAACAACGATACCTAAACCTAATTCAGTACCAAATAAAATTACCAGTTAATGGATATGATGGTAGAGCTATCCTATTGACAATAGCAACAAACATAAAATATTTAGGAATAAACTTAACAATAAATATACAAAACTATGTCAGGAAAATTTTAAACACTCCTAAAAGACACAAAAGTAGATTTTAACAAATGGAAAGACTTTTCTTGTTCTTGATAGCATGATTTTAACATCATAAATATGTCACTTTTTCCTGAGTAAATTTATAAACTTAACAGTCTCAATGAAAAGACCAACAAGTTTTTTTTTCTTTTTTTTTTTTAAATGGAGATAGACATAGAAAGAAAACAAGAAAGAATAGTAGGAAAACATGAAAAAAAGTAAGTAAAGCTTAAGGACCTGGGAGGGGAGGGGGAATTAATCCTAGAAGATATTAAACATATTTAACTCCTCATAATTAAAACAGAATATTACTCACTTATGAATAGGCAGACCAATTAGCTCTCAAATTACTGAAGTGAAGATGAGCTTTTAAAATTAATGGTGTTAGGATAACTGAATAGCCATTTGGGAAAAGATAAACTTAGATCTACACTTCATACCACACACAGAAATAAACACCAACTGTATCAGGGCTAACTGTAAAAAGTGAAATCATACTGTATTACAAGAAAGCTTGGGTGAATTCCTCTATAACCCAGGTATACGAAAGTTTTCTGACAATGACTCAAAATCCAGATGCAATAAAAGAAACACTGATATATTTGATGACATAAAAATTTCACATGGCAAAAAATATCCTAAGCAGAGTTAAAGGACAAATGAAAAACTGAGAGAAAATATATAGAACATACATCACAGATAAAGGGCTAATATCCTTAATCCATAAAGAATTCTTAAAAGTGACAGGAAAATAAAGATAGAAAACTCAATGGGAAAAAAGAGCAAAGACATGAACAGACAATTTATATATATATATGTATTGTATATGATATATACAGTATATACATATATTAAAATGTAAAGTGATAAAGAGATGAAAAATACAAAAGGAAGTTAAAGACACAGAAGAGAGATTCAGAAGATGCAATGTCCCTCTAATTTGAGTTCCAGAAGCAGAAAACAGAGTTGTAGGAAAGAAATAAGCAAAGAAATGACAGAAAAAAAAATTCTAAGCCTAAGAGAGACTTGAATCTTCTGTTCAGAGTCCCAGCAGAATGAAAGAAAAAGTTTGAAATTTCAAACCTGCAAAACGTAAAGAAAAAACCCCAAAAGCTTCCTATGGGGAGAAAGAAGCAGCTTACCTATGAAGACTCAGATCCTTGTTACAAGGATCAACCTTTTATGAGTAACACTGAATGCTAGAAATCAATGGATGAATGTTATTTTACATAAAAAATTCCATACTCAGACAGACTGTCAGTCAAGTGTGAGGTCAAAGTGAGCCATTTTCTGACATTCAAGATCTTGTAAGATTCACTTACCATACACCTTTTCTAAAAAAGAAATAATTTGAAAGTTTTTTTAATGAAAATGAAATCCCAAAAAGAAAGAATGACCTTCCCAGAGACAGAATAAAAAGCAATCCCAGGTTGACAGCCTGTAGATTTACACAGCAACCACCTTGAATTATAAGAGTAGCTCAGAGAGGCTCAAAAGAATTTGTCTAATGTATGCATTAGACAAATTCTATGATAAAGAATCCGTAAGATATAAATAATGCAATAGATATATGCCATTCTATAAACAAGAGAAAAAAAAGAAAGGCAATTAGAAATGCTAGGGGAAAAGGTATATAAAAAGTCATTGTCCGAGTCTGAAATGAATTAAATTGTGGCATGATTTTGAGCAACCCATGGAGTATGAGAAAACAGAACCTATTTTACCTTAACATTTATAGCATTCTCCTTTGAGTGACACAGGTTTAGTGACTTAGGATTACATCTTTCACTCTAGACGACCAATTATATTACATATATAAATTCATTCTACTGATTTCTATTATTTAGGATCAACCTATAATCAAAGAAAAAAACATTTATAGTAAGATGTAAAATACATTATAAACCTTAGTAATGGAAGGAAATTGGAATATAGGTAGAAGAACTTGAAGGATGAGAGTAAAGAAAGATGTAAACGCACAGTAGTAAATCAACAAGTACAACTGGCCCTCCATATATGCAGGTTCCACACCTGTGGATACAGAGGGACGACTGTACTGTGCCATTCTGTATAAGGGATTTGAGCACAGGCAAATTTTGGTATCCTCAAGGGTCTTGGAACCAATCCCCTGTTTATACCAAGGGATGACCATATTGTCTACTATTTATTTTATTTTATTATTTATACTATTTACTTATTTACTAATTATTACATGACTTTTTACTATTTATTACTTACTATTTAAAGGAAGCCTGAAAATGATAGGGAAGGAGGATTCAGAGTTAGTCCACAATACTAAACATTAAAGGACTCTAGGCATTAGCACAAATAACTTTCTGAATGAATAATCTTTACAACTTAAGTGGGACAATAAACATTGCATTAAATTTTTTTTAATTAATTTATTTTATTTTATTTATTTTTTATTTTTGGCTGCATTGGGTCTTCGTTGCTGCCTATGGGCTTTTCTCTGGTTGCGGCGAGCAAGGGCTACTCTTCATTGTGGTGCACAGGCTCCTCATTGCAGTGGCTTCTCTTGTTGTGGAGCATGGGTTCTAGGCACGTGGGTTTCAGTAGTTGTGGCACATGGGCTCAGTAGTTGTGGCTCATGGGCTCTAGAGCACAGGCTCAGTAGTTGTGGCACACGGGTTTAGTTGCTCCACAGCATGTGGGATCTTCCTGGACCAGGGCTCAAACCCATGTCCCCTGCATTGGCAGGCAGATTCTTAACCACTGTGCCACCAGGGAAACCCAACTGCATTAAATTTAGTAATAATGTGCACCAAGTATTATCAGTCAGAATATTCTAGCTTAAAAGTCATCATACTTTTTCTGTAAAGAACCAGAGTAAATATTTTAGGCTTTGCAGGCCATATGGTCTCTGCCTCAATTACTGAACTCTGCTGTAATAGCTCAACAGCAGAGCTACAACATTGAATCACTTTGCTGTACACCAGGAACTAACACAACATTGTAAATCAAGTATACTTAGATATAAAAAATAAAATAAAAATCTTTTCTCCACATCCTCACCAACACTTGTAATTTTTTTGTATTTTTGTTAATAGCCATTCTGACAGGTGTGAGGTGATATCTCATTGTGGTTTTGATTTGCATTGCTCTGATGAGTAGTGATGTTGAGCATCTTTTCATGTGCCTGTTGGCCATCTGCTTATCTTCCCTGGAAAAATATCTATTCAGATCCTCTGCCCATTTTTTAACTAGGTTGTTTGTTTTTTGATGTTGAATTATATGAATTTTTTGTATATTCTGGAGAATATCAGATATATCTGTTATATCATTATATCATTATCATTATATATACCATATATATATCATATATCATTTGCAAATATCTTCTTCCATTCAGTAGGTGGCCTTTTTGTTTTATTGATAGTTTCCTTTGCTGTGCAAAAGCTTTTTAGTTTGATGTAGTCCCAGTTGTTTATTTTTGCTTTTGTTTTCCTTGTCTATGGAGACATATCCAAAAATATCTACAAAGACTATGTCAAAGAGCATACAGTCTATGTTTTCTTCTAGGAGATTTATGGTTTCAGGTCTTACATTTAAGTCTTTAATCCATTTTGAATTTATTTTGTGCATGTGTGTGAGAGAGTAGTCTAGCTTGATTCTTTTGCTTATAGCTATCCAGTTTTCCTAACACCACTTGTTCAAGAAGCTGTCTTTTCTCCATTGTATATTCTTGTCTGTTTGTCATAAATTAATTGCCCATATGACTGTGGATTCATTTCTGGGCTCTCTGTTCTGTTCCACTGATGTATGTATCTGTTTTTGCGCCACTGCCATACTGTTTTGATTACTGTAGCTTTGTAGTATAGTGTGAAATCAGGGAGTGTGAGCCCTCCAGCTTTGTTCTTCTTTCTTAAGATTGTTTTGGCTATTCGGGATCTGTTGTGTTTCCATACCAATTTTAGAATTATTTGGTCTAAACAAAATTGATGAACCTTTAGCCAGACTCATCAAGAAAAAAAGAGATAGTCTAAATTAATAAAATCAGAAATGAAAAATAAGTTACAACAGATACCACAGAAATACAACTTATCATAAGAGATTACCATAAACAATTATATGCCAATAAAATGGACAACCTAGAAGAAATGGACAAATTCCTAGAACTGTACAGTCTTCCAAGACTGAACAATGAAGAATAGAAAGTATGAACAGATGAATTACCAGTAAAAAAACTGAATCAGTAATAAGAAAAACTCCCAAAACAACAAAGTCCAGGACCAGATCATTTCACAGGTGAATTCTACCAAACATTTAAAGAAGAGTTAACACCTATCCTTCTCAAACCATTCCAAAAAACTGCAGAGGAAGGAATACTTCCTAACTCATTCTATGAGGCCAGCATCACCCTGATACCAAAACCAGACAGAGATATCACCAAAAAAGAAAACTACAGGCTAATATCACTGATGAACATAGACGCAAAAATCATCAACAAAAAATTAGCAAACCAAATTCAACAACACATTAAAAGGATCATACACCATGATCAAGTGGGATTTACCCCATGGATGCAAGGATGATTCAATATCCAGAAGTCAATCAATGTGATACACCACGTTAACAAATTAAAGAAGGAAAATCATATGATCATCTCAATAGATGCAGAAAAAGCTTTTGACAAAATTCAACATCCATTTATGATAAAAAAAACTCTCAACAAAGTGGGTATAGAGGGAACACACTTCAACATAATAAAGCCCACAGCTAACTAAAAATAGAGTTACCATATGATCCTGCAATCCCACTCCTGGGCATATATCCAGACAAAACTCTAATTCAAAAAGATACATGCACCCCAATGTTCATTACAGCACTACTTACAATAGCCAAGACATGGAACCAACCTAAATTTCCATCAACAGATGAATGAATAAAGAAGATGTGGTATATATATACAATGGAATATTACTCAGCCATGAAAAAGAATGAAATAATGCCATTTGCAGTTACATGGATGGACCTAGAGATTATCATACTAAGTGATGTAAGTCAGACAGAGAAAGACAAATATCATATGATATCACTTATATGTGGAATCTAAAAAAATGATACAAATGAACTCGTTTACAAAACAGGAATAGACCCACAGACATAGAAAACAAACTTATGGTTACCAAAGGGGAAAGGGGGGGGAGGGATAAATTAGGAGTTTGGGATTAACATGTACACACTACTATATATAAAATAGATAACCAACAAGAGCTTACTGTATAGCACAGAGAACTATACTCAATATTTTGTAATAACCTATGAGGGAAAAGAATCTGAAAAAGAATAGATATATATATGTATAACTGAATCACTTTGCTGTACACCTGAAACTAACACAACATTGTAAATCAACTACACTTAATTTAAAAAATAAATATAAAAAAATAAATAAAGCCAGAGCTAACATCATACTCAATGGTAAAAAGCTGAAAGCATTTCCTTCTAAGATCAGGAACAAGATAAGGATGCCCACTCTTGCCACTTTTATTCAACATAATATTGGAAGTCCTAGCCCCAGCAATCAAACAAGAAAAAAAAATTAAAGGAATCAAAATTGGAAAGGAAAAAGTAAAACTCTCACTGTTTGCAGATGACATGATACTATACACAGAAAATCTAAAGACACCACCAGAAAACTACTAGGGTTCATCAATGAATTCAGTAAAGTTGCAGGATACGAAATTAGTATACAGAAATCTGTCGCATTTCTATACACTAACACAAACCATCAGAAATAGAAATTAAGATAACAATCTCATTTACAATTGCATCCAAAAGAATAAAATACCTAGGAATAAATCTAACTAAGGAGGTAAAAGGCCTGTACTCAGAAAACTATTGACATGACACTGATGAAAGAAATTGAAGATGACACAAACAAATGGAAATATATACCATGTTCATGGATTAGAAGAATTAGTATTGTTAAAATGACCATACTACCCAAGGCAATCTACAGATTCAGTACAATCCCTATCAAAATACCAATGGCATTTTCCACAGAACTAGAGCAATTATCTTGTTTGTAATTGATAATACCACTGAGTAAGAACAAATTCCAGATATTTACAATCATTAGCACTGTTAAATTCAAGCAAGAGGCTGTGTTTTGAATGTCTAAAGAAACCTGAATTATCAGAAAAGGGAAAGTGAGCTCTTCTCTGTACAGGATAGATGGCACAAAGGCAGGATATAGCATGGGTATTCTAAAACAATCACTTAAACAAATGAACAAAGAAAAACTGTTACATACACACTAGGTCATTCTACTGGGGAGAAACAATGTCAGACCCCCTGGCTCTTACATAGCAAAGACCAGGAATCTGGCATATTAAATTTTTTTCTGGCTTCTAATATAGTCCATTCAAATTCTCCTGGTATATAAGACTTACTTGCCACTGTCACCATTTATTCATAATAAATCCATGGGGTGCTCTCTAATTTTGAGCCTCAGTTGGGTGCCTAAGGTCTGGTCTCCGAAGGTATCCTTCCTGAGAGCTGTGAAGCAAATCCATCCACCTTGGGCAAGACAGCAGCCCAATAAGACTCCCTACTCTGAACCTCTATCCTTAGAAGTCAAATGAATGATTCCATTTTCCTGATTTGGGGGAGCAATTCCATAGCCAGTCCAGGAAATAACATACCTTATCCTAACTACTCAATCAAAGCAGCACCTTTCCTATTAATACTATTCAAAGCCACTTAAAAACAGGGCCTTTTCCACTGTCTTCATAATAGTAAAAGGCCCAGATCGAACTCACTTCTCTGGCGAGGCTGGTTTCTAAAGCTGCCAGGTTGCTATAATCCCATTCAGTCTTTCAATACAAAGGAGCAAGTCTCATTATAATTCACAGGCCAAATAATAACACTGTCCTCCTTCTCTCTCTTCCTAAAGTAGAAATGCCCGACAGCATTCTATCAGACAGTGTATTGTAAAAGAGGTACAACTCTTCTCAAAGACTCTTCATCAGGCTTTATGGGAGGAAAATGGACATGGAAGAATTCTTCAAACTTAAATAGGCCTCTGGACAGATTCATTATAGAAAAAGACCTTCAGAAATAGTAAATAATCATAAAATTCACAGTTATGAAATATAGTTCTTGTTACCATCTAATACAAGTACTTTCTCCAATCCCTCTCAGGTAATGAACTCAGAACTATGAGTAAAACAAAGAAACTGCATACAGGAATAGGGTAATAAAAATGCATGCTTAGGGCTTCCCTGGTGGCGCAGTGGTTGAGAATCTGCCTGCCAGTGCAGGGCACACGGGTTCGATCCCTGGCCTGGGAAGATCCCACATGCCGTGGAGCAACTGGGCTCGTGAGCCACAACTACTGAGCCTGTGCGTCTGGAGCCTGTGCTCCGCAGCAGGAGAGGCCGCGATAGTGAGAGGCCCACGCACCGCGATGAAGAGTGGCCCCCGCTCGCCACAACTAGAGAAAGTCCTCCCACAGGTACCAACACGGCTAAAAATAAATAAATAAATTTTTTAAAAAAATGCATGCTTAGTTATACAAATACTGATTTTTTGAAAAACAACTGTGATTTAAAAATAGTTGGCCATCTCTGTGGCTCAGAATATTTCACTAATGCCTTTTCAAACCACTCAGCTACAATCTGTAGCCACTGGAGACAGCTTTCAAAGGAGACCTCAATTCCATGTGCCCAGACATGTAAAAGCAAGAAGATCTGACTGTGAATACAATTCCTAAAGCTGAGGATCATCATTAGTTCCTCACTCTCCCTCTTCCCTCACAACCACCAGTCCTCAGTGCCTATCTTTCCTGCCCATCCCCTTCTGTCCAGTCCTCCTGCCATCATGCAGCTCACTCCCTCTTCACTTTGCACCTATCCCAGGGTGGAAGCCCTTAACTGGTCTCCTTGCCCCCTTTCCCCCACTACCTGTGATCCATCCTGCACACCACCACCAAATTCATCTGGTTGCCACTTTCCTCCTCAGAACCTCCAATGGCCTGGCCCTGCTCACTGTGCGTAAACTCCTTAACTTGGTGGAAAACGCCTTGCCCAGTCTGTTCCCCACTGTCTATCCAGCTCTCATTTCTCACTACTATCTGAAAAGGATTTTCACTCTGCTCTGGGCAACCTGGATAGTCTGTAATTCCCCGAACAAGCTCTATTTAAAACTTCAAAATCCAGCAGTGGAGTGGGGGCTGGAAATAGAAGCCAAGTCATTTGCTCCAGACACAGCTGGGGAGCATAGAATCTGGATTTCAATCCAGTTTGGCCTGTGTCCAAAGCTCTTAAACACCATCCTGTTCTCTCTCTCTCTCTGAAATGTCCCTCTCTGATTTACCTGTGGAAATCTTATCCATCCTTTAAGCCCACTTCATTCTAGAAGCTTTCCTTGTTTTTTCCTGTCTGAAGTGACTTTTCTCTCTTCTGAGCTCCTATAGCACTTTCTTTGCATATTTCACAAAATATCATGACAACAGAGTCCTGTGATGAATCTCTTGAGATCCAAGATATTGTCTTATGGTCTTTTTGGTCCTTTATGGCACCTAACCTAGCTCCCTACACACTGATGGCACTCAGCAAAGATCTGATAAAAAATGAGCTACTGTGGGAAGCCTTACTGCACTCACCCAACCCAGCCACAATGAGAGATCCTTATTCATTTCAGGCATCGAGCTTTCCTTTCCCTGCCCTGAGTATCCTGCCATTCTCCTCTTCTAGTGCGTCAATTCTTCCTTGTTGTTGTAGGTCATTCCACCTGCCTATAAAATATTGTGCGATCTGGGAAAAGCTCTGGTGCCTGGTAACCACTGTAACATTTAGGAAGATGCAAATTGTGATGAATAGGAATCATAAAAGGAACAGGAGTGGTTTCATTCTTTGGAAACTGAAATGGAAACTGGGAAGCAAAGTTCAGGTCAAATTCTCCTTTCAGACCTTCTTACCCATTGTCTCTGTTTTATGTTGAAAGTAACAAGGGGTGGGGCAGTGAGCAAATAGAAGCAAATGCCAGGAAGAAGAAAGAGCAATAACTGGTCAGACAAATACTCTTTCTCAAGAGACAAACTGCATTCTAGGAAAGGAAAATACTCCCGAGTTCACAAGAAATTATACAAGAACATAGAGCAGAAAAGGGAAAACAGGCCTAAACAGTAACGTCTTGATTTTTCTCATCTTTTTGGCCTGTGAGATAGGGTTTCTACCCCTCGATGCTTCTCTCTACACTGGGTCACATGGCACTCAATGTCCAGTCCTCAGCATGACTCAGAAAAGGCTGCAAGGACAAGATGAAAATGACACTTTTCATTTAGCACATGACTGCATACGGGGACTCAGTAAAATTAGACAGTGAGTTTACAACAAATATAATGAGAATGGGGAGAAGGCACTTCCACCCGTTACCCACCTCCCTGCTCACCCTCTTCCTTGCTGCTCCTCACAGAAGTTGCTAAACTGATAGGTCAATGTTTGCGGAGGCAATTGAGCCAAAGAGGGAGACAAAGTTCAACTCCCTATAACCCTGGGAGGAAAAGGCAGGAGTGAGGAGTGGGGTTCCCCTCTCTCTGGCAGTGTCCCGCTTCTCACCCTATAACAAATACGCTTTGATTGAGATGAATTATATCAGAACTGGAAATTCCACCAACATCACTTCTTGAGAACCTACTATGTGCTGGGCTAGGAATTTAAAAAAAAGAAAATAAGGGGGGGAAAAAAGCATTGGCCCTTACTCTTGACTAGTTCACAGTCTAATGGAAGAAGCAGAAATAATTTCCATGTACTGTGGCATTATACAAGGGGTACACTCAGGGTTCTGTGGAAATAAAGAGTCTGTAAGAGCAGAACTGGGGTCAGGGCAAGTTTCCTTGAAGAAATGAGATCAGACTAAGGGCTGATGATTGTGCAGGAATTAGCCAGGCGTAGAAGGGTGGCAAAGGTGTTCCTGTAGACAGAACCATGTAAGCAAAACCCAGAGATACACAGCATCCTTCCCTCAAACCAACAAAGCCCAAATCCTCCCGTGTCTGCATAATGCATACAATATTCCAGGATCAGAGGCGGAGAACAAGGGAAATGGTGAAATGTAAGTACTGAATTTTGAAGAAGTGCATTAAAAATAAATCCATAGCTTTCTCTGAAGAAGAAGTAAGAAGGGTAAAAAAAAACAAAACCAAAAAACCAAAAAAGAGTGGGTTTGGTTAAAGCAAACTAATCAACTTCCTAATCTCTGCAGGTGGGATCAGACTCCAGGTGGCCTTTCAATCACAGAGTTGGTGTTTACCTCTAAATCATATGAGGCAGATGGAAAGCAAGCAAAACAGCACACCCCTGGCTGTTATGCAGACTCCTAACCACAAAGCAGTTAAGTAACCGACAGTATCCTAAGCAATACAGACCCATGGAGGGTAAGGCCTTTCCTGGCCAAGTCTGCTTTCCGGGAGAATTGGGTTTGGACCCCACGCCCAGCTCCATCTATGTCTATAAAATGTTTGTCACCAATATGAACTCTGTACCACATTCCATCCCTTGGAGATCTGGCTATTTATTGACTTAAGTGGCATAAATATGTGAGACCTGGGCCAGAGAGGTGGAAGTAGCAGATGCCCAAAAACATCTCAGTTTTGGTCTCATTTAGGCACAGTTTTTATTCCTGGACTTTTAGTTTCCTTGCTCTGTGACTTAGTTTCTCCATCTGACAATGACAACTATAAAGTCTACCCCTGAATTCCTTATTTGAGGGAGATAAATTAAATAACTCCTAACATGGCTTGACCTCCCTGAGCAACGGTCAGGTGTCTGAGACGACAGGCCCCAGGAAGCCAGAATCACCTTAATCTAGAGCAATGAACCTGAAGGAACAAGAGCAGCATTAGTGATTCAATCAATTTTTCATTCACTCAACAATGTTTATTAAGTACTGCGTATGTGCACACCATAATCAAAACCGATACCCGTGTAACTTTGTTTTCTAGTCTCTTTCCACATCCCTGGTCTGTGACTGATGGATAAGCAAAACTGGCTGAGTTATATGCCAGTGTGAGCTCTGCTCAGGGAAGACTCCATCTCACCCCAGCCCTTCCACATGGGAAATTCAGGACAAAGCCAGTGACAAGGAAGGCAGCAGAGCACTGTGTTCAGCTCACCTGGGGACGCTAGTGAGGTAGGTCACGACATTCAGAAAGTCCTCATCTGGGATGTGTTTGAACCCCACAAACTCTGGAAAAGTGATGATGGGGGCACCATCTTTCCCTCGGCCTCCTGCAACAAAAATAGGTGGTCAAGATGTTAGCAAAATGTTTCACATCACACCTCTGCAGGTAAGGGACTTCAGTTAATATTGAGATGTGCATCGGCCACCCCCTTTTTCTGTCTATATTATTTCAGAGCAGAATGCAGGAAGGTTGACACTGAACTATTTCGAACAAGTCTCTCTCCTTCATGCTTGCTCAGGGGTGTTGTGAGAATTCAATTTTTGAATCCTTTGAAGATAGCTACTGTATAAAAGATAACACTGATTTAAATATTTTAGCATAGGTAGAATAGTAAATAATGCCAACACAAATACGTAATATTGCTCTTTATTTTTGTAGTTATTAAATATCAAAGGTAAAAGAGCATGGTGGTTAAGAGAGCTGGCTCCAGAGAATTCCCTGGCGGTCCGGTGGTTAGGACTCTGCACTTCCACTGCAGGGGACAAAGGTTCACTCCCTGGTCAGGGAACTCAGATCCTGCATGCAGTGCGGCGTGGCCAAAAAAAAAAAAAAAAAAAGAGAGAGAGAGTTGGCTCTAAAATCAAACAGGCTTGTTCAAATTCTGCTTTATCACTTAATCTCTATGTGATTTTAAGCAAGACACTTAAATACAAGTTTCCTTATATATACATATGTATCTATGTCATAGGCATTTTACCTGTACCTACCTCAAAAGGTACTGTGAGGATTAAGTGAGAATATATATGAAAAGCACTTTAGCAGAGTGTTTATTATTATATAAGTGCTCAATAAATGTTAACCATTATTATGGTCATTATTCTTGCAAGGAAGCAATAATCAGCTGCCCTTCAGTAACTCTTACAAGGGAATATAAGACATCCCTGTGAGAACAAAAGTGTAAAATTAATATTCAAATATTTAATTCATTGGAGCAGAGGCCACCAGATTAAATTAAACAGACTGTATTTCTCAATCTCTTTGCCCCTAGATGTACCCACATGACTATGTTCCAGCCCCATGGTTCCCAAACAGGAAACCACAGTGAACTCACAAAACCACCATGAATATTTTAAATTGGGGGGAAAAACAGCAATAATTGGCATCTGTCAGATGCCTTGCTTGCTACTAGCTTGAGGTAGTTCAGAATTTCAATATCAAACCGTGCAGTATTCTTTTGAATGGCATTGCATCTTTGGGAAGTTGGGGGTTTGGTGGCTGCTGGGATAAAAAGCAAGTGCAGGGCTTCCCTGGTGGCGCAGTGGTTAAGAATCCGCCTGCCAATGCAGGAGACACGGGTTCGAGCCCTGGTCTGGGAAGACCCCACATGCCGCGGAGCAACTAAGCCTGTCCGCCACAACGACTGAGCCTGTGCTCTAGAGTCCACGAGCCACAACTACTGAGCCCGTGTGCCACAACTACTGAAGCCCAGTTGCCTAGAGCCTGTGCTCCACAACAAGAGAAGCCACCTCAATGAGAAGCCTGCACACAGCAACAAAGAGTAGCCCCCGCCCGCCGCAACTATAGAAAGCCCAAGCGCAGCAACGAAGACCAAATGAAGCCAAAAATAAATAAATAAAAAATAAAAATAAATAAAAAAATTTTTTTAATTTAAAAAATACAGCAAGTGCAGTATGAAAATCAATGTGGAACAGGAAATGCAGGTGGTGATGTCTAGACTGATTCCAAGGTTTGAGATAATTGTGGTTCTCTAAGAATGAAAGTTAAATATTACCTTTTCTTTCAACTGTGTGTATTTATTTTTTCAAACGGCTACTAAGTTGTCAGGACATACAGACTTAAGTTGTTTTGACTGTTAGGTATTGCTTTTGGCCAAAAAGGGCCGTGAAAAAATGACTGAGCTGCTAAGGCACCGAGGACTAAGAAACTTGGAGCACTTGTACCCTAGGCAGAGGGACATGAGCTGAAGTGCTGGGAGCACCTTCCAGGCTATGCCCGTGGAGGGGGGCTACTTTCAGTGGAACACGGCTCCCAAGTGAAGTTAACTACAAATGACCACACGTATTCCACACATCTAATGAAAGAGGCATCAGTGCAGGGTGTGGTTTAATGAGGACTGCGTGATTACTGAGGGTGTGGGATCAATGAAGAAACTATGGAAAAGGGAGACTCAGAGAAGCAAAGGCAGGCAGCTATCCTAAGGAGAGAGGGTCCTGGCCCAAAACCTCGAGAATCCAGGCCATGTCGCCAGTCTACCTGGTGACACTGCCATTAGGATCATCCAACCCACTCCGCTGCTCTGGGTCCACACCTGGTATCTTCTGCTTATACTCTGCTGTTCCATGTAAATTTGTTTCAAGGGAGAGAACGTGCTACTGAGCAAACACGAGTATTTGTATCATGTAAAGAGTAAGTCAGCATTGTGGTTTTTCTACACAAGTCTCTTATAAGTATTGTTAATGTGAGTCTTGGGCTTTCAGAGACCAATCACTGTGATATTTGTCTGGATGACCAGTCATTCTTCTCCAGGAAATGCCTCTTTATTAATCCTGTATACTTATTTTAAATTAAAAAAAAAGATACCTGCAGATTAGTTGTTTGACAAGATTGAGTCACCTCGTTATGTTGACTGAAAACAATTTAGATCAGGATACTATCAGTTTTCAACTAATAAATATTCTTCCTCTTTCTAGTTTTACAATCATAGGAAGCTTCAGAGAAATGTGAATTAAGAAAAGTTACGTCTCGGGTAAGGCTAAATTTAGATGCATTATAACACTGTACTAATTGTACAAACAATATTTGCCAAGAGAATGGCTAAAATATTTCAAGGAACCAAAACACTGTAAAATATTTATAAGGATATGATTATACCATTTCATGATTTAACCTTTTCATTAACTATAATGAAAGGTATTCATGCCTAAATGGAGAAAGATGGGTAGAGTTTTCTCGTATCTTGGTTAATACTGATACTGAGCACCAGAGAGGCCTAAGGTTAATGGGGGACACCACGTGCTGTTGAACTTTAGTCTGCTAGTCTTAGAGACAGAAGCACCAAGGAAAAGAAGCTGAGCCTCCATCCACAACAAGGCATTCAGTGCCACCTTGCGAGGAAACGTGGAAATGCAAAAGGAAGAAAGATTGTGCAAAGAAGCCCTGTTCAAGGAAGGTAAAGAAAACCAGACTCCTTGGAACTAAGTATTGTACAATGGTGACTTAATAAAATAAACATCACTCCTCTTGGTATTATTTCTACCTATACATTAAATGCTAGCTTTACTGCAGAAAGCACTAGCAAGTGCTTGGGATACATAAGACCATTCCCATAAGGATCTGGGTGTTGGCTGGCATAAAGACTTGCATCATTTAGAGGAGAATTTGGAACATTGGGAAATCCTATAGGAAGATGGTGAAGAGCAACAGTGGGAGAGAGAGTGAAGTGGTTACTGCTATTTGCCTCCCAGTGTCTATTTTCCCTTTCTCTTCCCCAAAAGAACTGACTTTAGCCAGGGAAAATGGGAGCACCACTCACTGGGAGGCACCTGGGAAATCTCAGGGCCTGGGATACTAAATAATCTGACCTATGTAATAAAGAATTGTCCCACATCTTGTTTGATTTCTGAATGTCTTACCAGAAACTCAGTATATTAAAAAATACATTTATATATCTGATCCTAGACTCTTTGTTTTACATACAATCATAAAGTGTTTAAAAATATTTTTCCAGTTTTATTGAGATATAATTGACATACAACACTGTATTGGTCTAAGGTGTACAAAATTGATTTCAGTTAACATCCATCATCTCACATAGTTACACATTTTTTTCTTGTGGTGAAAACTTTTAAGATCTACCCTCTTGGCAATTTTCAAATATACAGTATTATTAACTATAGTCACCACGCTATACATTATATCCCCAGAACTTATTTATTTTCTATCTGGAAGTTTGTACCTTTTAACCACCTTTACCCATTTTCCCCACTCCACACCCACCTTTGATAACCACCAACATGTCCTCTGTTCCTATGAGCTCAGCTTTTAGGTTCCACCTCTAGGTAAGATCATAAAGTATTTGTCTTTCTCTGTCTGACTTATTTCCCATAGCATAGGTCCACCCATGCTGTCACAAATCATAAAATATTTTTAAAGGGTTTCAATATATACTGAATTTTCCAGAAATTGCAACAACCGTATAAATTGACAGACGATACTTTACCACCTTGTTCAGAACTTTGTCAACAATTGTTTACAATTTTAGAAAACTACTACAGTTAAGGCCACTCAGGATGTCTGGTCACCCATACCACATCCCAGCATTTGCACCTGCTACATTCATGGTGACTCCATGTACAGGGGCAAGCACCTGACTACTTCATTATTTTTTCTAGAATAGCTGGAAATACATACTGAAATACATATTATTTTACTATTGTTTCCTTTTCTTTCTCCTTCACATTACAACTCTCTTTTACATTTAATTTTTTAATTTTTTTAAGTATATGCATAAATAAGTAGGGGGTGGCTGTTCACCCTCTGGGCACACAGCTAAACTACATTTCCCAGCTTCCTTTGCAGTTAAGTGTATCCACATGACAGAGCTGGGTTCAAGTCAATGGAATGTGGTGCGTACTCTTACTGAGCCGAGGCTTTTAAGAAGTGGTATGCTGTCTTTCCCTGTCTTTATCTTCCCTGTATTATCTTCCTGGATGTAGATAATAAGAAAGACACAAAATGGATAATATCAGTAAGAGTCACAAAGTGAAAGGAGCTTCATTCATGAACGTGAAGAAAAGTTGTCTGCTGACCATATATACATGCTGAACATATATGCTGGACTGTTTCAAGAGTAAGAACTAAATTCCTACTGTGTTCGTTTGAGCCACTATACATACACTTTGGAGTCTATTTGTTATAGCTCTTTATCCCACCCTAACTAATGCAGATTACTACAGTATCTATACATTTCATTTCAGGATGGTGAGGGGCAATACAAATTATTTGTTATAAAAAAAAGAGGCATTTGGGACTTCCCTGGTGGTGCAGTGGTTAAGAATCCGCCTGCCAATGCAGGGGACACAGGTTCAAGCCCTGGTCCAGGAAGATACCACATGCCACAGAGCAACTAAGCCCGTGCGCAACAACTACTGAGCCTGTGCTCTAGAGCCCACGAGCCACAACTACTGAAGCCCACGTGCCACAACTACTGAAGCCCGCGCGCCTAGAGCCCATGCTCTGCAACAAAAGAAGCTACCGCAATGAGAAGCCTGCGCACTGCAACGAAGAGTAGCCCCCGCTCGCCGCAGCTAGAGAAAGCCTGCACACGGCAACGAAGACCCAACGCAGCCAAAAATAAATAAATAAATTTATAAAAAAAAAAAAAAGAGGCCTTTGGTCCAACATGATTAAGAATCATTTCTGTAGCCTGCAGTGCCCAATACAATAGCCACTAGACACATGTGCCTGCTGAGCCCTTGACATGTGACCAGTCCAAACTGAGGTGTGCTGTAAGTGGAAAATACAAACTATCAACAGATTTCTAAGACTTAGTACAAAAAAGTAAAATACCTCATTAATAATTTTGAATACTGATCATATGTTGGAACAATATTTTAGCTATACTGGGTCAAATAAAATTATTAAAATTGATTTCCTAAAAAAGATAAATAAATAAAAGAATCGTGAGTCAGGGGGCTGGGAATTTGTTGTAACTGACATCGGCCTAACCTAAAAACCACATTATTGAAGTGTGTAAGCCTTCAGAGAGTGCTTCCTCCTGCTATTATTTTAAAAGGGATTCAAATTATTATTGTTTGGAAAACTAAATATGGAAATGAGTACGGAACAATATAAACTGGCTATAGATAACTTCTGCTAGTGCTTGGGTATATGTTATATATGTCCAGTAATTTTTCATTATATGTGCATATAATGATGCATTCTATAATCCCACATCTGCCTCTTTATCCTACTTATTCTTTCCTAATATAATTAATTTTGAAAACATTAAATAAATGTTTAATGCTCAAAAAAATTAAATAAATAAATAAAATTAATTTCCTGTGTTCCTTTTTGCCTTTTTAATATGGTTACCACAAAATTTTAAAGTACACATGTGGGTCACATTATATTTCTATTACACAGCACTGCTCTAGACCTTCTAGCAGTGGTTCTCATTTCCCAGGTGCCAAGTTACTAGCTCCACCCCTGACTTAGCAGGTTCCAGTCTTTTTTGTTGATGGTTGTCGATAGCTGTGATTTTGGTGTTTTCATGAGAGGAGGTGAGCTCAAGTCTGTCATCTCTGACTTAGATACCAGTTTTAACTCTGCTCACTTCCTTGGTTTGACATTCTCCATTGTTTCAGGTGAGAACTTCCCACTTGCCCCCAGGAACTCCACCTCTACCAAACCTGGGCTCCACTGTTGTGCAACTGCTGGCAGATGTCGGACTCCACAAGCCTAAGAGTACTTCATGCCTTCATTATTAATTATTTCTAAAAGGATTAAAGGTGTTGAGAGAAACAGAGTCAGAGACAGAGAGAGAGACAGAAAGAGAGAGAAATTCAGGCAGTAATTCCAAGAGGGAAAATAACCATTAAAAGAAAAATAAAAGGATAATTCCTCATATTTAAAGGAAAGGCATTATGGCAGACACTGGTAAATGGCTAATTTATTCCCAACCTCCCTCTTCCCTGACCACCTTCTACTGTGGTGGTTAAAAAGCTAAATGTTTGCCTTCTCAGACTCCCTTGCTGCTAGGAATGGCTACATCACATAGTTCTGGAATGAGACATAAGCAGAAGTCTACCAAGAACTTCTAGGAAAGTTACTGCTCTCTTGGCAAAAGGAACAGAAGAAACCATCACTGCTCCTTTTCCTTCTTCCTGCTTTGGACACAGACTTGATGTCTGGAGCTGTAGTAACCATCTTGGGGTCAAGACTTTAAAAACAAGAGAAACATCAAGAGAATCACTAAGATGCCAGCCTAAATGTTGTTGAGCCACTCATCAATACCAAGAATTTCTACCTCCAGACCTCTTGTTATAGACTTTAAAAAACAAACAAACGTGTCCTATAGGCTAAGTTCTCTTGTAGCCAGATACTATGCTAAACACTATCCTTAAAACAACCCACTTTACAGATGAGAAACCCTGTTCAGAGCAACCTACTAATTGTGTTGAAATATGAACCTAGATGGTCTGAGTCCAAAGCCTAGAGTGTTTTCATCACACTAACCTGATTATATTCTCTTGTTTCCTAGCTAAGCCATGAACTTAGAAATATCCCAAGTTCATTGGGAACATGCAAGTTGTCTTCCAAGGTCAGAGCCACCAGATACCCTAGCCCTGGTCACTATCCAATTCCTGCTGATGGCCCTGCTCACTGGCCTCGCCATCCGGAGGCTTCAAACCATCTGGTCACAAATCTGGGTCAGGCATCATGCAATGAGCCCTGCTCTTCCACCAGCCAGGGGAGCACACTCACAAAACACAGCAGGCCAGGCACCTGGGGCCTCACTGAGAAAAAGGTTCCATCCTCTCTTTCCCGCCATGCCTGGTTGATGGGGCCTCTGGCTCTCTCCAGATCTCAGTGGAATCTATAGAAAAGTCTGAAGCTGGAACATCTTCACCCTGCTTGTCTGAATCAGGACAAGGAAAACTGCTGTGACCCAGAGCAGATGCCACAGCTGAACTGCCACAGCCATGGGAAAAGACCTAATTGCAGAGATTTCTGTTTTACAACTACAACTACACAGGCCCCCACGATAGCCTTGTTGCTGACATTTGCTGCCTCTGCCAGGTGAAGAGGGACAGTTAAAGATGAAAAGCAGGACTGCTGATTGCAAAAAAGCGCTGACTCGGAGAACCCCATGGCTGCTGATAATATTCCTGACCTGTAGTGTTGCAAATGCTATCACAGCTAATCCATGCTTCTCTCTCATAAGAAGGTCAAACTTGAGGCAACAAGCTGACAAAAGAAGCTCAGGAATGAAAGGACTGTCTTTGCCACAAACTGCCTTTCCTAAAGCAGAGGTGTCCTCTTGGTCCAGTGTGAGTTTTCAGTTCTATGTTCTGCATTAAAGAGTGACAATTGTCTCTATTCCTGACTTAATTGTGGCATTATACACTATATTCACTGTATGGTTTTGGTCCCTTATAAAAATGCTGTCATACTGAAAATTATTTTTGGTAATATAACCCTAAAATAAACATTTTTATGGATTAAAATATATCAGGAAAAAAGAGCAAACATTCAGTTGGCAGTTGCAATACTAAGCATTTTTCATACATTATGTCTTTAATCCTCAAAATTATGATGATCCCATTCATTACACAAGTGAGGAAAGTGAAGCTTAGACAAGTAAATTACCCAACACGATACAGCTAGTCAATAGCAGAATCTAAACCCACACATAGGGCTGCCTGGCACCAGTTTATGATTTTCACTATACTGCCTCTAAGAAATAAGCATAGAAAGAAATGCCTCAATGTTACTCAAAGAGATAACTCTGGATATTTAAATGTATCAATCAGTCAATGGATTCCGCCCCCAGATGAGTCACTGGGCAATCTTATATGCCAGAATCATGTTCTGAGTTGAGGCATTAGAGTTTTGGTGTAAGACTATAGGAATCCACCCCACCCACCCCATCATCCATTCCAGACCTTAATGCATGCTGGCCTTGGGCCTTCTGTGACATAGGGCCATAGCAGCAGTTGCCAGAAACCCAGAGACAGTTTTCCATGCTGCCTTTTGTTGTGCACTATCCTAGGCTCACTGTGGGAAGCTATGACACTTCACCTGCAGGAGGCTGGCTAGGCACTCCCACCAGGGTCAAGACAGTGGTGCCTAGACTGGGGATGTGGGGAGCCTCACAGGACAAAGCAGGAGGACTTGGATCATTTCAACCTCAGCATGTATTATGTTCCTGTCTCTGTTCTAAGCATTAGCAATACAGGCAGAAATTTTTTAAATGAGAACCCCGTATTTACGGAGCTTTCAGTGACTATCTGAGCAATGACCAATGCGAAGGAAAGACCAGAGAATTCCCCAGAATGTTCTGCATTGTGTAAGATGCCCCCACCTAGGATATAACTCTGAGATGGGGAGAGGTATCCTAATAATGGAAATTGCATTTCTCTCAAACTCAGTAGTATGAGGAGTTTGCGGCAGACTAAATAAGATTTAGAGAAAGTAAAGAAATGTGACTTTTTTTACATCCCATAAGGTAGAGTAAAATTCATACCAACTACACATTCTCTCTGTGATACAACTAAGATGACTTTGTTGCTTTTTTTCAGAACAGATGTAAAAGGAGAGAGTGACTTGCCATCTTATTCCTCTGTGATATGTGCTGAGGACATCTACTCTCACTACCCCATGCTTCCAAGAAAGGTCTAACTATAATTTAGGGTTTGGTCTATACCTCCAGTTTCAGTAATTAAAGTCATGTCACCCTGGGCTAAGGGAATAAAAAATAATAGTATTCTAGTAATGGCAACTTTTCAGGGTTGTGCCTAGGCTCAGAAAATTTCTAGCCTTTGATTCATATTAGCCTCTCTTTATTCCCAATCAAATGCTTAATAGAAATCAATGTATTAAAATTAGATCCATAAGAGCTAAGAGTAAAAGACAAATCTGTCAGAGAACAAATAACCTCAGCACTGTTCATGAGCCCTGAAAACCAAGACTCTCTTAAGTTTGGATCTTGGTAAAACATCCAACAAGAATATTGGAAGAACATCATGGTAACAGCTAATGTCAGTAGTTATTTCTTTTTCCTTCCTCAAAATCTTTTCTGCTCTGTTCTTTACAACCTCAAAGAAATGTATTCCCTTGGGAAAGATCAAATTTCACCCAACAGCAAAAGGAGTAACATCTAAGAGATGCCACCCTCCTCCTGCTCAATAATCCTCAATTCATTCTAGTCCTGGGTGAGGCTTAAGGGAAGACTGAGACTTGAGCATAATGTTAATCAAGTTCAAGAGGCTGGGCCCTCCCAGCAAGACCTCCCAACAAAATCTAGAAATGCAAATGAATTTGCCACTTACCTGAAAGAATGGCAAATTGTCTGTGAAGTTGTTCAATTATATCCACTGCCAACAAGGGCCTGATTTCCTGCTGCATAATTTCATCTGCACAAATGAAACACAAATTAGGTTAAATCCTTGCAAATTATAAAGAGAATTTAAAGGAAGAAAGGGAAGTTCCACTACTAGGGAAGTCTGGAACTTACCAAGATATGGTTATGGGCACATTATTCTCTTGAGAACTCAATTCCTGAAGCAGGGATGGATCTGGGTTTTGTGTGGTTTGACACTTATACACATGAGCACGGGACATTTCTAGTGCCTCTCCCAAGGTTCTGGGAGGGGTCAGTGCAAGGAAGAGGCCCTGAAGCTTAAGCTTCAGTAGCTTCACAGTAAACCTGCTGGGATGGTCTCATTACCAAGGGAAGTACTTAGGGATCTGCCCATTCCTTTGGGTCTGCAGAAGGACATTTTAAACACAAACAATGTAAGTTACCAGAGTTCGTCTCAAACTGGGTCAGAAAATCAATCTGGGACTTATGAAGGTTCTTTTGTTTTTATTCCTTCCCTCACTTTCTTCCTTTTTGTCTTTCTCTTAGTCACCTCCATTCCTTTTTTCCCCTTCCAGAATACTTCAAGGAGCCTCTTCCCACTGCCAAACATGTTTAACGAAGCACACTCCATTTTGCTAAATAAAGATGCTCCTTACTGAATAAAAGGTTACAGGTTCCCAAAGCAAAAATTCAAACCTTTCAAGCACAAACCTACAAATGTCCTCTAACCACAACGAGTGATTT
The DNA here is from genome assembly GCF_965194805.1 of Balaenoptera borealis. Taxonomy (NCBI): domain Eukaryota; kingdom Metazoa; phylum Chordata; class Mammalia; order Artiodactyla; family Balaenopteridae; genus Balaenoptera; species Balaenoptera borealis. Next base: position 84,032,649 of record NC_138862.1, on the reverse strand, counting down.
ATAAGCACTAAGATTTGCATTCTATCCATTTGGGGAAAGGGTTCTAGAGAGAAGGGAAGAAGACTGAGTGGCATCTCTTAGCCTGGGCTGGGAAGGGGAAGGCATTTTCATGCTCTCTCTGCCTACAGTATTATTATCCTCATTTAACGATTTGCCAAGGAACCTCAAAAAATGAACTAGTTATTGTTTCTACAGCAGTTAAACATCAGGTTGGATTAAGGCACAAACCAAATAGCCTTGTACGCTGATGTGAAACAGGTATCACCTATTGTTTTGGCATGGAGCCAGGTTAATGTGATATTCTAATATTGATCAATCAGAAAGTAATATTTGGGAAGCTCCTCCCAGAGCCTTGGTTTCCACTTCTTAGCTTTGGTGTAAAGGTTGCAGGAGACAATGCATATGGAGATGTACATAGTAGGTGCTAAGTAAACGCTAGTTACATTCATCACTCTGGAAAGACCTTGCCTATATTTGCTTTCTGAAAGTCTCCTAAGCGGGGAGGGGGGGGGGGCAAGTGCCGCTCAAACCCCAAGACGCTTTTCAGTGAATTCTACCACTTTTGCTGGAGGAAAGGACTTTCCACTGTGAATTCACTACAAATTCAAAGACCCCTGAATCACTGCTACAGGTGTTGCCTCTTACAACCTGCCTGTATACAATGACACTGTAGTTATATTTTATGAAAAAAGAAGGGCCTTCTCTGTTAGATACACAAAGTAAAGCCTCTAACAGTAAAAAGATATGAAGTCTGAGATCTGCTTAAAAATATTCCAGAATCCCCTTCTGCCAAAAACATACAGGGAGCAGGAAATGGCGGGCGGGGGTTGGGGGAGATGAAACCAGATTGACAAAATGCAGATAATTGTTGAAACTAGTTGATGGGTCCTTGGTAGTTCATTATAAAGTTCTTTCGCATATGTTTCAAATTTTCCATAATAAAATTTAAATTACAAATGGATAAGAAAATAGAAAGTTTAAGCAGAAACAGGAGTTACGTAACTGAAGAGTTTTTCAGAACACAATCTCCCAGTGGTCTGGGAAAGTGGCATACTCAAAAATACAGCTGGTTTATTATTTTTCCATACTCAAAATACAGCTGGTTTATTAAGGGACAATGACTCCAAAGAAAAACCAATATCATAAGATGCAATTTTTTGTTATTGTACCTCAATATCTGAGATGTGCTTTAAAGTAAACATTTTAAATTAAAGAGGTAAGATCTGAAAGAAACAACAGAAGTGAGTTAAGCTAACCATCCCCCTCCACGGTCCCATCTTATTTTTTAAATGAAGAAACGGAGAGATTGTGACCTTGCCTGTGGTCACACAATAATTTAAGTGTGGAGCCTGGGTCAGTCCTGGATCACTTGACTCTAAGAGGGCAAACGTGATGGAGTTTCTAGACCCCTGGCCTTGAGGAGCATTGGCTTCCACCACCCGAGACGTTGACTAGAGTCTCTCGGGAATCTGTGGAGGATTGTCCAGCCTTCCAACAGAGACATTTTCACCTGCCTCCTGTGGTTACCAAAAGAACAGGACTAAAAGCTACGATTCGTTTTTCTAAGACTAGAAATGAGCTGGTTTGCCTTTGGCCCAGATTTTGCTGAGACAGCCTGGCCCCCAGCCAGGGAGTGACATGGTTATCCTTGAAGACTTCCCAGTGAAGGAACCTCATGACCCAACCCGGCCGGCTGCAACAGAGCATGAGGGTTTCTCAGACTCAGCACTGACCCAGTGCATGGAGATGACCTCAGACACACCCAGCTTTTAGTGATGCCTGACACCTGTGGGCCATGCGCAGTTCAGCCTCAGTTATGCTCTGTACCAGAGGAAACACACAGACCAGCCCTTGCTGCTGGCAGGCCCTGCTACCCACTCCTGTTGAGATGGGGTAGGGAGGGGAGTGTAGGAGCTCTCCAGTCTAAAGGAACACCTCCCCCTGCAGTGGGAAGGAAGCTGCCTCAGCCCTACATGCCAAGAGCTGTTTCTGCCAATTTCTAGCTGGGCAACCACAGCAAGAACACGCTGAGCCTCAGCACCCACACATGTAAAAGGGCTTTTCCTTCTCCAGGAACAGTTGGGCATGGCCAGTGATGACCCACTGAGGTGGTGGTACCTGCTGCACCCTGCAGGTCCCTCGGTCCTGTGTGGAGGCTTCCTGCTTCCTATTTTTGATGCGTGTAGATTAGGGAGAAACTTGTCTCTTTGTAACCCACACAAGGCAAAGCGAAGTAGTATTTGAATTTCAACACAATTTCTATCCTAGGCAAAGTTACAAATAGATCTGGGAAAAACTTGTCCCTTTTCTATCTCTGTGATTATATGTTACCCTGGACCCACAGTTCTAAAACTGCAGGAAGTATCCACAGAGGTCTCCTAGGTGATGGAGTACAGCCCAGCACATCCCATTGGAATTCAGTCGTAGGCAGCAAGAAACACCTCTGTGTTGTCCACCCCCCAAACCCCACACCCCCATCTGAGAGAAATGCGGGCTCTGGGGCAGGATCCTTCCTACTAATTGCATCCTCCTCCTCAGGGCAGAGGGCAGGAAACAGGCTGATAAAAGCTGATGCAGTCTAACTGTTGCAACTAGTAAGGAATAAAGGGCAGTGAAACCCTTAGCCTCTGCTCTTGCTGTTCTGAAATTTCAGTCACACTGGGATTTAAAAGACTCAAGTATGGTCTGAGGGAAAAGGAACCAAAATACTTACTAACTAACTAACTAAATAAATAAATAAATAAATAAACAAACAAACTACTTAATTAATAAGTTAAGGGGTAAAATTATGATCTGACCCAAGAGGAAGGCAGACCCAAGTCTGACAGATCCTGCTGCATTACTATTGAATACTTTGCCCAGGGAATCTGGTGGGCAGAAAGGATGGAAGGGTCGGTTGTTAGCTGAACTAGGAATGGGACCAGGATCTCCACTCAGCCACTGTTCGTGACACTAATGAGAGCACCAGCTGTGAGCCAGCCCTCAGAAGACACTTTACAGATAACTTGTTTAATTAGTCAGACAATGTAAAGGAACGCACCCTAGCACTAAAATGAACCTCCTCCAGCCCACCCTGCCCTCCCACTCCCACAACTAGAACAGATGTGACTGCTGAGAAAACACGTGTGGACCAGAGGCTCTGAGGAATCAGTTGCTGGGGTGGTTCAAAAAGGCACCCTGGGGTCATGCTGTGTTTCACTTCTCTTTCTTATTGGCCAGGTTAGAAAGAACACAAACCCATTTTCCTTCTTCTACTGCGTCCTATGCTACAGCGATGCTTAACCTGAACCAGAAGACTTAGTATTGAAGTTTGTCCATAAATTAACATTGAGCAAGAGGCACTTGAAAAGCAGATGGAATAATTTTTTAAGGAGAAATTTAGAAGATTTTAAAAACCAAGAACACTAAAAAATGTCCAACTGGGCTTCCCTGGTGGTGCAGTGGATAGGAGTCTGCCTGCCAGTGCAGGGGGACATGGGTTCGATCCCTGGTCCGGGAGGATCCCACATGCCGCGGAGCAGCTAGGCCTGTGCGCCACAACTGCCGAGCCTGTGCTCTAGAGCCCACGAGCCACAACTACTGAAGCCCGCGTGCCTAGAGCCTGCGCTCCGCAACAAGAGAAGCCACCGCGATGAGAAGTCCGCGCACCGCAGCAAAGAGTAGCCCCCGCTCACCGCAACTAGAGAAAGCCCGCGTGCAGCAATGAACACACAATGCAGCCAAAAATAAATATAAACAAATACATAATCTTGTCTTTAAAAAAAAAAAAGTCCAACTTCCTGGTAGTCAAATAATGTAATTAAAACAGCAATAGAATTTCTCATTTCATCCATAAAATAACACACAACGCTGGGGTTCTGTTGGAAAACTAGTACTTCTGCATAGCCTTGGGGAGTGAAGCTGGTAGTGTCCTTTCAGAAAGTAGTTTCACAATATTTTACCCAGTGATTATTGTGTAGATTACATACTAACTCCCCCTTTATACATCGTCTTATTTAATCCTCAAAACAACTCTAACAGCAATATGGAACTAGATTTGCAATAGCTGGTCCAAGGTCAAGCAGAACCAGAATTTGAACCCAGCTCATTCTAAACTCCAAAGCCCAACATGGTAACCATTACAATACAGAGCTTCAATACATAGTCATCAAAATCTTCATAACCTTTTACCCATTCATCCTATATCTGGAAATGTATCCTGAGAAAATAACAAAATAAAAACTTTACACATAAAAATGTAGACTGGAATATTATTTATAAGAGTAAATTTAGGGGCTTCCCTGGTGGCGCAGTGGTTGAGAATCTGCCTGCCAATGCAGGGGACACAGGTTCGAGCCGTGGTCTGGGAGGATCCCACATGCCGTGGAGCAACTAGGCCCGTGAACCACAACTACTGAGCCTGCGTGTCTGGAGCCTGTGCTCCGCAACAAGAGAGGCCGCGATAGTGAGAGGCCCGTGCACCGCGATGAAGAGTGGCCCCCACTTGCCACAACTAGAGAAAGCCCTCGCACAGAAACTAAGACCCAACACAGCCATAAAAATAAATTTTAAAAAAATAATAATAAATTTAAGAATCCCTTCTACTAAAAAAAAAAAAGTAAATTTATAAGAAAAAATGGAAGCAATCATGATATAATTATGGATACCATGTCATAGAAAAAGATTTAAGATGTAATTTCAAGAACATAAAAATCGCATGTATGGTGAGATTGAAGCCAGGTTCAAAAAGAAAGAGGAAAGCATGTGGTGTGTGTGTGCACATGGGTACAGGCATATGAGAAAGGAACACAAGAAACAGTTGTTTTAGAGTGATGGAATCCTATTTGGTTACTCCCTTTAGTTTACATAGAGAAAAGTATGCTCTGGTAGTGTTTATTTTTTATGCTAATAGGACTTTATTGAAGTATAATTTACATGCAGTACAATGCACAAATATTAAATGTACAGTTTGATGAATTTTGACAAACACATACACTAATGTAACCACTAAACAGATCAAGATATGAAACATTTCCATCACCCCAGGAAGTTTCCTTGTGACCCATGCCCAGGCCCTGTAACCCTCCCTCCCATAAACATATGTGTTAAAGACCACATGGGTGCCTCTGTCCTCATGACCCAGAACTCAGGGCTGGCAGAACACACAGTACCCTGAACAGCTACTCTCTTAACACCATTGGGGCTCCAGGGAAAGACTTCTCCACATCTCTTGGTCTATATCCTCAAAAGAAAAGGCGAACTGCATCCAAATGCTATGATGGCTTGTGGGCTGTGCCACTGCTGATATCAGGGACAGACACTGCTTCAGAGTGCTGGGAGGATTTGAGCAGCGGAAGTGCTTAAGTAAGAGAAAAGCAAATCAATTAACTTGTCAAATTCTTCCTCTCACATGGCATGAATGCTGTAGATTCTTTTTTTTAAATTTATTTTTTACATCTTTATTGGATTATAATTGCTTTACAATGTTGTGTTAGTTTCTGCTGCACAACAAAGTGAATCAGCTATATGTATACCTATACCCCCTCCCTCTTGAGCCTCCCTCCCACCCTCCCCATGTAGATTCTTATATAATGAAATATGTCCAGTACTACTGAGCATCAACAGTCTCACTTTTTTTCTTCCAATTCACGATGCAAATATATTCAAAATTTGAACTCCTTGAACACAATTGCATTTTACTTAGATCACATTTACTTTAGATCACTGCTCTCAATGGAGCTCAAATTATGCGAAAATCTCAATTATAACAACATAGTGCATTTGCTGACATGAGAAAACAAATTTTATCGGTTAACTAATGCCTTATGGGTTACGGATATTTTTATTACTCATCCAAATTTCAGTGGCCCATCAACACAACACTCAGATGCATGCGATAATTCAATTTATTCATCTTTGCTATTTTCTGATTTTTAGTCATATAAAAACCATACCTTTATATACTTTAAATCTTGTTCTTATGGGGGTATGTTTGTCGAGTTAAAAGAATAGTACTTTTTATTTAAATGCCGCATATGGGCCTCTATTTGTACTCTTGCCCCAGGCTCTGCAAATGCCTGTTTAAAATTGCTTTGAGAAGTGATGAGATATTATTAGGCATAAGGATTTCTGGTTTTGAATGCTTATCCAAATCCCTTTTCTTTTTTTATTACAAAAAAAATGTTTAAGCTTATTAATTTCTGTTGACATCTCACGTGTGCCCTTGCATGAGACAAGCACTGCACCAAGGTGGAAGTTTTTATGCAAAGGGTTTCCTTAGCAACAATAGCTGGAGATGACATTCTCCTGTAGTCCTTCCTAACTCCAGGAGAGGCAAACCAGCTCTGCCGCCTGGGGCATACTGAATAAAAAGCAATCAAAGCCCTGCAGGAAATTAAGAAACTGTGAAAATACCTAATCCCTCCCTCTGTTAAGGCTCTCAAATTTTAGCACTAGGTTTCAAAGTGACCCCACCTGCATTTTAATCAATACAGCTCCAGAGCAGTGCTCTCAAATTACAATGATATATAAATCACCTGTGCTTTAAAATGCAGATTCTGATTTAGCAGGCCTGGGGTGGGGCCAGAGATTCTGCATTTCTAACAAACTCTCTTGATGCTGCTAATTCAACGGAGAAGCAAGCACATATTGAGGTTCCAAGACTTTAGGCCATTCTCGTTCCTTTCCCTTTGCTTACGAAAATGCAGCTCAGGGGAAAAAAAAAAAGTTTTTAAGTTGTTCCCTAGTGCTTCTCCTATCATTCAATGAAAATAATTATCTGTATGTATGCAAAGTATATTTGAAACTGAGGCCTAGATGGTGTAAACTTTTGGCCTACATTTCCTGCTGTGTTGATTTTAGGATCAGCACCCTGGGAAGCAAGCCAACCCCACCTTTAGCACTTGTTTTACCTCTCCTTCCAGCACCCCCAAGCCCTACCCCAGTGCTCAGTGTGGGCCCCTTAATGCAGCGGTCCCCAACCTTTTTGGCACCAGGGACTGGTTTTGTGGCGGCGGGGGTGGAGGTGAGTGGGGGGTGGGTAGTGATGGTTCAGGCGGTAAGGCGAGCGATGGAGATCAGCAGATAAAGTTCGCTTGCTTGCCTGCCGCTCACCTCCTGCTCTGCGGCCCAGTTCCTAACAGGCCTCAGACCGGTCCCGGTCTACAGCCCAGAGGTTGGGGAGCCCTGCCTTAATGCCTATCCTCTCCTCATTCTAGGACCACTCCCAGCCCGGGATTCAGTCAAGTCAGAAGCAGTGTCTTTGGTAAAACAACAAAATATGGTCTAATGTGATGAGATGAGAAGACTAGTTATGACTAATGCTCATTTGACATGGCATTCTTCCAAAAGTTTCTGCACTTTCATTTCTTTCTAAAGCTCTTAGAGGAAAAAATATCTTAACAAAGGAATCAAAGTGGTAGGATCTTAGACATTTTAGCAATATGATGGATACACAATTTTATTTTTGCTTAAGAAAAAGCCCTGGAGGCTCTGGCTAAACATTCCTGCCTTCCTCTCTCAGTGTTTTCATTCATTCAGGTACTATGGAAGCGAATGAAAGAAACTGGACTTGCATCCCAGCTCTGCCACTAAGCAGCCCCTCCACCTTCAGGTTCTCCCTCTGTGAAATGGGAGTGGATAATAATTAATAATATCTCCTCCTAGAGGGCTGTTGTGAGGATTAATACTACCATTTATTGAGCACTTTCTACCTACTGGGCACTGTGCTACATGCTGCTGAAATAAAAATCATATTGTAAGGCAAGACAAGAAAAATTTAAACATAAAATTTTTCTCTGCCCTTTGGCCTCCTCCCTCCCTTCTAGTGTGCACTACGCATTAACCAGACCTCCCCAATAGCAGAAATACCTGCTCAACCATAAAGATCAGTTTTTCTTCTTCTGGTGCCAGCCATATAACTCCTTAGAAGATAACATTCCTTTCTCAATCCCGTAAAGGGTCATGATGACCCACCACTCACCTTGTCTGTGCAGACATCTTTGGTGAACTTTATGTAAAATGCCAATATATCATTTCCCTTTAAGATAGCAATTGGTGCAGAACAGACTAGTCAGACCACCTGCGGAGATACTGGGCTGCACCTAATGGAAGTTCTTAGCTTAAATACTTATTAATGACCGTATTAATATTACTAGCTATATTACTTGTATTCTGCCTATTTTATAAGATTATTGTTTCTTGCATTACCAAATGTGTGACTAGGCGACTTGAAATGACTGACCAAATATATAGTTCTATAAGATCAATGATTATACTAGTGTAACTCTAGATATGGGAAGAAGCAATAAGAGGGAACCATAACAGACTAGTAAGACGGCGGGTCCAGAGGATTTTGACTATTGTTAGGAGGGCCTAGTCCAGTAATGGCGCATTGAGTGGCCTATCCAAAAAATCCACGCCTGACCTAAGAATGAGCATTCTTAGTGTCGTGGGACAAATTGGTCACGAAATGCCTCCCAAACTTTGGTTGAAATTAAGACTGAAAGGGAAGGGACTGTAAAATAAAGAATATTGTCCACCATCCAGTTCTGCAAGAATCAAGTCATTAGCCACTACTGTCACTGACCAACAATACACTCTGAAAGGAATTCAAGGCTAAGATCAGGATGAGGCACTTTGTGCTCTGGGAAAACTGACAGAACTGGCCCTCAGCTAGTTAAATATTTCCAGAAGAAAATTTTATGAATCTGGTTCTTTCATCTTCCCTTAGAAAAGCACGAAAACCATTAACTCAGAGATCTGTTCCTCGTAAACAAGTAACCTTCTACCAAGATGACTGCTTGATTGCATGTACCCCTTGATCAAAATCACATATACACTAGCCTTGCCCCCTCCTTACCTCTTCAGAACAGTTCTCAGAGCTCTCTGAGAGACTGTCTCCTGGGTTATAAGCCCTAGGTTGGCATGAATACAAATTTCCATTTCTTTCTTAGATTGACTATTAATTTTTTCATTGACAATGCTTTACATACATTATCTAATTTAATTAAAATAATGTATGAGAGCAATTTGTATATAATAGATCCAACAGAAGCCAATTAAATTTATCATCCAGTTCTTTGACCCATGATCTCAAGGATACCACAATAGATTTTTCTCGAACACCTGCATTACTGCCACCCACTGGTGATTTGCTTTGAAATGCTGCTCATAAATTCCCCACTGATGTCATGTGACCTCTTTCTCTTTCACTATGAACTAAGTTTGATAGAACTTGTTATGAGCTTGGAAGAACTCAGGAGCAGAAGGGAGATTAGAATTAGACTGAAATATAAATAGGGATGTAGTATATGATAAAAGTGGCATTTCCCATGGGGCCAGAGGGAGATTACAGATTCCCTCACTATCTGATAGTAGAGTATTCCTAGAAATCTTTTGTAAGCCAAAAGGGCGTAAAGCAAAGAGGCAATTACCTCAGTACACGTCTTGCTAATAGATGCACGAAATAAGTCGAGATAAAGCATAGATGCTCACTGACACAGTTCAAAGCTATAGCAGCTTGATGCAGAGATGCTGAGTCTAGTTCCAGGGGAAGGAGCTTGGTGGTACCACTCTGCGTGTGCACTGCCTCTATAATGGCTCACTACTAAACAAATGTTGAACACTTTTTGCTTTTCTCCTAAAAGTGAAAATCCTCTTTGGAGTTCTTTTGGTTAGCAAAAACAGGTACTAACGTAGGTCTTTCATAAAAGCAAAATGGCCAAAGCAAACTTTGGAAAAGCAGGGGATACCTGTACTCAGCAAATAGTGCTGAGTGACAAATAGAACTTGGCCATAACGGGACATCAAGTATAGTGATTAAGAGCATGACCTCTGGTGTCACAATGCCTGAGTTCAAACCCTGGCTCTGCCACTTACAGCAGAATAATCTCAAGCAAGTCAATGAACTTCCCTGTGCCTCAGTTTTCCTGATTTGAAAATGAGGGAAATTATAATACATCCACCTAGTATGGTTGTTGTAAGAACTGAGTTAATGTTAGAAAACTTAAGAAAAATTCCCAGTATATAGTAGGTGCATGTACAGGTATTTTATTATTGTCAACAATGTTAAGTTGTATCCAAATTTCACTTCTTGCATCAAAATAAACTCCAGCCACATTAAATAATGAAACGACAGAATTACTAAAAGAAAATATGGGAGAACATTTTTATAATCCTGGAATTGGAACAGCCTTTCAAAGTATGACAAATCCCAATAAGAGTGATAGATTTACTAATTTGAAAACTACTTTGGCAAGGTAAACACACCTTTAACAAACTCAAAAGAAATGTAACCAACTGGAAAATTTACAGCAGCACATGTGGCTGATAAAAGGCTTATCTCCCTAGAATATAGAGAGCTCTTACAAATTAATAAAATTAACAAGAAATAAGTAAGTATAGTGGGCTGGATGGTCCCCCTGCCTTCAAAAAAAAAAAAAAAAAAAAGAAAAAGATACAGCCATGTGCTAATCCCCAGTACCTGTGAACATGACCTTATTTGGAAAAACGGGTCTTTGAAGACGTGATTAAGGCTCTTGAGAGGAAGAGCCTATTCTGAATTATCCCAGTGAGCCCTGAATGCACTCATATAAGAGAGAGGGAAACTGAGGAGACCTTATGAAGATGGAGGCAGAGGTTGGAAGGATGCAGCCACAAACCAAGAAACACCTGGAGCCATCAGAGGCTGGAAGAGACCAGAAACTGAATTTCCCCTAGAGCCTCTAGAGGAGGGGGGCAGGTACCTTAGTTTTGGATTTCTGGCCTCTAGAACTATGAGAAAATAAATCTCTGTTTTTTTAAGCCGTCAAGTCTGTGGTGATTTGTTACAGCGACCATAGGAAACATACGTCAGCCACAGACTGAGAACAGACAATTCACAGAAGAAATACAGCCAGTGAATATATATATATAATGTTTAACCTCACTAATAAATTAATGTAAATTAAAACAGAATGAGTGCTTTTCTGCCTGATAGACTGGCAATTTTTTTAAAGATAAATAACACAGCGTTGGTAAGACTGTAGGCAAATTCTCTACAGGTAAAAGTATAAATAGGTACTTTTTAAAAAACGTTGATCAATTTGGAAATATCTGTCAAAATGTTAAATATGCAGTCTTCTGGCCAAGAAATTCCATGTCTAGGAATTTAACCTAAGGAAACAGTAACACAAGGGCAAGATAAGTGAGTACTAAGATGTTTATTACAGTATTGTTCCTCTAGGGCAAATGTCCATTAATAGGGGATTGGTTAAATAAAAGATGAAATAGCCATACAACAGAATACTAGGGAGCCATTAAATATAGTCAGACAGATCTATATGTACTGACCAGAAAAAAGTTCAAAATGTATTAAGTTTAAAAAAAATAAAGCAAGATACAGAGCAGAATGTTACCATTTACGTTAAGTTTATATATATATATATATATATATATATACACGTATGAAGGGACTTATATATTTGAATGTATTTGCGATGAGATATTGAGGCAGAGATGGCTAGCTGCCCACTCAAAATTCACAGTTCCTCTTGCATACAGTAGCACTATCATTGGAAGGTGGCTGCCTGGCCAGAAACTCCATCTCCCACTCACCTGCCCTACCTCCAGTTACCGCCATGTAGCTAGTGAATGCCAAAGGGAGATGAGCAAAAATGATGAGTTGGGGTATTTCAGAAATAGGTGTGTCTTCACCACTGTGTCTTTTCCCTCCTGCAGGCTGCAGGGTGACAACTCTGAGCCACAGGATGACAGACCCACAAGATAGAAGTAGGCAGGGTCCCTGAAACACTCTGAGGGAAAACGGCCACCCGACCAGGGACATTGTATTGGAGTGTATTAATCCAGTGAAATTTAGGGGTTGTTACAGCAGTTGGTGTTACCCTAACTTACAGGCATGCATTCATTTTCTAATATTTTAAGTACATTTTATTCTTCTTTTAAAAAGAAAAAATGGGGGAGATAGCCAGTGAAAAAAACAAACCCTCAACTTCTGACTCTCCCTGAACCCCTAACAATTAAATAATACATGAATCTTGATTAGCATATACTTTAATCAGTGTGCCATCTCTTGAGTTTCATTCCCTTAGCCCCAAGAAATAAGTATTTTACCAAGAAGTCGACTGATAGCATTCCATGAATGTAAGATTGCAGTAATGTCAGAAAGGCCATTTAGATACTCATAAAACTTGCATTAAGAGACTCAAACTTTTGTTGTTGTATCGAGTCACAGAATAAAATGACTGACAGCCAAAGTATGTAGGCAAACATTTCACAACCTTTTATAGTGGGAAAATAAGAAAAGCAACAATAGTATATGTAATGCTATAAGTTTAGGATTCAGAAATCTTCATATTCATCTTTCCTATTACTTCCTCTCCTCACGATCAACAAGACTGTAAACCTCTTATGATTTAACTTTAGTAAAATTAGGGCAATCACTTACACCTGAATTCAAACTTTGTAAGGATTTGTGTGCATGCTCAGGTGAGCACCTACGTGTTTTAAGAATGGGAAGCAAAATCTGATTAACAAGCTCTTCTTTCTTAAGTAGCAAATATATAGTAGCCCTTGCATGAATCGTGTCTCAACCAGAAAGTATACTGGAACAATGAAGAATTTGTTTTAAAAGCATACTTCTCCATTCAATAATTCCCCTCCCTTGAAGAAATAGGTTCTAAGTATAGATAAAGAGTAATGAGAGAGACAAAGACATTTGCTTTAATCACCTTTCCTAGTCTGTGATCTAAGGGGAATAAATGTATTATAAACATTTTCAAGGAAAAAAAAAGGCCGGGGGTTGGGGGATGGGGAGGAATATATCAATAAGCCCATGCATGAAAGCAGCAGTCTTAGAAACAAGTAGCTGCTTCAGCTCTTAGACCATCTGTCTTATTGTGTTCCAAATACATGTAAGGCATACTTAGAAATGTTGTTCCTTCTCACCCAGCCCACTGAAGGGAAGCGGTTTTCTTTTTTATTCCTAAACCACCAGTCTGTTATCAGCTGATGTGTCTAACATGAAGTCTCAGCATTTCAGATTTAATGCTCTTCTTCAGACTTAACATTTTTCTTCAGGAATATGAATTTTATAATCTGGATTCTCATTTTCATTTTACAAAAGCAATTATATTGGTTATTTTTAAAAAATAAGAAATACAACTAAATAAAAATAAGAAAAGTAAAACTCCTTACCATTCCTTCACCCCAAATTAAATAGTTATCTTACGGGTGTATAATAGTCAGTATGTATATATGTATGTATAGACATACATGCTTTTAAAATGGGTTCATACTTACACATTCCATCCTATAACCCGATTTTTTCAAAATATTTGGTTATCTCTTTTTAATATGAATTTTCAATAAATGACTACCTACAATAATGTTAATAGCTGATTAATGCTTTAAATTTAAAAAGTCCTTTTTAAACTCCTTAGCAAACTTGAGACAGTATTGCAAAGTAATTTTTTTAATGTAAAATTGGTTAGTTAAACCATTATTCCTCTGAGAATGAGGATGAATAACAAAACATACATAAGAGAAAGGCATCATTGCTCTCACAGTACCTTTTTTTGCCATATATTCTAGCCTGATGCAACTTCCTAGGAAATGGTGGTAAGCCCTCATCTCTGCCTCTGTGATCCGCACGGAGGTGCAAGGTAAGTATCTAGGGTCTTGCTGCCCACACCTCGTACACCAGGAGGCCATTGGATTCCGGGAATGGTGCCACTGCTCTCTCCTCGTTCCTCTCTCAGCACTGCACCTACATAAATATGTTTAATCCTTTCTCCTGGCTAATCTCTCTGAAGTTCACTCAAGGGCATGTCATTGCTGAGAGTTTATCCTTTGGATTAATGAGTGTTCACAGGATTACAGGCCCAAAAGATTACCAGATCTCCTCATTGGGAAACTGGGGAATGAGGAAGTCAGATAGAGAGGGAAATCCTAAAGTTCATGAGAATCAGAATGTTTTTTCTTTTTCAGAGGAATCACATTTCAGATCCTGAGATGGGATGTAGTGTATCTCTTGAACTACTTCTAAAGAAGTACAATGCAAGTACAATGCAAGTACAATGTCATGATTTTAAATGAAGGATGTTCTTTGCCTATTGTAATCTGACCAAGACCCCACTTAACTACCACTTGAGTTCACCTTTCAGAACTGTGCCATGCAGAGTGCTATATTCAAAGAGAGGCTGCTTTTTCATAATCCATTTTATTTTGGTTCTTCATGCTTAATGTTTTTGCTTATTGATGTTCTGCTCCAAGATTTAAAGAAAGGGCACAATGCAAACTATCCAATAAGTAAGTATACAATAAGTAACTTATCCAAGAAGTTCTGTATACAAGCTTCTAATTTTTATTTGTATGATTCAAGCTAACATTTCAGAGTAAGCCTTGCAGTTGGCCAAGGAGAAAACTGGAAAACCTTTTTTCACAAAAAAAAAAAAAAAAAATTAACTGTTTACTTTTAAGGAGAGGGTAAAATTTACACATTTTAAAATACTCAAATCTGAAGTATACATTTTAATGAGTTCTGGCAAATGGATACATCCATGTAACCCATACCCTTTTCAAGATATAGAACATTTCCATCTATAGAAAGTACATTCATGTCCCTTCACAGTGAACCCTTGTTCCTAACCCCAAGGCAACCACTGTTATGATTTTTCAGTAGAGACCAGTTTTATCTGTTCAAAAGCCTCATATAATGCAATCATACAGTATATACTCTTTCGTGTCTAGCTTCTTTCCCTCAGGATAATGCTTTTGAGATTCGTCCATGTTGCGTGCACCAGCAGTCCATTCATTTTTATTGCTGGGTTGTATCCCATCACATGGACAGTCAGTTTGTCCACTCTCCTGCTGATAGACATTCAGATTTTTTTTTTTTCCAGTTTGGGCTGTTAAGAATAAAATTGCTATGAACATTTATGTAAAGGTCTTTGTGTGGACATATATTTGCATTTCTCTTGGATAAATACCTAGGAGTGGTATTGCTGAGTCAAAGCAGAGGTGTATATTTAACTTGTAAGAAACTGCCGAACCTTTTCCAAATTGGTTATATCAAAAGGTTTTAAGATTAGAGGCTGCTCTCTTTAGCAATCCTCAGAGCCAGTTCTTTATCAGTGTTAATTGCATGTGCAGGACTTTAAGAAAATACCTAAATTAAGAAGAAGAAATATTAATTTAAATTTAGATTCTAAAACTTAAGAAAGCTCTTTTTTTTTTCCCTACCGTTAAGTATTGAGAATATGTTGACTCTGACCAAACGCAAAGTCTGAAAGTCTAATACAGGGCAGCAAATAAAGCAGTTTTCAAACAACAGTTTATTACATACAGCCAAACTTCCTCCCAAATGGCTGTACCAGTTAGGATTCCCATCAGCATTATAGAAATGATTCCCCATATGGAGGCTCTTTTTCATACTAAACATTAACTTCTTCAGCCTTTCATTCAGAAGCAAACAGCCATGAATGCTTAGCTGGCATCACAGCATCTAGGAACATTAAAACTATCCTTGCTAACCACATAAACCCACAATGGCAGTGTGCATGCAACTGCACACACCCAGTGATGACCCTAATTACACACCTCAGAGATACTGAGGGTTTGGTTACAGACCACTGCAATAAAGTGAATATTGCAATAAAGCTAGTCACATGAATTTTTTAGTTTCCTCATGCATATAAAAGTTATGTTTACACTATACTGTAGCCTATTAAGTGTGCAATAGCATTATGTCTAAAAAAATGTACATGCTTTAAAAAAAATCCTGCTAACATTTTAACCATTATCTGAGCCTTCAGTAAGTCATAATCCTTCTCAAAAGTAACAAAGATCACTGATCACAGATCAGCATAACAAATATAATATAATGAAAAAGTTTGAAATATTGTGAGAATTACCAAAATGGGACACAGAGACATGAAGCGAGCAAATGTTGCTGGAAAAAATGGCGCCAATAGACTTGCTCGACACAGGGTTGCCACAAACCTTCAATTTGTAAAAAAAATACAAATATCTGTGAAGTGCAATAAAGCTGACTGCAATAAAAAGAGGTATGCCTGTATATCTTTTTGCAGCTTACAGAACTCTAGGGAGAAGCAGACTGTAAAATCTTAGAAACTTTATACATTTGGATCTATTATATAAACAAACTACACAGCTCTTATAATTCCTACATTCCATGCACTGACCTTTATCATTTGACCAAGATCAAGTATCTACTAAAGGACTGTATTTTCTTTATGTTAAACAACAGATTCTGAAATAACTGGGTATTGTACTAGGTAACTCTCCTTAGAAAAGAGCTGATTATGTCAGAAGTAATGGCAATGGGAGATGAATGTTTCCCCCATCTTCTCCCTAAGAAACTACCATTACAGGTATTAAAAAAATAAAAATAGGGCTTCCCTGGTGGCACAGTGGTTGAGAATCTGCCTGCCAATGCAGGGGACACGGGTTCAAGCCCTGGTCTGGGAAGATCCCACACGCCGTGGAGCAACTAGGCCCGTGAGCCACAACTACTGAGCCTGCGCGTCTGGAGCCTGTGCTCTGCAACAAGAGAGGCCGCAAGAGTGAGAGGCCCGCGTACCACAATGAAGAGTGGCCCCCGCTTGCCACAACTAGCGAAAGCCCTCGCACAGAAACGAAGACCCAACACACCCAAAAATAAATTAATTAATTAATTAATTTTAAAAAATAATAATAATAAAAAATAAAAATAATAAAAAAGCTTTTCTTAGCACTTCTAGGTGGCAGGGTAGGAGGACTACTCCTACTCTGTAGGAGCTCACCTCCCCTCACTAACACATCAAAAATACATCTACATATGGAGCAATTCTCACTGAAAACAAACTGGAGACTGGCAGAAAGACTCATACAACCACAGCTGTAAGAAAGATCCACATGGAGCAGGGTAGACGGGAAGAGAAGGCATCAGGTTGGGACTGCACCCCTGGGAGGGAACACAAGAAAGGAAGGGGGATTACATGGGCTTGGAGATCTGCTCTGGGGACTGAGTGGTTTGAATCACATAATGGACATCCCAGTCCTGGGATCCGACATAGGGAAGACAAGTCCCCTTAGCTGGTTTGAAAACTCCTGGGAACAAGGTGGGAGGAAGCAGATTGAAATTGCCCAGGATTCTGGCTGGTTTCCTATGACTGCCCCAATGACCACACCAGCCCAAGCTGGCCACTCTTGCTCTGTGGTACAGCTCCACACTAGGCAAGAGCTGCCCCAGCTGATGGGAGAGTACAGTTGTGGGGGATGGAGCCAGCTCAGACCCACCACAGCATCCGAATGGGGCAAGGGCAGCTATTACTGGTGCTCATGGAGAAGGCAGATCCAGAGCAGTCTGAACTCTGACTGATGTGACAGGACCACCCTAGCACACACCCCGGCCAGCATCAGATGCCCACGCTGGCCCCTCTTGCTCTAGCACTGCTCCCCTCTGGGGCAGAGTTACCAATGCTGGAGGGGAGAAGGAAAGCACACACTTAGAGAAAACAGAACCAGCTCAGACCTAACCCTCAGGGCTTCTGCTCCAGCAATTTGGAATCAGACCCCACACCCAATAGAGTGGTGAGGGTCACTGAGCATAGGGGAAGTCCTGCCTCACACCTGGCTCTGGCTTCAGCCTCTCTATCTCCAGCCCCACCACCTACCAAGGTGCTAGCTACCAGCACACCCTGAGGAAAGATGTGACTTGGGCCCATGTCAGATCCAACTCTCCCACCAAAGCCACTGGGCACATGCAGTGCCCAGTGTAAGGGTGCTCCCACACATGGACACTCCTTCAAGACCAGGATAGATAACTGTTTCACCTAATTTCATAAAGACAGAAAAAGTTAAGCAGAATAAGAAGACAGAGGAATTTGTTTCAAATGAACAAACAAGGAAAAAACCCTGAAAAAACAACTAACGAAACATAGATAAATAATTTACCAGATAAACAGTTCAAAGCATTATAATAAGAATGCTAACTGAACTAGGGAGAAGAATAAATGAACACAGTGGGAATATTAACAAGGAACTAGAAATAAAAAAATAACCAGTCAGAACTGAAGAATACAATAACTGAAATGAAAAACACACTAGAAGGAATTATCAGCAGACTAGGTGATACAGAAGAGCACATAAGTGATCAGGAAGATAGAATAATGAAAATCACGCAATCAGAACAGCAAAAATAAAAACAAATTTTTAAAATAAGAATAGATTAAGAGACCTCTGGAACAACATCAAGCATAACAATATTCGCATTATAGAAGTCCCAGAAGGAGGAGAGAGAGAAAGGGGTCAAAAATGTATTTGATGAAATTATGGCTGAAAACTTCCCAAACCTGAGGAAGGAAACAGATATCCAGGTACAAGAAGCAAAGAGTCCCAAACAAGATGAACCCAAGGAGACCTAGACCAAGACATACTGTAATTAAAATGGCAGAAGTTAAAGACAGAATTCTAAAGGCAGCAAGAGAAAAACAAAGTCACCTATAAGAGAATCCCCGTAAGACTATCAGCTGATTTTTCTGCAGAAATTCTGTAGGCCAGAAGGGAGTAGCATGACATGTTTAAAATGCTGAAAGGGAAAAACCTACAACCTAGGATACTCTACCCAGCAAGATTATCATTCATAATTGAAGGAGAGATAAAGAACTTCTCAGATAAGCAAAAACTAAGAGTTGGTCAATACTAAACTGATACTAAAAGAAATGTTAAAGGGTTTTCTCTAAGTGGAAAAGAAAAGGCTGCAACAAGAAGTATGAAGCTCTAGAAAAGGAAAAATCCCACTAGTAAAGGCAAATATACAGTGAAGGCTATGGATCAACCACTTAAATAAGCTGGTACAAATATTAGAAGACAAAAAAATTATAAAAATATAACTACAATATATGGTAAAGGGATAAACATGAACATATAAAATGTGACATCAAAAACACAAAACATGAGGGGAATTAAAAAAATGTAGATCTTTTAGAATGTGTTTGCACTTAATGACTAACACTTTAAAAAATATATAAATAGTTATAGGTCAACATATATAAACTCCATGGTAACCTCAAATAAAAATTCTACAATAGATACACAAAAACTAAAAAGAAAGAAGCACATGCACACCACTCAATAAAATCATCAAACCACAAGGGATGAAAATAAAAGGAAAAGAAAAAGAACAGAGAAGAACTACAACAACAGAACAAGTAGCAAAATGGCAATAAGTACATACTTATCAATAGTCACTTTCAATGTCAATGGACTAAATGCTCCAATCAAAGGACATAGGGTGGCTAATTGGATAAAAAAAACATGGCATCTTCTGCTGCTTACAGGAGATTCACTTCAGAGCTAAAAACACACACAGACTGAAAGTGAGAGGGTTTTAAAAGATATTTCATATAAATGGAAACAAGATAGCTGGGCTATCAATACTCATATTAGACAAAATAAGACTTTAAAACAAAGTCTAGGGCTTCCCTAGTGACACAGTGGTTAAGAATCCGTCTGCCAATGCAGGGCACACGGGTCCAAGCCCTGACCCGGGAAGATCCCACATGCCACAGAGCAACTAAGAGCATGCGCCACAACTACTGAGCCTGCGCTCCAGAGCCCATGAGCCACAACTCCTGAAGCCCGGGCACCTAGAGCCCATGCTCTGCAACAAGAGAAGCCACCACAATGAGAAGCCTGCGCATCGCAACGAAGAGTAGCCCCCGCTCACTACAACTAGAGAAAGCCCGCATGTAGCAACAAAGACCCAAAGCAGCCAATAAATAAATAAATACAAATTAAAATAAAAAATAATAATAAAATAAAAGCTACCCCCAAAGGCTAGTGTAACCTGAGTGAGCTACACAAATGAGATAAGACAGTCTTCCTACTGCCTTCACTGCACATAGTGAAGCCCCTACACAATGCAAAATAATGTGGGCATTATGATTGGGTTTTAAAATTATTTCTGTTAAGTGAATATTAAAATTATATTAAAATGTGGCTTTTAAAACAAACGGCTTGAGCAGAAACAAGTATAAAACCCTCTATATAATATGAACCCAAAGCTAAATACATAATTCTTTTTAATAATACTTTTGACATATTTAGCATTGTTTTGGATCTTCTAACACAGAAACATGAAGTGGAAATAAAAAGTCAAACTACAGTAAACAAAGGGCCAGAGGGAGTTACTACTATTCAGTGATGACATGATTGTCAGTCATTACATGACAAATATTTACCAGGTACCTATGTGTTAAACACACACACACACACACACACACACACACACTCACACACAAACACACACGAGAAAACTGTAGAAGTATTAGACTTTATAGTTCTATAAAAGAGCAGGTTAAAAAAGTAAATATCCCCAAATAAGTATCTTATACTCCAGCAATAACTAGGGAAAAGATTTAGTAAGGAAAAAAAAAAGATTACATTCACAATAGCAACAACAACAACAACAAAAACACACAAGTTGCCAAGGAATAACCTTAATAAGGAATGAAAGAATCTATATGAAAAGAACAAAAAACTTCAAATACAAAATATTTGAACAAGACATATTTCTAAAAGGAAAAAAAATTTCAAATCTTAAAATGTCAATTCTTCCCAGATTATAGTCTTAATAGAATTCTATTCAAAATTACAGTAAATTTGTGGGAATGAAGGGGATTAACAGAATAATTATAAAATTTATTTGAAAGAATTAAAAAGGCTAGAAGAGTTAAGAAAATGTTTTTGAACAAAATGATTGATGGAAAAAGGGAATTTCTCCTAGAAGATATTTAAAGATGTTATGTAGCGATAATAATCCAAACTATGTGGAACTGTTACAAAAATAAAGAGAAGAATAAAAAGGAAGACCCAGAAACAGACTATAAATTCTAAACTACATATATAAAGAAGGAGGCATCATCAATTAACAAAGGAATATTTAATAAATGCTCCTGAAAAAATTTAGAGTCTCATATCACAGACAAAAACATATAGAGATTTAAAATCAAACATTAAATAAAAATAAAGCCATTAAAATACTAGAAAAAACCTGATGATTATCTACTTGTTCTTTATTTGAAGAAGGGTATAAAAGCAATAGAAAAAAATCACAAAATAAAAGACCTAAAGATTTGTCTGCACAAAATCTTAAAACCTTTATATGGGGGCTTCTCTGGTGGCGCAGTGGTTGAGAATCTGCCTGCCAGTGCAGGGAACACAGGTTCGAGCCCTGGTCCAGGAAGACCCCACATGCCGCAGAGCAACTAAGCCCGTGCACCACAACTACTGAGCCTGTGTGTCTGGAGCCTGTGCTCCGCAACAAGAGAGGCCATGATAGTGAGAGGCCCGCACACCGCGATGAAGAGTGGCCCCTACTCGCCGCAACTGGAGAAAGCCCTCACACAGAAACAAAGACGCAACACAGCCAAAAATAAAAATAATAAATAAATAAAAAATTTTAAAAAAAAACCTTTATATGTTGGGACTTCCCTGGTGGCACAGTGGTTAAGAATCTGCCTGCCAATGCAGGGGACAAGGGTTCGATCCTTGGTCTGGGAAGATCCCACATGCCATGGAGCAACTAAGCCCATGTGCCACAACTACTGAGCCTGCATGCCACAGCTACTGAAGCCCGCATGCCTAGAGCCCGTGCTCCGCAACACAAGAAGCCACTGCAATGAGAAGCCTGCGCACCGCAATGAAGAGTAGCCCCAACTCACCGCAACGAGAGAGCCCGCGCGCAGCAACAATGACCCAATGCAGCCAAAAATATTAATTAAAAAAAAAACCTTTATATGTTAAAAGTCATCAAAAGCAAAATTATGAAATAAGGAAAGCGGCGTGGGGATGGGGGTAGTGGTGTGATGAATTGGGAGATTGGGATTGACATATATACACTAATATGTATGAAATAGATAACTAATGAGAACCTGCTGTATAAAAAAATAAAAAAAATTCAAAAAAATTATAAAATAAATAGCAAACTGGAAAGTAAAAAATACTTGCTTAAACTTAACAAAGACTTAATATATTTGACATAGAAAAAACCTACACAAAAATATATTGGTCCCAAAGTACACATGAACAAGTCACAAAGCAAAAATTCAAACAGCAAATAAACTTATTAAAAAATCATTCTAGGGCTTCCCTGGTGGAGCAGTGGTTGAGAGTCCGCCTGCCAATGCAGGGGACACTGGTTCGAGCCCTGGTCTGGGAAGATCCCACATGCCGCGGAGCAACTGGGCCCGTGAGCCACAATTGCTGAGCCTGCGTGTCTGGAGCCTGTGCTCCGCAACAAGAGAGGCCGCGATAGTGAGAGGCCCACGCACCGCGATGAAGAGTGGCCCCCGCTTGCCGCAACTAGAGAAAGCCCTCGCACAGAAACGAAGACCCAACACACCCAAAAATAAATAAAGAAATAAATTTTTTAAAAAATCATTCTAGTTCACTAGTAATTAAAAAACTTTTTTAAAGTGGCATACTATGCCACTTTCATCAAACAAGCAAAAATTAAAATAATATCACCAAAGACGGCTAACAACATCGCAGGTACTGTGCCATGCACTTAACGCGCATTACTTCAAAACTCTGTCATTTCTCCCATTTGACATATAAGGAAACAGATGATCACAAACGCTGATAAAGAGATCTGGTGAAATCAAGAACCCCCCCTACACTCTGTTGACAGGCCACTAAAATGGTATAAGTTTCCCAGAAGGCAATTTGATCAAAATATATTTTAAAACTTAGTACTCATATTCTTTGATCTAATAATAACATTTTCTAGAACTCTATCCTTAAAAAAAAGTCTGAAGTGTATGAAATGTGTGCAAAGATTTCTGAACAAAGATAGTCCTTTCATTTAAAAAAAAAATAACACTGAGAAACTGGAAACAATCTGTATGACCAACATTAGGGCAATATTTAAATAAATTATGGTATAACCACATAGTAAAAAATTATAAATACATTAAATTATTGTTTGTGAAGATGTTTTATAATATATGGAATTAATATAATTAACAAAGCCCACACGCAGCACCAAAGACCCAATGCAGCCAAAAATAAATAAATAAATAAATAAATTTTTTAAAAAAGAAAAAAAAGAATAAAGCTGCTATAAACATTCACTTACATATTTTGTGTGACCATAAGTTTTCATTTCTCCAGGGGTGGGATTACTGGGTTGTAGAGTAAGTATACATTTAACTTTATATGTAACTGCCAACCATTTTCCAAAGTGGCTGTACCATTTTACATTCCCACCTACAGTGTGTAAGAGATCCGGACCCTCCTCATTCTTATCATGACCTGGTATTATCATTTTTTAAGCTGCTCTAATAGGTATGCAATTTCCCTGATGATTACTGATGTTGAGCATATTTTCATGTGCTTATTTTCCATCTGTGTATCTTCTTTGGTAAGGCATCCATTCAATTTTTTTTTTTTGCCCATTTTTAACTTGGGTTGTTTGTTTTTTATTTTTCGTTGAGTTTGAGAGTTCTTTATGTATTCTGGATAGAAGTCCTTTGTCAGATATGTGACTCGTATTTTTCCCCCAGTCAGTTGTCTTTTCATTCTCTAACAGTATCTTTTGCAGAGCTAACATCTTTAATTTTGACGAAATCCAATTTATCAAATTTTTCTTTCATGAATCATACTTTTGGTGTCGACCTAAGAACTCTGTTCAACCAAGGTTTTACATTTAGGTCCATGATCTACTTTTGAGTTAATTCTTGTATATATGGGGTGAGGTATAGGTCAAGGTTCATTCTTTGAATATAGATGCCCAATTGTCCCAGCAACTTTTGTTGAAATTGCCTTTATACTTTTTCCCACTAAACTGCCTTCACACCTTTGTCAAAAATCAACTGGCCATATCTGTGTGAGACTATTTCTGGATTCTCTATTCTGTTCCATTGATCTATGTGTCTATCCTTTCGCCAATACCACACTGTCTTGCTTACTTTGCTTTGTAGAAATTCTTTTTGGCCTATTATAGTACCTTTTAGCCAAACATAAACTTTAAAATCGGCTGGTTGATTTCTACCCCAAAAAGAACTTAATAGACTTATGACTGGAGTTGTTTAATTTATAGCTCAATTTGGGGAGAACTAATATCTTAATACTGACTCTTCCAAACCTTAAACACAGGCCATGTATTATTTTTATAAACAGAGTTTTTAAAGCCTTTATGAAATATCACATAATATTCGTTCCCCTCTCATTTCTTCTGTTTCTTTTTTAGATTATACCATAAAGCCACAGAAAATGATGAACATGATCTTTCTTTTTAAAATCTGGTTTAGTTTTCCCAAGGCACCGAGGGAGAAAATGCTCATGCCACTCCTGAAGGGAAAAACCAGGTTTGAATAGTGGAATTTTCCTCCTCATCTCTGTGCCATATGTCAAGGTCTAAATCCCATTTCACAGCCTGAGAGATTTTTCCTCCTTTGTGAGCAAAGCTTCTTTTGGTTGCCAGAGGGAAAAATAATGCAACGGAAACAAAATGGAATGAAAAGTAGAGGGATACGGGTGGGGGAGTTCACGAGGCCCATCCTTCTAGTCTAGGTCCTGCACCAGAACTTCCTCGACAGTGGGGGAGAAAAAGAGAGGAAAGAATAACTCTATAAAAACTGTGAATCAGTATGCTGTATACCTGAAACTAATATAATATTGTAAATCAACTATACCTCGATAAAAAAAATTTTTTTAAACAAACAAATAAGAAAGTAACTATGGGAGGCAATGGTTATGTTAGTTACTTTGATGGTTGTAATCATTTCACAATGTATACGTATATCAAAATATCCCATTGTACACCTTAAATATACAATTTTTATTTGCCAAAAATAAACAAATAAACTCAATTTTTTAATGGAAAACAAAAGAGAGAGAGAGAGAGAGAGAGAGAAGGGAGCCACAGGGGAGGGAAGGAGCCAGTGATATGGAGAAGGGAAGGGCCTGTAAAACGAGTGGACACAGGACATTTTAAACACAGTGATGCCTCCAGCTCCATTTTTCAAAGTGTCTGTGTTTCCAGACCATAAACACCTCCTCTCCCATCCTCAGAAAATTCTCCTAAACCCTCTAAGCTTCTATGTACATGAGTTTTGAGATACTGAGGAAAAGAGTTGAGTTTCACAACTGAATCACCAGGTGCACAAGCAAGGCGGCAAATGTGGAGGACAGAGAAGCAGAGAGGCTAGGAGACCACAAGGAGAGAGGCCCTTGAGATGAGGAACTGGGGAGTGATGGCTGACTGCCTAAAATTCCCTCCTGAAGCCTGCAGCTTACCACCTGCCTCCTTGTCAGACTGTAAGCTCCAGGAGGACCTTCCATTCCTCCAAGTCCCCAGTACACCTGAGGAGCGGTGCAGGGCACTGGGGCTACGGCAGTGGAGGTGGCCTGGCTCTGGCCTTCACAGGGCCTATGGCCACCGGCAGGGGTCACGGCTGCTCCTTCACACCCCAGCCCCAGCACCTGGCCCACTGCCCAGCTCTGGAGGTCCTCACTAAATGTGGTTAGTCTTAAATAGGGGGTTTGAATAAGGAGAATCAGGCAGACAGATCTCTTTCCCCTTGGTGATTGAATTAATTCTAGCTTCCTTAGGTAGAGAAAAAGAAAAGGGCTAAAATGAATTTAAACTGATCTGATAACAGATTAAAAAAATAGACATACAAACTAAAACCTGGTTGGAGAGGACCTGGGATAAGATAAATGGACAAAGAAATCCAGAATTAACGCTTCTAAGCCAGGGGAGACCAACGTGCTCAAACATTTTGGGCACCTGTAGTTTGTCCACCTGGATATACTTTGTACTTGAATCTCCCTCACAGTAAAGTCCTCTAAATCTAGGAATTCTTCCATACCAAATAAAAGAGCACATTGCTGTTGTTACCTTGCTGTTATATTCTAATTGGGAGTTATAACTTTATTAGGTTTTTTTTCCCTCAGACTCTGGTGCTTCGTACAAGAAGTGCCAAATAGGCAGCACTCCCCAAAATGTCTTCCTTAACAAAAGCTTATTCTTGTTTAAGTGTTGCACGTTTATCACCTTTGCATGTTTAAAGACTACAAAGTAAATCCTCAAATTTTAAATGACAGCTTTCCTTTGGAAGAAAGTGATTATTAATAAATGAACATTTCAAGCGGCTAGTAAAATACTTATACTCAGGGAACCAATGCTTTTCGCTTCCATCAGGTTTTTCGAAAGATTTTTAAAACTCACTAATAACACGTCTATCATTTACTGGTTTATATTCCATTCTGCAATGGAATTCTCTATGACAACCCATAGGTCTTGAAAACAGCCAATCCTGACTTCTAATTCTGACCTTTCCACCTGGTATGACGTTGGGCAAGTTTCCTAACCTGTTTAAGCCTCAAATTTCTACTCCATAAAAATGGACTGTACTTCTGATTAAATTTAATTAAATCAACAGTATATATATATATATATATATATATATATATATATATATATATAGCACAATATGTGACACTTAACAGGCAGAAAATAAATGGTAGCTATGAAAACACCATTTTTAATATTATTTCCATGTCCTCTAGCCTCTCCAGCTTCTTTCCCCCAGAAAAGGATCTATGTATATGAAGAAAGAAGAACGGTAAGACACCATAGATCTGCCTTCTGGCTTGAGGTCATTCTTGATTTCAAGGCAAAGCTTCTCAGTTGTCCAGGGGAGAGGATCACTGACCAGGGAGGCATGAGCGAAGAGTAGAATAGGTGAGACAACTAGCACAGGAAAAGCAATGCAGGCACCAAAGGGGGCCGTTCCTCACCCCACCCCCTCTCCACCTACCTAAATCCTCTCCTTCCATTCGGATCCAGCTCAAGTCACACATCTAGTATGAAGCTTTATTGAATCACTGAGGCTCACAAAAACTTCAGCCTCCAAACTCATAGCACTATCTGGATTAGCAACCAATCAGGGACCACCTTGTGGCTTTTTTGCCCTGACTCTTGATGTTAACTATCAGATTGTGCCTCAGACTCTCCTCCAGGCCAGAGGCTTTCAGGCCTCCTCCCCAAACCCCTTAGATCCTTTATCTCCTGGGTGTCGCAGGCGCCGCTGGGTTACTCAGCCAGCGTTCAACTCAGGCCCGCAGATACCCCATCTAACGCTCTCCCCTCAACAGCTCGTGGGCTGTAGGCCTGGCACAGTGCCTTGTTCATGGATGGCACTCTGTAAAAATCTGTTCATTGACCAGTTGATATCTTGATGTAGTTGTGGTGCCTAAGCACCTAGGTGGCCACATAAGGGTGGTGGGCCTTGGAATATACCCCAAAGAAAGAAGCAGAACACTGAAAACAAGGCAAGCTTCTGTTTTGCCCGGAGTAAGCCCTTAAAACTGCCCCAGTATTTCATACCCTTACTAATTCTAAAGGTTGACAGCATACAGTCAGTGCCTTCCAAGTTACCACATTTGTCTGGAGGTGTTGCACAGCCTAAAGCCCTCTCCTCCGAGGATTTCCTCCCCCACTCCAAGACCAAGCCAATTTCTGAGCCCACAGCTGACATGATCAGAAATGCCTAAGCTTCCTTTCAGCTGGACCAATCAGATTCTCCAGAAAGTGAAGTTGTTCAGAGAGACCCAGTCTCTAGATCTGGAAGGGGACAGTGGCTGGGGATGGCCACATGGGGTTCATACCCATTGATCAATGCATAGAGAGTTAATCTGCAAAGATGAGCAGAAGAATGGTCCAGACACCAGAGGGAAGCAGAGACTAGGCGACAGCAGGGAGCAAACAGCGGCCTCAGGTCCTGATGGCGCACTTTGCTGATGAGGCCCAGTGGAGCTTCCTGCTCTGAGGTTCTGTGAGATTCCTCCACAACCTAGAGAGCATGGACTACGGAGTAGCAGTGATCAGGAGTGCAGACTCTGGAGCCAAATGTGACTCAAATCCTGGCCCTGCCACTACTAGTAGAGTGCTACGAAACAAACTATTTTGTCCTTTGCTGATATGAATTAAATACACTCATCTTTAATAATATCAATGTGTTAAATTCCAAAATCTCTTAAGGTTATTATCATCATTATTGCCTGCTAGTAAGAAATAAGTGCTTGAATTCAGTCAGCCTATGATAATGACATAGTCTTCCTTTCCAAACTCATTAAAATCAACCAATTCCCATCTCTCACAGTAAACAGAAAAAGAACCTATACCTGTTTGGGAAAAGCTAGTCCACGGTGCTAGTCTACGCTCAGAGGCTCTCTGGCTGGGCCATACTCTAACACCTAAGGAGAAGCAGACGTGACAACAGTCTCACCCTTCAGGAAAAATTCCAAGATGAGCAGGACCATCTCCATTTTGATCCCCAAGGATTTCAACTATTCTGGCAGAGATTTTTAAATTATCTATACTGAGTGTAATTCAGCAGAAATTTTGGGCTACTTGAAGCATTTTTTAAAATAGGGAACACAGATGAGCCTTTGTAGCACAAATATAGGCCCTTGGCCACAGCAGGCCAAGGGAGGCCCTGGTGGGGGTCCAGGCATCCAATGACTGTGTCCAACACCCCCGGCTCCCTGACACAAGAGATCCCTGTGCTTAGTTTGTTGCTGGATAACAGGTGGAAGGAAGCATTTTTTAGCTCTCTTAAAAATGAACTACAGGGCTTCCCTGGTGGCACAGTGGTTAAGAATCCCCCTGCCAATGCAGGGGACACGGGTTCGAGCCCTGGTCCGGGAAGATTCCACATGCCGCGGAGCAACTAAGCCTGTGCGCCACAACTACTGAGCCTGCGCTCTAGAGCTCGTAAGCCACAACTACTGAGCCCGCGTGCCACAACTACTGAAGCCCACGCGCCTAGAGCTCGTGCTCTCCAACGAAAGAAGCCACCACAATGAGAAGCCTGCACACCACAACGAACAGCAGCCCCTGCTCACCACAACTAGAGAAAGCCCGCGTGCAGCAACGAAGACCCAATGCAGCCAAAAATAAATACATAAAATAAATTTATTTTTAAAAAAATGAACCACAGTTATTTAACATTCAAGGTCACCTGGCAAAACACAGAGAAAACATTTGAGACCCAGTTTACTAGAATAGTTTGCAAAGGTCCTAGTACAGCAAACACAGTAGCTTACCTGAAACAACACTGTGATGAAGGAAGGCTGTGTGGATAAAGCACATTTTCTCTGTGAAATATACACAAGGTAAAAAGCCATTCTGCTTCCTCCCTGGAACCCAGAATGTTAGAAAGAAGCTCACTCCCACCCTAATAACAAGAAAAAGCCAAATAAACTACAAAAGTATAACCTGTCTTAAACCCCATACAAGTAAATAAGAAGAAATCATCTAAAAGTTTTAAATGAATTGTGAAAGGCTGAGTGAGCCAGGATGCAAGGGGTATTCACAGCCACCTGCAGCTCTTCTCCCTGGATTGGGGACCAGGTAGGAGACCAGAGAGAGCTTCCATGGAGGGCAGACCTGGAGGAGGGGAGGTGCCCAGGAAAGCGCATTTCTCCCTACAGACAAAAGCCTTCATCTCCTGGGGGGAGAGCAGCCAACCCTCTAACTGGACTCCAGGGCACAGGTGAAGGCCCACTGCAGCTTGGAGAAGAGTAAAACAGAACAAACAAAACCCTCCTCCTGAAGGAGGCATAGAAGACTCCCAAAGATTCTGATTCAAATCATTTTAAAGCACTTGCAAACACAGCCTAGAGCCAGTGCTTCGTGTGAATCTATTGTCCCTACAGTGATGATAAAATGTAGAGCAGAAGCCCCCCTGCACACAATGGCTTCCCCATCTCCAAAGTGCACTGTGTGAGAGGCACCTTCTGAGGTGGCCTTGAATTACTCTCTCTAGGCCAGCTGCAAAGAAAGAAGCAAGGAGAGCAGCTGATTCCCAGCAGAGAACAGATTATTGCACACTCCCTCAAGGCAGCCACTAGCTGCCTTGTAACTAGTAACTCCACTAGTAACTCCACTTGCTACTCAGTGCAGCTCTCCATGAAGTCAGGGGCTGCTGCAGGGTTAGAGACCCCCCTCAATGAGACCCCCAAAC
This sequence comes from Balaenoptera borealis, assembly GCF_965194805.1. NCBI lineage: Eukaryota > Metazoa > Chordata > Mammalia > Artiodactyla > Balaenopteridae > Balaenoptera > Balaenoptera borealis. Next base: position 84,002,632 of record NC_138862.1, on the reverse strand, counting down.
AGAGCATCTGAAGAGTGCCTTCTGGTCCTAAGCCTGCCATTCATTAACCTCTTGAAACCTTAAAAGATGAACCTCCTAAGTCTCAATTCCTTCACTGTAAGATGGGGGTGATAATGTATACCCCATCTACTTCACAGGTTTGTGAGATTACACAGGAGGAGACAGAATGCTGTAAAGCACACAAATGCCAGGGGTCATTAGAAATTCTTTGAGGGCAGAAACTACAACAAATTCATGTTTGTATCTTGCATGGAGCTGACTATGGAAAGAGGGAGGGAGCAAGGTGGACAAGAAAATACCATAGTCTGGGCCCCACAGGCAGCCTGGTGTCAGCCAAGGTATATTGCCTACCAGATCTTTGAGAAGATCCTACATCCACAGAAATAGGAGAGACCTTGCTGGGAAAAGTGGACAGCTACACGTAAAAGAATGAAATTAGAACACTCCGTAACACCATACACAAAAATAAATTCAAATTGGATTAAAGACCTAAATGTAAGACCGGACGCTATAATACTCTTAGAGGAAAACATAGGAAGAACACTCTTTGACATGAATCACAGCAAGATCTTTTTTGACCTACTTCCTAGAGTAATGGAAATAAAAACAAAAATAAACAAATGGGACCTAATTAAACTTAAAAGATTTTGCACAGCAAAGGAAACCATAAACAAGATGAAAAGACAACCCTCAGAATGGGAGAAAATATTTGCAAACAAATCAACGGACCAAGGATTAACATCCAAAATATACAAACAGCCCATGCAGCTCAATATCAAAAAAACAAACAACCCAATCAAAAAATGGGCAGAAGACCTAAATACACATTTCTCCAAAGAAGACATAGAGATGGCCAAGAGGCACATGAAAAGATGCTCAACATCACTAATTATTAGAGAAATGCAAATCAAAACTACAATGAGTTATCACCTCACACCGGTTAGAATGGGCATCATCGGAAAATCTACGAACAATAAATGCTGGAGAGGGTGTAGAGAAAAAGGAACCCTCTTACACTGTTGGTGGGAATGTAAACTGGTGTAGCCACTATGGAGAACAGTATGGTCCTTAAAAACCTAAAAATAGAACTACCATATGACCCAGCAGTCCCACTACTGGGCATATACCCAGAGGAAACCATAATTCAAAAAGACACATGCGGGGCTTCCCTGGTGGCGCAGTGGTTAAGAGTCCGCCTGCCAATGCAGGGGACACGGGTTCGAGCCCTGGTCTGGGTGGATCCCACATGCTGCGGAGCAACTAGGCCCATGTGCCGCAACTGCTGAGCCTGCGCTCTGAAGCTCATGAGCCACAACTACTGAAGCCCGTGCACCTGGAGCCTGTGTCCACAGTGAGAGGGGCCGCTGAGGTGAGGGGGGGCCGCTGCGGTGAGAGGCCTGTGTACTGCGGGGAGGAGTGGCCCCCGCTCTCCGCAACTAGAGAAAAGCCCACGTACAGCAACAAAGATCCAACGCAGCCAAAAATAAATAAATAAAATAAGTAAATTTATTTTTTAAAAAAAAGAAATGTGCAAAAAAAAAGAAAAAAGGCACATGCACCCCAATGTTCATTGCAGCACTATTTACAATAGCCAGGTTATGGAAGCAACCTAAATGCCCATTGACAAACGAATGGATAAAGAAGATGTGGTACATATATGCAATGGAATATTACTCAGCCATAAAAAGGAACAAAACTGGGTCATTTGTAGAGACGTGGATGGACCTAGAGACTGCCATACAGAGTGAAGTAAGTCAGAAAAAGGAAAACAAATATCGTATATTCACGCATATATGTGGAATCTAGAAAAATGGTACAGATGAACCGGTTTGCAAGGCAGAAATAGAGATACAGATGTAGAGAACAAACGTATGGACACCAAGCGGGGAAAGGGGGGAGATGAATTGGGAGATTGGGATTGACATATATACACTAATATGTATAAAATAGATAACCAATGAGAACCTGCTGTACAGCACAGGGAACTCTACGTCACTTCTCTGTACAGTAGAAACTAACATAACATTGTAAAACAACTATACCCCAATTAAAAAAAAAAGAAGAAACAGGAGAGAACTTACTAATCATCCAAGTCTACCTCCTCGTTTAACAGATGGGAAGCTTCACGGACCAATAACACATTCACAGGTTAGATGGTGTTTTCACCCACATTATCTTACAAGCAGACTGAGCTGGGTGGGGAAGGATTATTAAAATTCCCAATTTCCAGCCTGAGGTGGAATGACTTGTCCAGAGCAGAATTCAAATTGAGATGGTCACACACCCAGTCCACTGCTCTTTCCTGCACCACAGTTTCTTGCACATGTTGGTATTTAGCGCAATCATTTCCGCATTCAATATATTTCAAACTCCAAGTTCTGCTTTATTTTATCCTATCTTCAGCAGTATTTCACATTCGGCCTTCCCTGGTAGGATTATACTGACGTTTTGTCTTAAAGAAAAACCAGTTCAGCGGCCACATTTGGCACCAGAAACATTTTTTAAAACTGAATGAGCCTCCCCATACAAATCATCTTCACAAAATATATCACATGTGTATCATTCCAGATGTACATCATTATTGCACTAAACACACTGAACCAGTGTGCTCAAAGAGCAGTCACAGCTCACTAATTGAAGCAATATTTATCATATAAATACCAAAAAGGCATTTTTAACAAATGCGTGGAACACTGAGATAAAAACTTCCTGATTTCATCAATAAAAACTGATTTGCATTCACAGAAGGGTCTCAGAGTGAAATAAGCAACAGAGGAAATTATCGGGATAATTCTAGTCATCTAAATCCAAAGGATCTGAACCTGAATGTGTTTTTTTATTTGAGGAGGTCCAGGGAAGGGGTGGGGGAGAAAATGTGGGGGAGAAAGAAGGAATTACCTTGCCACTGTCTCAATGTTCTCTTACTGTATAGGGCCTGTCCTTCCACCACAACCCTTATTTCAGGAGGAATGCACGCATGTTTTGCTCCCCATTGTAAACTCATGGAAGAGGATTAGAATTGCTCAGTCTCGTGGGGCTGGCAGAGGTTTCTCGGTGGGGTTCACCGGGGGCGGATCGACACCTCCAGGCCGTACTTCTACAGAACAGGCCAGGGAGCTGGACTGCGCCCCGGCCCTCTACTGTGACCTGCATCATCCCAGCACGCTGTCTCGTGAAGGACCCTCCAGTGGCTTGGCAGCGATTTCTGCTGGAAAGCACCAGCCTTCGTTCCTCCCGTTCCCTCTCCTTTCTCAGTATCGGGTCAATCACTACACAACTGGCCACCCCTGCCCGCGGTCAGCAGCGGGTAACAGATCCTAACAGCCAGCTAGCCCCGGGGTTAGCGCTCAACAGACCCGGCAATTGCCTGGTGAAGGCTCCTGCCCCATGGCCTGCTCCGGCTCCGCCAGACGCGGGGGACGTCCAAGGCCGCGAGCGCAGCGCCTCAGGGACGCCTGTTACAGAGCAGCACCGGAGGCAGCGAGGCCCACACGCTGGGCAGGGGCCCCTCGGCCATCCCAGGGCTGCGACGGAGGGCGGGGTGGGGGGAGACCAGGTCCCAGACAACGCCCCCACCCTCCATTAATAAAACGCAGAATTAAGCGTCATTTACCGACACAAGCGATCACTCTGGTCAGTCGCCGGGTGAACTCCTGAGGGGCCATTTCTTCTTTTAACCAAAACTGCATTTCGCCGAAAAACCACTCGGCATAAACAAAACAAAGCAACACAAAACGGTTTCTACTGATGCTATGGATGACTTTTTAAAGGCATCTCTTCGCGAGGATGCTCGGCCCTCACACTCTTCCTCACTCTCCTCAGGCACAAAACGAGAGTCACTCCCAGCCAAGGCCAACTCTCCAGGGCCGCGCGGTTAGAGGACGCCAGCCACGCCCCGGAGGGGGTTATTTTAAAGATTAGGTGGAGCGGCTTTTCCAATTTGACGACTGGCTTTACGAGAGAGGGAAGCTGCAGTTCCGGAGAGGAGAAAAGCAAGTCGCCCCAATCTCGCTGTAACCGCGCTTCTGGCGTCGCGGGCCGAGGGGGCGCATGGGTTTCTGGATTTGTGGTCAGATATCCTGCGCTGCCTCCCGGGAGGGTCGCGTCGGGATGAAGGATGCTCTGTCAGCGCGCAGGGGGCACGCGGAGTCAGCGGGTGCGGAAGGCAGAGGAGCTGAGGTGTCCAGGGCTCAGCCGCGCAGCCTACCCCGCGTCGCCGCGGGCCCTTGCGCTTCCCGCCTCCGCGCCCACCTTTCCCCGCCCGGGGGCGGTGCCCGAGGCTCCCGGAGAGGCGCGCACGCGCCCGAGCACCGCCCTTTTTCGGGTGGGGCAGGTGCGCCCATTCCCCTAAGAATGGGGGCGATTCAAGATCTGTTCTCCAATTGTGGGAGAGGAGACAGCGAGTTTGGTGCGCCCGCCAGCACCGGGGTTCTGAACGCCAGACGCTCGGTTCCCTGGCTCGTCTCTCCTCCTTCCCCGCCAGGTATCTGCGGAGAAGCCGAGGCGAGAAAGTGACTGGCAGGGAGCTCTGCGGTCGCCCCGCTGGGGGTCTGGAAGGAGGGCTGTTTGAGGCCCAGCTGCCCGTCCCATCCAGACTCCGGGCTTGGGGGAGGGGCGGTGGCTGGCGTTTGTTTCCCCCTGTTAGGGGTTGTCTCATTCAGTTATCAGCGTCCACTGGACACACCCGCGTTTGGAGCCGGGAGCGCGGGCCGTGCACCGACCTGGCTCCGCACGCGTGTGCGTACGTGTGTCTCCACTGTGTGGGCCTTTTCCTTTGTGCAGCTCCTCCCGTGCGCCCCCGCTCCGTCTGCCAACTGTCAGGCGCGCCAGTGCGCCCTCCTGGAAAGGCTCTGACGCAGCGCCATTGCGGAGAGCGTCTGACCCGCAACTACCCAGTGGTAGACGCTGTCCCGGGGCTTCCTTAGGTGGCTCCAGATACTACCTGACAGGCGGACTAACCGAATTCAGTAGAGCTCCACGTGAAAAGCCTGAGCAACGAGAATCTAGTCAGGTTGTCCCCCAGTCCATTCCTAAAAGGGGGGACCCTGTCGCGAGAGTGCCAGGACCACCCACAGGTTCTGAGCCAATTCCGGGAAGCTCAGCTTTCCTCTTTGGCATGTAAAAAGCCAAACACCAAACAAACACCTTGGATTCAATTTCTAGTAATAGCCACTCATCCCAGGGGTTTAGGGACGTTTTTAAATGCTCTCTGCTAACAATTGTGGGCTGTGGTTAAGAGATGATGTTAGTCCACCTGCTACGTGAAATTTGTGCAGAGGTTCTTCTCTCCTGTGATGTTTGGGCTCTTTGCACTCTGCCTGCACAAGTAGAGCAACCATTTTCATAGCAACCTCCTGCGAGAAATTCAGAAAGGGGTTAAAGACCCAAAGGAGTAAAACAGCTTTGGGTTGTGTTTCCACGGTAGTTTCTGGCTCTTCAAGGGTCACAAGTATTTTTGAGAAACCAAATGAGGTGTTTTCTGTTGGTAGTAGTCAGTACCTGGTGACCAGTCAGAGCCAACTGTGAACTGGCCCCTAGAAACCAGCATATTGCTAAGGAGACTGATAATGTGGGACGTTCTGGACTTTGCAGATCCAATGACCTCAGCTTCTCAGATTAAGCCAGGTTTTGTGGGTAAGAATCATGGATGGAAGGGACGGGAGAATGGGAAGAGCAAGAAGAGTCAGGTGAAGCTTATGAATAGAAATGAGAGAGAAAAGAAAGAAAGGAAATAAATCACACTCAGAAGGCTGGTCTCCTTCCCACATCTGTACCTTCACATTCTTCAGAGGTTTCCATGGAGATGAATTGGCTGACTTTATAGCAAGATGTAACAGGCAGTGGCTGTCCTCAGAAACCAGTTCTGTCCCCCCATTTCTAATACATGCTCTCCTGGGGCCTCAACTGCTTCACCTGGGCTATGAGGGGGTGGGTCTGTGATCTCCAAGTTCCCTTTTCCAGTTCTGAAATCCTGTAACTGTAACTAAGAAGAAATGAGCGTAGTTTTCAATAGCCCATATCTCCTTGTTCCTCTGAGAAAACAGTTATTATCTCCACTGCTCTTGTGAATATGGACATGCTTCCTGCCTTCTCTCCTTCCCTGCCCTCCTCCCTTCTGTGCCTCTCTTTATCTTTTCTAATTATGATTTATTTCCTGTCTGTGACAAATCACATTGCTCTAATATATGGCAAAATCAAGGAACAAGTCAGAATAGCCTGCCTTCCTCTCTAATGAATGAATTAATAATCGGTCACATCTATTGAACATCAATTATATGCTCAGGGTTGTGATAGGCAGTGTCAATTATAGCAGCTACCACCGCCATATAGTAAGTGACTGCTCTGTGCCACCTGGTATGATGGTAGGCATTTCACAAATGTCATTTAAGCCCCACAATAACCCTTTAGGGCTTTAGTCTTATTTTGCAGATGCTGCTGGCACAAGAACCAAACCGTGTATCACTTATCTTATGAATCTAGACCATTCTCTGCCTTCAGGTAAGGATTTGCCTGAGCTTGGAAAGACAAACCATCCTCCAAGCACTGCCAAAGTAGATTCTACCTCCCTTTTGGTGGATTGTCAGCCCTGCCTCCAACAATGAAGAGAAAGACAAAGGACCCACCTTGGGTGCCACAGGTGAGGTTAGGCACCATTGGGGCCACCCAGTTTAGTCTAGATCAGTGGTTCTCAAACGAACAGAATCACCTGGAAATACAGGTGATTTTTTAAAATACAAACTCCTGGTCCCCATCTCCAGAGATTCTGATTCAGTAGTGTGGAATGAGACCTGAGAATTTGCATTTTTAACAAGTACACAGGATTATGGATGCTGCTGGTCCTGGGACCACCACTGGCCTAGAGCGAAGCTCTTCAAAATTCTTAGACTGTAAACCACAGTATGATATAAAATTTACATCATGACGTAGTCAACATAAATTACATAATTAAAACAAAAGTTGTATGGAACAATTTTTTTCTCTTCAGAAAAGTTAACTCAAAATGAATCACTGACCTAAATGTAAAACACAAAACTATAAAATTCCTGTAACATAACATAGGAGAAAATCTAGATGACCTAGGGTTTGGTGAAGACTTTCTAGGTACAACACCAAAGGCACAATCCGTGAAAGAAAGAATTGACAAGATAGACTTCATTAAAATTAAGACTTTCTGCTGTGTGAAAGATACTATCAAGAGAATAAAAAGAGAAGCTATGGGCTGATAGAAAATAGTTATGAAAAACATATCTCTCTGTTAAAAAATAAAGGCCTGTTATCTAAAATATACAAAGAAGTCTTAAAACTCAATAGTAAGAATAACCTGATTTTTAAAATGGGCTAAAGACCTTCACAGACACTTCCTCAAGATATACAGATGGCAAATAAGCATATGAAAAGATGTTCCACATCATATGTCATCAGGGAAATGCAAACTAAATAACAACGACATACCACTACACACCTAATAGAATGGCCCAAATCCAAAACACTGACAACACCAAATGCTGGTAAAGGTGTGGAGCAACAGGAACTCTCATTAATTGCTGGTGGGATTGCAAATAATTTGGAAAATTGCACTTTATAAGATAGTTTGGCAGATTTTTACGAAACTCAACATATTCTTACCATGCATTTCAGCAATTGTGCTCCTTGGTATTTATCCAAAAGTTAGAAATTTATGTCCACACAAAAACCTACACGTTTATAGCAGTTTTATTCACAACTGCCAAAACTTGGAAGCAACCTGTCCTTCAGTAGGTAAATGGATAAATAAACTGTGACACATCCAGACAATGGAATATTAGTCAGTGTTAGAAAGAAATGAGCTATCAAACCATGAAAAAAAAAGAAAGAAACTTAAATGAATATTACTAAGTGAAAGAAGTCAATCTGAAAAGATTGCTTATTGCATGATTCCAACTACACTACATTCTGGAAAAGGCAACACTATAAAGACTGTAAAGAGATCAGTGGTTGCCAGGGATTATGGGGGAGGGAGGAATGAATAGCCAAAGCACAGACAATTCTTAGGGCAGTAAAACTACTCTTTATGATTTATAATGGTGGACACATATCATTATAAATTTGTCCAAACCCATGAAAGTACAACACCAAGAGTGAAGGCTGGGACTTCCCTGGTGGTTCAGTGATAAAGAATCCGCCTTCCAGTGCAGGGGACGCGGGTTCAATCCCTGGTGGGGAAACTAAGATCCCACATGCCACGGGGCAACTAAGCCTGTGCACCACAACTACTGAGCTCTCGAGCCTCAACGAGAGAGCCCACGCACCCTGGAGCCCATGTGCCACAACTAGAGAGAGAAAACCCACACTCCACAACTAGAGAGAAGCCCATACACCACAACAAAGAGCCAGCGCCGCAAGGAAAGATCCCTCACACCTCAACGAAGACCCCGTGTGCCGCAACTAAGACCCTACGCAGCCAAAATAAATAAATAAATAAAGGGGAAAAAAAACCCAAAAAACAATGAAGGCTAATGTGGACTACGGGCTTTCAGTGATTATGATGTGTCAGTGTAGGTTCATCAGTTGTAGCAAATGTACCACTCTGGTGGGGGATATTAATATTGGGGAGGGGGTATGCATGCGTGGGGGAAGGGGAAATCTCTACCTTATGCTCAATATTGCTGTAAAAAATAAAGTCTACAAACTTGCAACTAGAAGACTCATAAGTTCTGGAAATCTAATGCACTGCATTAGTGATTATAGTCAACAATACTGTATCATGTCCTTCAAAGTTGCTAGGAGAGTAGATCTTAAATGTTCTCATCAAAAAAGAAATTATAGGGATTTTCCTGGTGGCGCCGTGGTTAAGAATCCGCCTGCCAATGCAGGGGACACGGGTTCGAGACCTGGTCCGGGAAGATCCCACATGCCGCGGAGCAACTAAGCCCATGCGCCACAACTACTGAAGCCTACGTGCCTAGAGCCCATGCTCTGCAACAAGAGAAGCCACTGCAATGAGAAGCCCGCTCACCGCTACGAAGAGTAGCCCCTGCTCGCTGCAACTAGAGAAAGCCCGCGCACAGCAACGAAGACCCAATGCAGCCAAAAATAAACAAACAAATTATAATTATGTGATGTGAAAGGGTTGTTAGCTAATCCTATGGCGGTAATCATATTGCAATATATAAAGGTATCAAATCAACAGGTTGTACAGCTTAAACTTACACAACGCTATGTCAATTATATCTCAACTTTTAAAAATAGCATTATAGAAAAAAATTAAGTCTATCTTAAAATTCTGTAATTTCAATTTTGAGACGATTAAGAGGAGGATTTTTTAAAAATACATGTTTTCACATTTTTGAAAACATTATAAAATTTTGTATTCTTCTTACCCCACACCCTTTTATATCTTAGGACAGCTCCCCTTTCTTCTTCCCCTCAGAAAACTCTAAAGATTAAAGGTCATGAAGGGCTCTTCGCCCTGGAACCCATGAGAGGAAAAGAACCCCACAGAAGGAAACATCCATGGCACACGCAAGCAACCTAAGGAGGCTAAGGACAGCATACCCCTACCCCAGTTGGATCCCAGCCCAAGGGGCGGACGAAACAGGGACCACACCCCCGCGGGCACGCAGCCTGATTTGCCAATCGCCGCTACTGCAGCTCTGCTCTGTTCTTTGATTGGTTTTAGTGGTGACGCCCCCTCCCGAATGCCTCGCTCGGATTGGCTATTTCTTGGTTCGGACTGGACGGAGGCCAGAGGAGGACAAGAGACTTCTATACGCTATGGAGGGACGATTTGGGTGACATCTGAGACGCAGCCGCACATCAACAAGCGTCCGGGCTCCAGGGACATGGCGGCGGCCTCTGTGGTGTCGGTGCTGCTGGTGGCGACTGAGAGGAACCAGTGGCAGCCAGTCCAGAGCCCGCTGCTGCTGCCGCTGCCGCTGCCGAGGCAACGGTAGGTGGTAGGACGGCTGTGTTTCTGCCCAGGGATGGGGGCGTGGGGTGTTGGCCGGCCTGAGCTGTGAAAGAGTTGCGGAGGTACAGGAGGCTCGGTAGGATCTACTTGTCAGGGGATTCTGCTTTCAGTCCCACCCCTGAGAAGGAGTCCTCCTACACCCAGCGCTTCCCTTTCTTCCCCCTCCCTAGGTTCACTCTTCAGCCCGCCCTTTGCCTTAGTTTTCTCCACTTGTGGGTGGGGGTGGGGGGAATGGAGCTGGGCCTGCCATCCTCCGTGCTCCCCTACCTAATGCGGGCAAGAATAGGGTTGCCAGATTTAGCAATAAAAATACAGGATGCTAGCTAAAATTTAAATTTCAGAAAAACAACACAATTTTTTTTAGTAAAAATATGTCTCTGATATCAAATAAAATTAAAATATAAAACATTTTTTATTTGTCTGAAATTTAACTGGGCGTCCTGTTTTTTATCTGGCAATCCTAGGCAAGAATAACATTTATACACCTCCTAACCATTTACAGTGTCCTTTCATAGCACTCCCTGTATGGGGAGTGTTATAATCCGTGTTCCGATGAAACCCAAAAGGTCTAATCCACTGGTTATGCAACCAGTAAGTAATGGGGCCAGGACACTTTAAAAACCCATTTCAGTTCTGCTGTCCCTCTCAGGTGTGCAATTCAAAGAAAGATTCCTGGGGAGCTCTTATAATTTTTGGAATGAATCTACTTAACAAAAACAAATTTATCTTTCAGAGGGGCTGGAGAGTTGTTTTATATTCAGGTTCTCTGCTGTGGCGTTTACTTTGTATTTGGGAGAAGAAACTGTATTAAACTGTCAAGGTAGTGATTAAGGCAGTGAAGTGTATTCTGGAATGAGACACACCTGGGTTCAAAGCCTAGCTTCGCCACTGACGGCAGTAGGCAAGTTATGTAATCTTTCTGGGCCTCCATTTCCTCTTCTTTAAAATAGAAATGATAATTGTATCCACGTCATAGGATTGTTGTATTAAATTCTTGTCAAGTGCCTGGGACATTGAAATTAGTTAATTTTAACTATGATTAGCCATTATACTTTGACTTTTAGTAAATGTGAATTTTTGGCATAAATCATTAAATAATTAAATATATTTTTAATAGATCTTTATTGGAGTATAATTGTTTCACAATACTGTGTTAGTTTCTGTTGCACAACAAAGGGAATCAGCCATATGCATACACATGTCCCCATATCCCCTCCCTCTTGAGCCTCCCTCCCATCCTCCCTATCCTACCCTTCTAGGTCATCACAAAACATCAAGCCGATCTCCCTGTACTATGCTGCTGCTTCCCACCAGCCAACTATTTTACATTCGGTAGTGTATATATGTCGATGCTACTCTCACTTCACCCCAGCTTTGCCCTCCCACCCCATGTCCTCAAGTCCATTTTCTATGTCTGCCTCTTTATTCCTGCCCTGCAACTAGGTTCATCAGTACCATTTTTTTTTTTTTTAGATTCCATATATATGCTTTAGCATACAGTATTTGTTTTTCTCTTTCTGACTTACTTCACTCTCTATGACAGACTCTAGGTCCATCCACCTCACTACAAATAACTCAATTTCATTTCTTTTCCATGGTATATATGTGCCACATCTTCTTTATCCATTCATCTGTCGATGGAAACTTAGGTTTATTCCATGTCCTGGCTATTGTAAATAGAGCTGCAGTGAACATTGTGGTACATGACTCTTTCTGAATTATGGTTTTCTCAGGGTTTATGCACAGTAGTGGGATTGCTGGGTCATACGGTAGTTCTATTTTTAGTTTTTTAAGGAACCTCCATACTGTTTTCCATAGTGGTTGTATCAGTTTACATTCCCACCAGCAGTGCAAGAGGGTTCCCTTTTCACCACGCCCTTTCCAGCATTTATTGTTTCTAGATTTTTTGTTAATGGCCATTCTGACCGGCGTGAGGTGATATCTCATTTTAGTTTTGATATGCATTTCTCTAATAATTAGTGATGTTGAGCATCTTTTCATGTGCCTCTTGGCCATCTGTATGTCTTCCTTGGTGAAATGTCTATTTAGTTCTTCCACCCATTTTTTAACTGGATTGTTTGGTTTTTTTTAATATTGAGCTCCATGAGCTGTTTGTATATTTTGGAGATTAATCCTTTGTCTGTTGTTTCATTTGCAAATATTTTCTCCCATTCTGAGGGTTGTCTTTTTGTCTTGTTTACGGTTTCCTTTGCTGTGCAAAAGCTTTTAAGTTTAATTAAGTCCCATTTGTTTGTTTTTATTTCCGTTACTCTAGGAGGTGGGTCAAAAAAGATCTTGCTGTGGTTTATGTCAAAGAGTGTTTTTCCTATGTTTTCCTCTAAGAGTATTATAGTGTCTGGTCTTACATTTAGGTCTTTAATCCATTTGGAGTTTATTTTTGTGTATGGTGTTAGGGAGTGTTCTAATTTCATTCTTTTACATGTAGCTGTCCAGTTTTCCCAGCACCACTTATTGAAGAGGCTGTCTTTTCTCCATTGTATATTCTTGCCTCCTTTGTCGTAAATTAGGTGCCCATATGTGCATGGGTTTATCTCTGGGCATTCTATCCTGTACCATTGATCTATATTTCTGTTTTTGTCCCAGTACCATATTGTCTTGATTACTGTAGCTTTGTGGTATAGTTTCAAGTCGGGGAGCCTAATTCCTCCAACTCCGTTTTTCTTTCTCAAGATTGCTTTGTCTATTCGGGGTCTTTTGTGTTTCCATACGAATTGTAAAATTTTTTGTTCTAATTCTGTGCAGCATGCCATTGGTAGTTTGATAGGGATTGTATTGAATCTGTAGATTGCTTTGGGTAGTTTAGTCATTTTCACAATATTGATACTTCCAATCCAAGAACATGGTATATTTCTCCATCTGTTTATGTCATCTTTGATTTCTTTCATCAGTGTTTTATAGTTTTCTGAGTACAAGTCTTTTGCCTCCTTAGGCAGGTTTATTCCTAGGTATTTTATTCTTTTTGTTGCAGTGGTAAATGGGAGTGTTTCCTTAATTTCTCTTTCTGATTTTTCATTGTTGGTGTATAGGAATGCCAGAGATTTCTGTGCATTAATTTTGTATCCTGCAACCTTACCAAATTCATTGATTACTTTGAGTAGTTTTATGGTGGCCTCTTTAGGATTGTCTATGTATAGTATCATGTCATAGGCAAACAGTGACAGTTTTACTTCTTTTCCAATTTGTATTCCTTTTATTACTTTTTCTTCTCTGATTTTTGTGGCTAGGACTTCCAAAGCTATGTTGAATAAGAGTGGCGAGAGTGGACATCCTTGTCTTATTCCTGATCTTAGTGGAAATGCTTTCAGTTTTTCACCATTGAGAATGAAGTTTGCTGTGGGTTTGTCATATATGGCCTTTATTATGTTGAGGTAGATTCCCTCTATGCCCATTTTCTGAAGAGTTTTTATAATAAATAGGTGTTGGATTTTTTCAAAAGCTTTTTTTTGCATCTAGTGAGATGATCATATGGTTTTTAGTCCTTAATTTGTTAATGTGGTGTATCACATTGATTTGCATATATTGAAGAATCCTTGCATCCCTGGGATAAATCCCACTTGATCATGGTGTATGATCCTTTTAATGTGTTGAGGAGGAGGGGGAAAAAAAAAAGTGGGAGGCGGGGGTGGGGGTGGGGTGGGGGGGGAAGGCCTTGGCTGTGGAGGGTGGGGCCTTAGCAAGGGTGAGATTTGGGCAGTGGGGGGGGGGGGCCAATGCTCAGGACCCACAGGGCTGGAAAAGGCCCTGGGGGCTGTGGGACGTGGGGCTTAGGCTCAAGGAACAGAAGGGGCCCAGGTGTGCCCCCCACCCCTGGTCTCAGAGGGTGGGGGACCTCACCTGGGAGCTCAGCAGGCTTCCTGGGCTCCAGTGGGTGGGGCAAACACCCTCCTCTCCTCTCCTGCTCTTCTGGTCTGGGAGGGCCCCTCCCGCCTGCCTCTCCTGATCTCCCTGGTCTCCCTCCTATGCCCAGAGGACCAATGCGGCAGGCTGGGGTGGGGTGGGGTGGGGGGGTGGTGCCCTTGGAGGGCAGGGGACCAGCCTGGGAGCTCAGCAGGTTCCCCGTGCCTGAGTGGGCGGGGCAATCACCCTCCGCTCCTCTCCGGCTTCTCCCGGAGGGCCCCTCCCACCTGCCTCTCCTGATCTCCCCGGCCTCAGGGGCGCCATTCCTGTCTGGCCTCCACTTATCCTCCCCCCTCAGTCCCCCTACCTCCTACCGGTTCACTTTGGGGTTCCTCCCGTCTCCTTGGGCATCAGAGTCTCCCACCAGTGGCCGGCAGGCGCCCTAGTTGTGGGGAGATGCTAACTTCACAGCTTCCCGCACCGCCATCTTGACTCCACCTCCCTAAATATTTTAATTTTAGTTTTAAGTTGAAAAAAGCCAGGTAATTAAGAATATTATGAATATTGTGAATTTCAGTGAAAAGAAATGTACTGTTCAATAATAGTTAAAACAGATATCTTAGACCATAATATACCAATTTTACCAAATCAAATATCTGTAAGCCAGGCTAATATAATAAAATATTTATATGTTAGTCTCAGTAATTGCTCCCCATGTATAATTTTATATGGTTTTCATTGTCATTGTGTTATAAACAGGAAGAAACATTAACAAGCCCCGAGGGAAAGAAAATGACTACAGGGTGAGGGATAAAGCCAGAAAGTAGGTTTATGGTCAGCTGTTCATGGTGAAGTAGACTTAGTATATTTTAAAAACCAAATGTCAAGCTTCGTAGGAGTTTTATATTTCTTTGTATATTGTTTTATTTCCTTAGCATTTACAGTATTAACATAGTTCACTTACAAACTATTCTCTAAAATTCCCCTTGGGAACTTTTCCCAGTTTTTCTCCAAAAAAACTACAAAACTTTTCCACCACCTTGAAGAGAATGTGGAATTATGAAAACTGAAGGTCTAATCTTAGCAACTACTCACTATTACCCACGTGATCGTAAACAAGTCACTTAACATATCTGAGACTTTATCTCTAAAATCATAACTAACGAAAACCTACTCTGTCATCCCCAAGGTTTATATATATATATATATATATATATATATATATATATATTTTTTTTTTTTTTTTGGCCGAGTGGCATGTGGGATCTTAGTTCCCGGACCAGGGATCGAACCCATGCCCCCTGCAGTGGAAGCTTGGAATCTTAACCACTGGACCGCCAAGGAAGTCCCCAAGGTTTATAAATGCTACCAATTATTACTAACTGTTATCCACCAGAGAAAATTTCAACCATAGATGAATCCAACTATTTGTATTCTTGTGCCTGCAGCAAGCCTCCCAGAAGAGCTGGAGAAACTTGCACAGTTGAAAGACTTGGTACTAAAATAAATTCATGGTAGTCAACTTCACCTGGGCTTTCACACTGCACAGCAGGCCCATTGTGTTTCTCTAGCCCCCTCATTCTTCCTTTTTATGCAACTGCTGTTTCAAATCCTCTTCACTTTTTTCAAGCCTGTGACATCCCTAATAAGCCATTTTCAGCAAATGGTCTCAGTGTTAACTGAGAAAATAGAATACCCGAGCTTCTGAGCTTCCTGCCCTCAAAGCTGCCCACCCACCTTCATCTGCAGCCATCCAACTTCCATCGAAGTCTAGTCCCTTTGCCTGTGCTCTGAATCCTTCCCCTCTCACCATCTCAGGGATCTCTACCATCAATTAGCCCTTCTGTCACCTGGATGGTTAACCACTCCCTCTTTACTAAATCCTTCCCACCAGTATTTAAATATTCCGAAGTCTCTTCTTCAGGGAGTAAGTCCCTGTTTTTCCTCCCACCTAACACTCTCTTTCTTTTCCCATTTTTAATCAGTTTTTTAAGAACTGTCTACCCTGAGGTTTCTATTTCTTTACTTCCCATTCTCTTCTCAACCTGTTGTTCTTCTGTCCTCACCCCTCTCCTGAAACTATTCCTGCTAAGGTTACCAATAATTTTCTTGTCCCTAAATCCAGTGGATTGTTGACCTCTTAGCAACATTTAACACCCTAATCCAGTGTTTGGGCAAACTACAGCATGTGAACCAAATCCAGCTTCAGCATGTTTTTATATGGCCTGTGAGCCAAAATATATTTTTAATCTATCTGGCCCTTTACACAAAAAGGTTGCCAACCCATTCTTAGGTCACACCCTCCTTTTAGAATAAATTCTTCTCTTGACTCTTCTCTTTTAAGTAAGTCTAGTTTTCCTTCTATTCTCTCCTCTCTTTCTCAGTCTCTTGCTAGATTACCAGACCCTTAGATGTTGGAACTCCTCAACACTTTATGTTGGAAGTGGGATCTTCTGGATCTCATCTACTCCTATAGCTTTGTTGAAAACCCCCAAATTTCTGTCTCTAACTCAAATTTCTGCTGAACATCATACATGTTGTTCAATTGCCTACTCAACGTCTCCACTTGGTGTGCTACAGATACCCCAAACTCAATATATTTGAAATTTAATTCACAATCCTGTGCTAATCCTGCTTTTCCCTGCAGACTGTCATAACTCAGTAGATTATAACATCATTGCCCACAAAGTTAACGTCAGAAATTTGGGAGTCCTTGAACATCTCTCCCTCTCCCTCCCCTCATTTTGTTCCACCCACATCTAAGTAATCACCAAGTGCTATTAATTCTATTGCCTACATGTTTTTTAATCTAATTAATTCATTCTGCCCAATACCACCACACACTTAGGTCAGAAACACCATCATCTGGTCAAATGCTTTAACCTCCTAAGTGGCATTCCTATTTCTCTAAAAAAACAACAAAAAACAAAACAAAAACAAAAACAAAACAAAACAAAAAAATGGTTTTAATTGAGATATAACTCATATACCATAGAAGTTACCCCAAATTTTACAATTTAGTAGTTTTCAGTATATTCGCAAGGTTCAAACATCTGTGGTATGTGTCTGGTATTTTTGCCATAAGCATCTTTGCTGTAGACATTTTTGCTACATAACCAAATGGTCATAAGGCAATTTTGCCGTAAAAGATAAAATAACTAGTTGACAGTTTGGTTTGATAGTCTGGTTTCAACTGGGTGACAGCTTAGTTTCATTTCTCCATTGACACAGTACTCCTATTTTTATATTACATAAATCTTAGCCCTCATAATGATCTACACAGTGACGAGTAGACATGGTGGTCTTAAAATAGTAGATGATAACAACTGCATATCAACTTGATAGAAAATATGGTGTTAAAACTTAACTGGAAGTGTGAAATAAGAGAGTTTAAAGCCAGATTATATACTATACTAGAAAATGATAAAATATCATTTGCAAATCCTTCAGTGATTTGAAGGTACAGTGTTGAACCCACATTTCCCATAGAACTTTGGAACATTGATTAACAGACTTGTGATAACACGCCAAAAACAAACGGTGTAGAGGCTCCATTATAAACATTCATCCCAGTGTTTGGAAACTGATACTCTCTTAATGAAGGAAGAAATTGTAGCGAAAAAGGAAAAGTGCTATGCCAAATGAGGAGACAGATTGACATGAATTAAAAAATATGTATAAAATAGCATTCTCTTACATCATAGTACACTTATCAAAATCAAGAAATTAATTTTGATGCAATATTATTATCTAATCTGCAGACTTATTAAGATTTAGCCAGTTGTCCAACTGATGTACATTTTACCAAAAGAAAAGCTGGTTTTTTAGTGGTCTAGAGTCTAATCCAGGATCACATGTTGAATTTAGTTGTCATGTCTCTTTGATCTGCCTCATTCTGGAACAAGTCCTCATTTTTTGTCTTTCATGACTTTAATAAGATGAGATGATGAAGTGATTTTTGGTATTCATGATGCATCCACAATAGAGAGCTCTACTTGATACTCAAACACAACAGTAGAGGATGGTGTCAATCACTGAGCATGTAGGCCAGTTTCTTTGGTGAATATCCCCCTTGTCCTCACTAGGGAGCCAGCAAGCTGGTATAGCCACCTTCAGTCACTGATGTAGGGCTTCCCCCAGGGGGACATAAATTCCCAGATGCTTCAGGTTTTACAAAAGTGAAGAACAGCTTATGACTTAGTGTAAAGAACCTTTCTAAAAACTATTGTCCATGCATGCATAGAGTTTTTGGTTTTGTTTCAAATTAAACTAGAACTAGGCTTGCATTTATGGTTTGCAGGGCTGTACTCAGTAGACTAAGAAACTAAAGCTTTCTTTCTTTCAGGATCCATGCACTTTGTGTTATTGTTGTTAAGTTTAAATGCAATTTTGCAACATGAAAACTCAGTATCTGTAATTAGTTGGGAATCTTTGTCATTTGTGATACATCTGTTGCCTGCTGTCTCTTTTCAAAGCTTACTGCTATGTTAGCTATGAAATAAAGCTTTTCTTAGCAAAGCTTTAGGCTTCATTAAGATCAGGGCTGTATAAGTTTCCTATTGGAAAGATATTTATTTTTAAAGTGAATGGTAATCAAGGAATACATATCAGGACAATTTGCCTTGGAGCTGTAAATGTAGAGCTTATTTCATTACTTACATGTCTTACATGTAAAAGAAAAATGTAGGAACTGTTTGTTCTTTAATTGTTTGGTTCTTTAATTATCTAGCTGGTATCTCTAGGAAACTAAGGATCCCAAGTTTGAAAAGGCACAAAAATCTAATTAAAAATGAGTTGCTTATGTATAGCACAGGGAACTCTACTCAGTACCCTGTAATGGCCTATATGGGAAAATAATCTAAAAAAGAGTGGATATATGTATATGTATAACAGATCCACTTTGCTGTACACCTAAAACTAACACAACATTATAAATCAACTATACCCCAATAAAAAAATTTTTTTAAATGAGATGCTTAAAGGGATTTTATCTTGAAGCCGTTTGATTTGTCTGCATTGTAAGCTTGGAAGTGATTCTGTATTGTGCTGCATAAAAACTGTTCGCAGACCAGAATTTTAAACTAAATATGAACAGTTTAGCATTTAGCCATGTGCTTTGAAAGTCATTTGATGGAGCCTTTATTTGTGTAACATAATAATTTAAGCTTTTGACTTTTAGATCCAAAAGGTAGTTCTGGCACTTGGATACTACTACCTTGGAGCAACTTGTCATGCCTGCATTGTGTGGAACCAGTGTTCAAAATAAAATGCAAAAACTTCAGGCTGGTGGAGGAGGGAGCACACAACGTCCTGGTACTCCAGGGAGACCATTTGATATGTTAAATAGAATATATCATTGTAAGTATTGCCATATTTTTCCTAGGGCATTTTTTAACCAGTGATATTTGGGTTATGGGAGGGAAAATAATTATCCTAATTGTTTAAGCCAGTTGCCATGCATGAATATCTAGAGGTGATACTAATACTTTTCTGTAATAGGCTTTATTTTTTAGAACAGTTTTAGGTTTATAGGAAAATTGAGAAGAGAGTTCCCAGCTTCCTATAGCATTAACAACTTACATTAGTATGGCACATTTGTTAAAATTAATGAAACAACACTGACACATTATTATGAACTAAAGTCCAGAATTTATTCAGGTTTCCTTAGTTTTCGCCTAATGTTCTTTTTCTATTCCAGGATCCCAATCAGGATACCACATGACATTTAATTGTCATGTCTCCTTAAGCTCTTCTTGGCTGTAACAGTTATTCAAATATTCCCTTTTTTTGATGACCTTCACCATTTTTTAAAAATTTATTTATTTTATTTATTTATTTTTGGCTGCATTGGGTCTTCATTGCTACGTGCGGGCTTTCTCTAGTTGTGGCGGGCAGGAACTACTCTTCGTTGCGGTGCGCGGACTTCTCATTGCGGCGGCTTCTCTTGTTGTGGAACACAGGCTCTAGGCATGTGGGCTTCAGTAGTTGTGGCACACGGGCTCAGTAGTTGTGGCTCGCGGGCTTTAGAGCGCAGACTCAGTAGTTGTGACGCACGGGCTTAGTTGCTCTGCGGCATGTGGGATCTTCCCGGACCAGGGCTCGAACCCATGTCCCTGCATTAGCAGGCGAATTCTTAACCACTGTGCCACCAGGGAAGCCCGACCTTCACCATTTTGAGAAGCACTGGTCAGATATTTAGTAGGATGCACTTGTGTTGGAATTTGTCTGATGTTTTTCTCAAGATTAGACTGTAGTTATGGGTGTTGAGGAGGAAGACCACAGAGGTAAAGTAACATTTTCATCTCATTCTATCGAAGGTTATTACTGTTGATGTTGACCTTGATCACCTGGCTGAGGTAGAGTTTGTCAGGTTTTTTCACATAAACTTATTCTTCCCCCCTCTCCTTCTGTACTGTAGTCTCTGGAAGGAAGTCTCTATGCACAACCCACTCTTAAGTAAGACTTTTTTTTTTTCGCTTTCCAAAATGGATCAAGATGCTTATTTTGGATGAAGCCAGTAAAAATGTTGAGCCAAAGGATTAAAGGTCAAATCCACGAGACTTACCAGAAATCAAATACAAGGACTCAGGTGTGCATGTGATTTTTCTGCAGCTGGCAGGTTGGGTTCATTGTTACAATATAGCTGTAAAGTGCTGTATTGTCCTTTCCTCTGCCAAAAGCAATTGTGTCCTACAATCTCTGTCTAGCTCAGTTCTGTAGTAAGACAGGGACGCTTGGTCTCAAACATTATTTCTCTAAGTATTATTATGAAAACTGTTATAATTGATATGTCAACATAATTAGTCATTGTCTCTTTTTTAAGGTTGTGTTGCTTTCTGCCTTAATGCCAATTGATATGCTGAAGACCTCAAAAAGTTCCTGAGAAATCCATTTCAAATTCTAGTGAAGAAAGAAGAACTGACCTTTGAAAAGATCAATATCTTATAATAACTTTGAAAGAGGGTAATGTTTTTCTAATTGATATACATAAAAATTATAGCCAGGATTTTTTTTTAACCTCCTTATTTATTTATTTATTTATTTATTTATCTATTTTTGCTGTGTTGGGTCTTCGTTTCTGTGCGAGGGCTTTCTCTAGTTGCGGCGAGCGGGGGCCACTCTTCATCGCGGTGCGCGGGCCTCTCACTATCGCGGCCTCTGTTGTTGTGGAGCACAGGCTCCAGATGCGCAGGCTCAGTAGTTGTGGCTCACGGGCTCAGTTGCTCCGCGGCATGTGGGATCTTCCCAGACCAGGGCTCGAACCCGTGTCCCCTGCATTAGCAGGCAGATTCTCAACCACTGCGCCACCAGGGAAGCCCTAACCTTCTTATTTAAGCTCTGTGCTAAAATTGCAGTAACTAGTATCTGTAGTGTCTTAGTGCTTGTAATAAAGCTGACAGAGTAAACACAAGGAAAAAACAACCATACCAGATAGTAGAAAAACTGCAGGTAACTCCAGGGTATTTTGTTCTAAGATTTGGTACAGAATTTAGGCAGAATTAATAGAATGAATTTCTCTAACTGGTTCCTTCCAGTGGTAGGGATAGAGAAGTCAAATGGCTTTTTATTCTGACTCTGATCTGGATTAACATTCTCCTCTCTGAAATACTGTAGGGAAGGAACTGTATGCTCTTTGTGACATATGAGAGACCGGCCAGTAAACAGGCTGTTCTTTTTCAGAACACAGACAAAGGGTAAACTGGCTCTGAGAAAACGCGTGCCAGGAATTTCAGTTCTGATGTGGCAAGAGCTGTTCTTGCCTAGTATTGCTACTTAAGACACTGTTAATATCTAATTTTTTCCTTAACAAACTGAAGCAGGATCTAGTTACAATGTAGCTGTGAAGTGCCGCGTTGTCTTTGCCTCCTGCTCAAAATAAGACTGTTTCCTTTCCAGCCCTGTCAGCCATGGTGCTGTAGCAGCCAGGGATGCATGGTCTCATACACATGTACCAATTCAAACCCTGACTCAACAAATGACTCCTGAGAGTTAAGGCTTATTAATACTTTGCAGGCGGTGACAGAAAGAAAGAGGCATTACCAAGAGGGAATTCAAATAAGGGACTGATTACTACTGACTTACTGGTATTTAATTTAATTACAATATTTACCTACTAAAAGATGGTTTCGAGGGGAAGATTTTTCATTGTCTTTGTCAGCTCAAGCTACGTGGGGGAATAAAGACCATACTCCAGTGAGCTGTGTGATATATATGCAGTTCATTACTATTTTGTGCCCTGAAAGATTGTATAGAAGTTGCTTTTTGAATCAGAATTTGAATAGATATTATCATATCTCAGGCTCATGATTTTTAGGTACAACTAATGTCTATGGTTATAAACTATGATTTGCCCACTACTTATGAAAACTATATTTTCAGTTGAGTATTTGTCATCTTCATTGAATTACTTGCTTTTATTCTGGAAAAATAAATTCATGTGTTGCTTTTCAAGTATGATTTTGTCAGCCAGACAACCTTGAATCAGGAAATGTAGTAACATGTAAGTCGTATTTAAATTGTACTTGGAAATATTCGTGGTTAAACAGAACACAGTGGGAAAACAATGTGAAATGTAGCCCAGATTTTGGACACTATAGAGTAGATATTCAAAGGGAAAATCAATAATGCTGTTAGATCTGGTTGTCTTAACTTACACATGAGTCTTTTTTTTTTTTTTAAAGTCGTGTTGTTCATGTCTTGTGCTTTCTTGGTGATTCCTCTATAATTAAGATTTTTCTCAGCATTTTCTGGTAGCAATTTATATTGACCCTGGCTTAGTTACAGTAGCTTTATCACTAAATAAATTGAATTATGTCTTGCTACTAATATAAAAATAACTTTGTCAAAAAATATAGTAGTTGGTAAGAATAGATAATGAGGTGATGCTCAGAAATGGCACTGGCCTGATTTAGGACATAGATTCATAAGTGAAGCAGCATGTTGTTTGGTTAAAGAGCAAGTCGGTATTTTCATATTTGTTTTCCTCTTGTACTGGTTATTTGGTATTTTAAGTTGCTCCAGCCAAGACATTTTTGATTGGTTCTATCATCTGTTTTAGTAGAAAGCTGTGGTGGTAAACATATCTCAGGCATCTGTGCTACAGTGTATGAGGTGACCTGAGCAGAAAGCAGTGATAAATATGGGTTACCATAATAAATTTTTAGAGGTTTCCCCCACACTGGAAAAAGTTTTAAGTCCTGGATCAGATCTGTCCAATAGAACTTTCTGTAGTGAGGGAAATGTTTTATATCTGCCCTGCCCAACACAGTAGTGGCAGGCCACATGCGGCTACTGAAATATGATTAATGCAACTGAGGAGCTAAATTTTCTATTTTATTTAATTCTAGTTTAAATAGCCACATGTAGCTAGTGGCTATTGCATTGGACAGCATAGTCCTAAACAATAGTTAACATTCCAGAGTTTACATTTTCAGTTTAGAGTTCCAAAAGTGTGTCAAAATGGATTACACAGCTGTTGCTTTTGTTTCATCCCTGGTATTTATGTTTGTCCCAGGCTGACACCTGCTCTTGGCCCACCTCGGTAGGGGCTTTAATTTCACTACCCCAAACACAATACTGTCATCTGCTCTGTAAGTAATAACACTCAAGCCACCTGATAGAATCTGATCTTGCAACTGGAAGAATCTTTTTGAACTAACTACAAAAGATATCTTTTCTTTTTCTCTAGATATTGTGACTAGGATCTAGTGCTCCAATTAGAAGTCCTCTAAGTATAATCTTGGCAAATAAACAGCCACTGACGGTTAACAAGTAGCTCATATCATTAGTACTTTATGTAGTACTTGATAAGTGATATTCTGATTAATAGTTTTTCTTTTGTTCAGAATTGGCAGCAGGAGTCAATTTGGGAGGAAGGCTGTGGCCATAAACATTGAAGAAGACAAGAAGATTCCTTGTGACACTGAGCCTTTCTGCCATACTACACTGGAGGAAATGCCAATGAATGTGGCTGACCTAATTTAATTCCTGGGATGAAATGATTTTGAATGTAGTGCTTGCTGTTGGTGAATAGGCAATCACAAGGTGCACTGTGCTTCTTTTGGGGGAAATATTTGAAGCTTTGTCTCAATGCTCATAGCAGATCAAAAATATAGATTTTGATAGCAAAGCAACTTCAGCCATGAGCTCATGTGAGGAAAGTCATTGGCTTTATCCTCTTTAGAATTAAACTGTTGGGGTGGCTATAAAAGATGGGCTTGTACCCAATTGAAAAATGGGCAGAAGACCTAAATATACATTTCTCCAAAGAAGACATACAGATGGCCAACAGGCAAATGAAAAAAGTTTCAACATTGCTAATTATCAGAGAAATGCAAATCAAAACTACAATGAGATACTGCCTCACACCAGTCAGAATAGCCAACATTAAAAAGTCTACAAATAGCATATGCTGGAGAGGGTGTGGAGAAGAGGGAACCCTCTTACACTGTTGGCGGAAATGTAAATTGGTGCAGCCACTATGGAGAACAGTATGGAGGTTCCTCAAGAAACTAAAAATAGAATTACCATATGATCCAGCAATCCCACTCCTGGGCATATATCCAGATAAAACTATAATTCAAAAAGATACATGCACCCCTATGGTCATAGCAACACTATTCACAATAGCCAAGACATGGAAACCACCTAAATGTCCACCTAGAGACGAATGGATAAAGAAGATGTGGTACATATAATACAATGGAATACTACTCAGCCATAAAAAAGAATGAAATAATGCCATTTGCAGCAACATGGATGGAACTGGAGATTATCATACTAAGCGAAGAAGTCAGAAAGAGAAGGAAAAATACCATACGATATCACTTATATGTGGAATCTAAAATATGACACAAATGAACCTACCTACGAAACAGAAACAGACTCACAGACATAGAGAACAGATCTGTGTTTGCCAAGGCAGTGGGGGTGGGGAGAGGAGCGATGGAGTGGGAGTTTGGGGTTAGCAGATGCAAACTATTATATACAGGATGGATAAACAACGAGGTCCTACTGTATAGCACAGGGAACTATATTCAACATCTTGTGATAAAACATAATGGAAAAGACTATGAAAAAGAATACATATATATGTATAACTGAATCACTTTGCTGTAGAGCAGAAATTAACTCAACATTGTAAATCAACTATACTTCAATTTAAAAAAAAGATGGGGTTGTAAATCTTTCTTAGAATTTTATCTCCTAGTTCTCTACACATGGTTATATTGAGTGTTCACTATCATTTAATAATATACTTGTTGACTGAAAGATACATGCTATATAAAAGCAGCCTATTATATTAAACTAGTATATCTGCTGTTATTGTGTTAGTCACTAGACTGAATGAAACTAACTTTAAAATGATTTTTTCAGAAAATATTTGAATTTATTTTTTTTGGTATCGTTTTTATTCAGTAAGGCATTTTATTAGTGGTAAGTGTAAACTAGAGTCTTTTGCTAAACACCAGCAACAATCATGTCCTACAGTTAAATCTCAGAAAAATTGCTGTATTGTATATTGAATTTTCAATAAATTAAAATGAAGTCTTTTTTCTTTAAAGTTGTTTGGTCCTTATTCCTTAAAGATCTGTACTTCTTGCCATAACTCCATATTTGCAAAGGAAAAGGTTAAAACAGCACTGTAGTAAATATTTTACTCTAATTGTAAAATTACAAAGGACACAACGTGGCTTTTCATTAAAAGTTTTAATAGTTCCAAGTTAGCTGCTACATGGCAGTAGCACAAAGACTGATCAACTGCAGATTTCATCAGTACTATCTACTAAGCATTATCTGCTTCTTTGAGAAAAAAGAAGCATTAGAATGTAAGATTCCTCCCTCTTCTGGTATGGCAAACATTTCCCTGTATATGCCATGTAGCTACTCAACAGCAAATTTTTTGTTAATAAGCAGTAAATTTCTTTTTCCATAACAATAACATGGAGTTGCTATAGTAGATTCCATTACAGAAGGAATGAGTATGATCCTTGTTTTCTCCTTCTCACAAATTACTTATTAAGCAATCTTTTTCTTGACCACAGTTTATAATTTGTCAAAAGAACAATGCTGACAGACGGTGACTATTCCACCAGTTGCTTTGATTGGTATCAGATAGGAAAAAAAATATGGTAATGAATTTCTAGGGAAAAGCAGCACCCTTGTCCTTTCTCAGTCCTAGAACTGATGCTTGCCACTGTCTACTGGAAAATAATGCACAGTGTAAGAGCAGTGAGTTTCAGTTTTATTCAGGGACCTTACTGAGGACTATAGCCTGGGCTATAGCCCAGAGCTTTTCAGATAGCTCTGAGGAACTGCTCTGAAGAGGTAGGGATTGGGGGAGCCAGTATATATATGATTTTTTTGGCTGGGAAATACACGTAGTCAAGCATATATATTGGTAAAAGATTACTGCTAATCACATATACAGAAAAACCCCAGATATCTCAAGATAATTATTTTTGTGCTTATCTATATATGGGAAGATGCAAGAATCTGGGGTCATCGAAATTCTTCCTTACATATGCATCTTAACTACCTAGGGGCCCATATATCCAAAAAACAAAACGCTTCATCCTGAATTCCTTTCAGGGTGTAACATCCTTTGTTTACACAACTTATCATAAAACTGCTGATGTGGCAAATAAGACAAATGCCAGAATCCTTGGAAGTATCAAATGAATTAAAAGTCACCACTGTCTTCAGTAAGTAAATTTTTGAAAGGAGATCCTAAAGAATGAGATGTAGAGGATGGCATCTACCTTAACATCTGTTCCCTACAACGACTGGAAGGCAGGTGGAGAGAACAACATAAAGATTAGACAAAACCCAACAAACATAACATGTTGTATTAGGGAAAGGCATAAATAACTACAGAATTTACCAAAAGGCCTGCACAGCCCTGCTTAATAATGTGGATTTTATTCAGAATCAGAGTCAACCATTATCTCCATCTACAGACACCTTTGATTACTTTCTTGAACTCAATAGCTTCCTCCACAACACTTCTGCCACCAGGGCCCCACTCACTTTTCTCCCTCCTATGTATGTGGCCCTCTGCTATGCTCTTGTCACTCTTCTTAGGCTTCCTGTGTGCTCCTTCAAGCATTAGACCAACCACTCCCTGGATGTTTTCAGTCTGATGACTCTGGCACTACAATATGTTCAAAACCAAACTTATCATATTTCTCCAATAATGCTTAGCTCATTACTTTGTACCTCCTTCTCTTATCTAGACTTTGGCAGTGGTCTCCAAATTCGCCTCCCTGCCCTTGGTCTTGCTTTATCCAATCCATTTACCACTCAGCCCCCAGAGTGACCTCATAAAAATATAAATTATTCAATAGCTTTCATTTTTGCCTGGGATAAAGTCCAAAGTCAATAGCTTTCCTGCCTTTGATGTTGCATCTAAAAAGTTATCACCAAACCCAAAGTCATCAAGATTTTCTCCTATGTTATTTTCCAGGAGTTTTATAGTTTTGTGTTTTATATTTCAGTCTGTAATCCATTTTGAGTTAATTTTTCTGATAGGTATAAGGTCTAGATTCATTTCTTTCCATGTGATGTCCAATTGTTCCAGCACCATTTGTTGAAAAGACTATCTTTTCTCCATTGCATTGCCTTTGCTCCTTTGTCAAAGATCAGATCAATATAGTTGACTATATGTAGCTCTATTCCTGGGCTTTTGTAAGGGAAACTATTTTTCTCCTCTACTCTCAAAACTCTACTCACAGAATACTTCACTTCTAGGCACTTCCAAGTCATCAGATGTTGGGTTTTTTCAGTCTCCATACATGATTTCACATCCGATTCTTCAGCATGCCTGCCATAGTCTGTTTGCAGTGATGTAACAAAATACCACAGACTGGGTGGCTTATAAACAACAGAAATTTATGGCTCACAGTTCTGGAGGCTGGAAGTCTGAAATCAGGGTGCCAGCATGGTCAAGTGAGGACCCTATTCCTGGTCGAAGACTTCTAATTGTATCCTCACATAGCAGACGGGAAAAGAGAGCTCTCTTGGGCCTCTCCTATAAGGGCACTAATCCCATTCATGAGGGCTCCATCCTCGGGACCTAACCAAAAGGCCCCAGCTACTCATACCATCACATGGGGCTTTAGGATTACAACATAGGAATTTTAGGGAGACACAAACATTCAAACCATAGCAATGCCCAATCCCCAATTCTTTTCTATCTATTGTGCAGAATGTACTGTTTTGGTTATTAAATTTCCTAATCCAATTGTAATAGTCCTTCCATCTGTCATTAAAATAACACAATCATTTAGCCTTCCTTTAAGGTGATGTCTACATCATGCCGGATTTGGTATGGTCATCGTTCTCATGATCATTATCTGAACTCTTAGCAAATACTGTCACAACATTCATAGTGTCGAAATTAAACTAACACTATCTCAACACAAAGCACAATTGTCAATCTACAGGCCAAGTCAAAGACAACTGCTAACACTGACACTCCAAATACGTTTAGGTTGTACACTTCAGGTGCATCACTTAGAGTAATGCACAAATAGATAATCAATTATTGTGACTGCAAATCATGATTACCAACATCAGCAGCAAGGAACAACAACAACAAAAAAACAACAGCAACCCTGGAAGACATAGTCTATGCCATATCCATTCAATACTAAAAATAATGTCACTTTCAGCTATTTGGGCATCTGCCACATGGACTTATACTTTTTCCCCAACCTTCAGCATTCATTGTCTAAAACTGGGATTTTTTGTGTACCGGCTTCCGGGAATGCAGGACTTTCAGTGCTAACTCAACAGTCCTGGGCAAATCAGAACAGTTGGTCACTGTCCTCAGTTCAGTATAGTTAGGAAGTTTTAAAACCAAACCCTCCCATCCACAGCAACTTCAATTGTTTAGCCACTGTTTACATAAACCATAACTAAACCCCACTGATAGGGTTGTTGTGATGAGGGGAAGACCTAGGAAAGGTAAATCCTCTTTTAGAGTGCCCAGTTTCTCTTTCATAATAAAAGAACACCCCAACTCCTCCAAATTGAATATAGTCGCTCATGGCCTTTCCCAATCAAAAGCAAAAGCATCTCCATGTGTTATATATTGGTTTGATATGATTTCAAACCCACTTGTTTATGACTTAAGTTGTTTTAATACACTTGTTTATGACAAAGACAAACAAACAAAAAGGAAGTTGTTTTCAGATGTAAAGTTGCTTCCACATAAGAATGAAATAAGCTGTGTCAGGATGTCATTATCTCATCTGTGGGGTTAATAAGCACTCAGAGCTCAGCTGCTGAGAGGATGAGCTGGGGGATTATCAGTAAAAACACATGAAGAAGCAACTAGGATGAGGGGACATTTAGACTATAAATACCCAGAATGTGTAGGGACAATCCGAGAGTTTCGGTTTGGGCAAAGCTAACCTTTGCTGATCTAGCTGTCTGAAGACTGTCAACAAAAAACTAGTTGAGTCAACCAAAAAAAATGGAGTTTTATTTGAGCCAACTTGAGGATTATAACCTGGGAGATATTCTTTCAGAAAGCTCTAAGGACTGATTGTTCCCCGTTAGAAGTCAAACACAGTTAAATACTTTTAGAAACAAAGGGTTATATATCAGAGTAATATATTGATAGTTTACATAGTCTAGATCTGCACATACAAGGTGATTAGTGGGTGATCGTGACCCCTTACAGGAAAAGGAAAGGAATATTTTCTCCTAAGGAGTTACCTTGCTGGCACTGGGAGAAAATTGCTCTTTTTGGTCCAGCAGGCATTCTTTTGTCTTCTAAGGAGATCTGGTTAATGTATGGTGCAGATGCACAATGCACACTAAAGGGAGGGGCTAGCGGCAGAAAGGGGCAGGGAGAGAATTTTATGTTTGAAATTTTTTTTCTTGTCCTGCCTTAAAATAATTTTATTTCACCAAGACCTTGGGACATTGGCTCCTGCAGTGGTAAAGGTGACACTTACTGGTGGTAGCAAAAAGCCTGCAGCGCCCCACCAGGATCTTCCAGCAGCTTATACCCTCGCCCTCGTTCCCTAGCAACCTGCTATAGCAACAGGGAACTTTTCACTTTCGGTTTGCTAGCAGCTGGACCTCAGCTCCTGATTGGTTAAGCCCACTCTCCCGAGAACCAACCTCAGAGAAAAGGTACACCTCAACCGAAATTGGACTTTGTCATCTCCCCTCGCCTGCAACAATAGTGTAATTAATCTATCATGTCTTTGTAGTGTTATTTCTTTATTGCCTTATTAAGAGACATTATCCTGTATGCCATTGGCTTGTGAAATTATAAGTCCCATAGTGAACTTGTGTTAATTAAACTATTGGTAAAGACAATATCAGTCTCTGAGCTTAATTTGCTGTTCCCAAAACAAAACACCATGATCTAAATTCATTCATTACAACTGAACAACATTGCCCCAGCCCTGGCTTTGCTGTTGGAGGCCACACAGAGGTGATGGAGGCCCACCCTTCCAGTTCACACAGAGTCATAAAGCTTCCCTAAAGCACATCCTCGGAGGCAGAGTCAAGACGGCGGTGTGAGAAGACGTGGAGTTAGAGTCTCCCCACAACTAGGGCACCTGCCAGCCGCTGGTGGGGGACTCTGACGCCCAAGGAGACGGGAGGAACCCCAAAGTGAACTGGTAGGATGTAGGGGGACTGAGGGGGGAAGAGAAGTGGAGACCAGACAGGATCCACGCCCCTGAGGCCAGGGAGATCAGGAGAGCAAGTGGGAGGGGCCCTCCGGGAGGAGCAGAAAAAGAGCGGAGGGTGATTGCCCCACTCACTCAGGCCAGGGGAGCCTGCTGAGCTCCCAGGCCAGTCCCCTGCCCTCCAAAGCCCCCTCCAGGCACGTGGGTCCTTGAGGGCATAGGAGGGAGTCCTCGGAGGTCAGGAGAGGCAGGCGCGAGGGGCCCTCCCAGACCCGAGGAGCAGGAGAGGAGAGGAAGGCGTTTGCCCCGCCCACTCGAGCCCAGAAAGCCTGCTGGACTCCCAGGTGAGGTCCCCTGTCCTCTGAGACCAGGGGTGAGGGGCACGCCTGAGCCCCTTCTGTTCCTTGAGCCTAAGCCCCACCCTCCACAGCCCCCTGGGCCTTTTCCAGCCCTGTGGGTCCTAAGCATAGGCCCCACTCACCACCCAAACCTCGCCCTTGCTTAGGCCCCGCTCTCCACAGCCAAGGCCTTCCCCCCTTCCTTTGTTTTTTTTTTTTTCTTTATCCTCCTCTTTTTTATTATTGTGGTACTGATGTACCTTCCAGTTGTTGATTCATCTATATTTTTATTTTTATATTCTTCCTAACATATCTGTTAGTTTCCTAATCTAATTTTATTTTTTACTTTGTTATTTTTCTCTTTTTTTTTTTTGCTGCCCCAGGCGGCTTGGGGGATCTTGGTTCACAAGCCTGGGGTCAGGCCGAAGCTCCTGCAGTGAGAGCTCCAAGTCCGAAACACTGGACTAACAGAGAACCTCAGACCCCAGGGAATATTCATCAGAGTGAGGTCTCACAGAGTTCCTCATCTCAGCACCAAGATCCAGCTCTACCCAAATGCCTACAAAACCCAGTGTTGGAAGCCTCAGGCCAAACAACCAGTAAGACAGGAACACAATCACACTCATTAAAAAAAAAAAAAAAAATGAGATGGCAAAAAAATATGTCACAGATGAAGGAGCAAGGTAAAAACCTACAAGACCAAATAAATGAAGAGGAAATAGGCAATCTACCTGAAAAAGAATTCAGAGTAATGATAGTAAAGATGATCCAGAATCTCGGAAATAAAATGGAGGCACAGATTGAGAAAATACAAGAAATGTTTAACAAAGATCTAGAAGAACTAAAGAACAAACAGAGATGAACAATACAATAATTGAAATGAAAAATACACTAGAAGGAATCAATAACAGAATAACTGAGGCAGAAGAATGAATAAGTGAGCTGGAAGACAAAATGGTGGAAATAACTGCCAAGGAGCAGAATAAAGAAAAAAGAATGAAAAGAATTGAAGACAATCTCAGAGACCTCTGGGACAACACTAAAAGCACCAACATTTGAATTATAGGGGTCCCAGAAGAAGAAGAGAAAAAGAAAGGGTCTGAGAAAATATTTGAAGATATTATAGTCCAAAACTTCCCTAAGTTGGGAAAAGAAATAGTCACCCAAGTCCAGGAAGCACAAAGAGTCCCATACAGGATAAACCCTAGGAAAAACACAACAAGACACATATTAATTAATCAAACTAACAAAAATTAAATTGAAAGAAAAAATATTAAAAGCAGCAAGGGAAAAACAAAAAATAACATACAAAGGAATCCCCATAAGGTTATCAGCTGATTTTTCAGCAGAAACTCAGCAGGCCAGAAGGGAGTGGCAGGCTATACTTAAAATGATGAAAGAGAAAAACCTACAACCAAGATTACTCTACCCAGTAAGGATCTCATTCGGATTTGATGGAAAAGTCAAAAGCTTTTCAGACAAGCAAAAGCTAAGAGAATTCAGCACCACCAAACCAGCTTTACAACAAATGCTAAAGGAACTTCTCTAAGTGGGAAACACAAGAGAAGAAAAAGACCCACAAAAACAAACCCAAAACAATTAAGAAAATAGTAATAGGAACATACATATCGATAATAGCCTTGAATGTAAATGGATTAAATGCCCCAAACCAAAAGACACAGACTGGCTAAATGGATACAAAAACAAGACCCATATATATGCTGTCTACAAGAGAACCACTTCAGACCTAGGGACACATACAGACTGAAAGTGAAGGGATGGAAACAGATGTTCCATGCGAACGGAAATCAAAAGAAAGCTGCAGTAGCAATACTCATATCAGATAAAATAGACTTTAAAATAAAGACTGTGGGATGTCCCTGGTGGCGCAGTGGTTAAGAATCCACCTGCCAATGCAGGGAACACGGGTTCGAGCCCTGGTCCAGGAAGATCCCACATGCCATGGAGCAACTAAGCCCATGTGCCACAACTACTGAGCCTGCATGCCACAACTACTGAAGCCCACGTGCCTAGAGCCTGTGCTCCACAACAAGAGAATCCACTGCAATGAGAAGCCCGAGCACCACAACAAAGAGTAGCCCCCACTCGCCTCAACTAGAGAAAGCCCGAGTGCAGCAATGAAGACCCAACACAGTCAAAAATAAATAAATAAATATTTTTATAAATAAATAAATAAATAATAAAATAAAGACTGTTACAAGAGGTAAGGAGGGACACTACATAAAGATCAAAAGATCAATCCAAGAAGAAGATATAACAATTATAAATGTCTATGCACTCAATATAGGAGCACCTCAATACATAAGGCAAATGCTAACAACCAAGAAAGGAGAAATCAACAGTAACACAATAATAGTAGGGAACTTTAACACCCCACTTATACCAATGGATAGATCATCCACAGAAAATAAATAAGGAAACACAAGCTTTAAATGACACAATAGACCAGATAGATCTAATTGATATTTATAGAACATTCCACCCAAAAGTGGCAGAATACACTTTCTTCTCAAGTGCACATGGAACATTCTCCAGGATAGATCACATCTTGGGTCACAAATCAAGCCTCGGAAAATTTAAGAAAACTGAAATCATATCAAGTATCTTTTCTGACCACAACGCTATGAGATTGGAAAGAAATAACAGGAAAAAAACTATAAAAAACAAAAATTCATGGAGGCTAAACAGTGCGGTACTAAATAACCAAGAGCTCACTGAAGAAATCAAAGAAGAAATTTAAAAATACATAGAAACAAATGACAACAAAAACACGATGACCCAAAACCTGTGGGACGCAGCAAAAGCAGTTCTAAGAGGGAAGTTTATAGCAATACAATCTCACCTCAAGAAACAAGAAAAATCTCAAATAAACAACCTAACCCAACACTTAAAACAGCTAGAGAAAGAATAATATAGAAAACCCAAAGTCAGTAAAAAGATAGAAATCATAAAGATCAGGGCAGAAATAAATGAAATAGAAATGAAGAAAACAATAGCAAAGATCAATAAAACTAAAAGCTGGTTCTTTGAGAAGATAAACAAAATTGATAAACCCTTAGCCAGACTCATCAAGAAAAAAAAGGGAGAGAATGCAAATCAATAAAATTAGAAATGAAAAAGGAGAAATCATAACTGACACTGCAGAAATACAAAGGATTATAAGAGACTATTGCAAACAACTATATGCCAATAAAATGGACAACCATGAAGAAGTGGACAAATTCTTGGAAAGTTACAATTTTTCAAGACTGAACCAGGAAGAATTAGAAAATATAAATAGACCTATCACAAGTAATGAAATTGAAACTATAATTAAAAATCTTCCCACAAACAAAAGTCCAGGACCAGATAGCTTCACAGGTGAATTCTATCAAACATTTAGAGAAGAGCTAACACCCATCCTTCTCAAACTCTTCCAAAAAATTGCAGAGGGAGAAACACTCCCAAATTCAGTCTACAAAGCCACCATCACCCTGATACCAAAACCAGAAAAAGACGTCACAAAAAAGAAAATTATAGACCAATATCATTGATGAACATAGATGCAAAAATCCTAAACAAAATACTAGCAAACAGAATCCAACAGCACATTAAAAGGATCATACACCATGATCAAGTGGGATTTATCCCAGGGATGCAAGGATTCTTCAATATATGCAAATCAATCAATGTGATACACCACATTAACAAATTAAGGAATAAAAACCATATGATCATCTCAATAGATGCAGAAAAAGGTTTGACAACATTCAACACCCATTTATTATAAACACTCTCCAGAAAATGGGCATAGAGGGAACCTACCTCAACATAAGAAAGGCCATATATGACAAACCCACAGCAAGCATCATACTCAATGGTGAAAAACTGAAAGCATTTCCACTAAGATCAGGAACAAGGCAAGGATGTCCACTCGGCTACTCTTATTCAACATAGTTTTGGAAGTCCTAGCCACAGCAATCAGAGAAGAAAAAGAAATAAAAGGAATACAAATTGGAAAAGAAGAAGTAAAACTGTCACTGTTTGCTGATGACCTAATGCTATATATAGAAAATCCTAAAGATGCCACCAGAAAACTATTCGAACTAATCAATGAATTTGGTAAGGTTGCAGGATACAAAATTAATACACAGAAATCTCTTGCATTCCTATACACTAATGATGAAAACTCAGAAAGAGAAATTAAGGAAACACTCCCATTTACCACTGCAACAAAAAGAATAAAATACCTAGGAATAAACCTACCTAGGGAGACAAAAGACCTGTATGCAGAAAACTATAAGACACTGATGAAAGAAATTAAAGATGATACCAACAGATGGAGAGATATACCATGTTCTTGGACTGGAAGAATCAATATTATGAAAATGACTATACTACCCAAAGCAATCTACAGATTCAATGCAATGCCTATCAAATTACCAATGGCATTTTTTTACGGAACTAGAACAAAAAAATCTTAAAATTTGTATGGAGACACAAAAGACCCCAAATAGCCAAAGCAGTCTTGAGGGGAAAAAAGTGGAGCTGGAGGAATCAGACTCCCTGACTTCAGACAATACTACAAAGCTACAGTAATCAAGACAATATGGTACTGGCACAAAAACAGAAATATAGATCAATGGAACGGGAAAGAAAGCCCAGAGATAAACCCTATCTTGACCTATGGTCAACTAATCTATGACAAAGGAGGCAAGGATATACAGTGGAGAAAAGACAGTCTCTTCAATAAGTGGTGCTGGGAAAACTGGACAGCTACATGTAAAAGAATGAAATTAGAACATTCCCTAATACCATACACAAAAATAAACTCAAAATGGATTAGAGACCTAAATGTAAGACCAGACACTATAAAACTCTTAGAGGAAAACATAGGAAGAACACTCTTTGACATGAATCACAGCAAGATCTTTTTTGATCCACCTCCTAGAGTAATGGAAATAAAAACAAAAATAAACAAATGGGACCTAATGAAACTTCAAAGCTTTTGCACAGCAAAGGAAACCATAAACAAGACGAAAAGACAACCCTCAGGATGGGAGAAAATATTTGCAAATGAATCAACGGACAGAGGATTAATCTCCAAAATATATCAACAGCTCTTGCAGCTCAATAGTAAAAAAGCAAACACCCCAACCCAAAAATGGGCAGAAGACCTAAATAGACATTTCTCCAAAGAAGACATACAGATGGCCAAGAAGCACATGAAAAGCTGCTCAACATCACTAATTATTAGAGAAATGCAAATCAAAATGACAATGAGGTATCACCTCACACCAGTTAGAATGGGCATCATCAGAAAATTTACAAACAACAAATGCTGGAGAGGGTGTGGAGAAAAGGGAACTCTCTTGCACTGTTGGTGGGAATGTAAATTGATACAGCCACTAAGGAGAACAGTATGGAGGTTCCTTAAAAAACTAAAAATAGAACTACCATATGACCCAGCAATCCCACTACTGGACATATACCCAGAGAAAACCATAATTCAAAAAGACACATGCACCCCAATGTTCATTGCAGCACTATTTACAATAGCCAGGTCAGGGAAGCAACCTAAATGCTCATCGACAGAGGAATGGATAAAGAAGTTGTGGTACATATATACAATGGAATATTACTCAGCCATAAAAAGGAACGAAATTGGGTCCTTTGTTGAGACGTGGATGGATCTAGAGACTGTCATACAGAGTGAAGTAAGTCAGAAAGAGAAAAACAAATATCGTATATTAACGCACGTATGTGGAACGTAGAAAAATGGTACAGATGAACCGGGTTGCAGAGCAGAAGTTGAGACACAGATGTAGAGAACAAATGTATGGACACCAAGCGGGGAAAACAACGTAGGGTGGGGGTGGGGGTGTGATGAACTGGGCTATTGGGATTGACACGTATACACTGATGTGTATAAAATTGATGACTAATAAGAACCTGCTGTATAAAAAAATAAATAAAATAAAATTCAAAAATTAAAAAAAAAAAGAACACTACCTAACACCATACACAAAAATAAACTCCAAATGGATTCAAGACTTAAATGTAAAAGCAGACACTAAAAAACTCTTAGAGGAAAACATAGGGAAATCACTCTTTGACATAAACCACAGCAAGATCATTTTTGACCCACCTCCTAGAGTAATGGAAATAAAAACAAAAATAAACAAATGGGACTTAATTAAACTTAAAAGCTTTTGCACAGCAAGGGAAACCATAAACAAGACAAAAGGCCAACCCTCAGAATGGGAGAAAATATTTGCAAATGAAACAACAGACAAAGGATTAATCTCCAAAATATACAAACAGCTCATGCAGCTCAATATCAAGAAAACACACATCCCAATCCAAAAATGGGGAGAAGATATAAATAGACATTTCTCCAAAGAAGATATACAGATTGCCAACAAACACATGAAAAGATGCTCAACATCACTAATCATTAGAGAAATGCAACCAAAACTACAACGAGGTATCACCTAACACTGCTCAGAATGGCCATCATCAAAAAATCTCCAAACAATAAATGCTGGAGAGGGTGTGGAGAAAAGGGAACCCTCTTGCACTGTTGGTGGGAATGTAAATTGATACAGCCACTATGGAGAACAGTATGGAGGTTCCTTAAAAAGCTAAAAATAGAACTACCATATGATCCAGCATTCCCATTACTGGGCATATACCCTGAGAAAACCATAATTCACAATGAGACATGTACCACAATATTCATTGCAGCACTATTTACAATAGCCAGGACATGGAACCAACCTAAATGTCCATCGACAGATGAATGGATAAAGAAGATGTGGCACATATATACAATGGAATATTAGCCATAAAAAGAAATGAAATTGAGTTGTTTGTAGTGAGGTGGATGGACCTAGAGCCTGTCATACAGAGTGAAGTAAGTCAGAAAGAGAAAAACAACTACTGTATGCTAAAGCATATATATGGAATCTAAAAAAAAAAAAATGGTACTGATGAACCTAGTTGCAGGGCAGGAATAAAGAGGTAGACATAGAAAATGGACTTGAGGACATGGGGTGGGAGGGCGAAGCTGGGGCGAAGTGAGAGTAGCATCGACATATATACACTACCGAATGTAAAATAGTTGGCTGGTGGGAAGCAGCAGCATAGCACAGGGAGATCTGCTCGGTGCTTTGCGATGACCTAGAGGGGTGGGATAGGGAGGATGGGAGGGCGGCTCAAGAGGGAGGGGATATGGGCACATGTGTATGCATATGGCTGATTCCCTTTGTTGTGCAACAGAAACTAACACAGTATTGTGAAGCAATTATACTCCAATAAAGATCTATTAAAAAATAAATAACTAAAGCACATCCTCTAGCTTCCTACTCCAAGTGCAGGGGAGGGAACTGGGGAGAGGCCCACAGGCCTGCCTGACCTGGAGAAAGAAAATGCTGAGCTTACAGGAAACAAAGCGATCCCAATAATGATTGTGAACTCAGCAACTGTCCAGGAAAGAATGCCGTGGGTACAGCTTCCTTTGTGCCTGCAGCATGGCTGGATGACCAATCAACAGGTTGGAAACTCCAGGGCTACCCCGTTTGGGGCCAGATCTATCATGTAACCTCAGGCACCCCTTACTGCTCTCTGCTTTGGTGACTTAATCTGCAATCTGGGGGCAAAGATCAAAGTATTGTTACTGAGGGGATATAAAAATTACAGATGACTTCAGAGCCTGCTGAAGATAGGAAACAGGGAAGACTATAGTAGAGAACAGGACAAAGAACTGCTTAGAGGAAAATATGCAAATATTTGGAACATAACTTGGGTTAATCTGTGTTTGGACTGGAGACAGATTTATATCCTCTTTTTTAATAGGGGGTGGTTGTCAGAAGGATAAAGAAGAGGATAGTAAAGGAATTTGGGGAAGGGGGTGGTAGACCCCACCCCCAGTCTGGGAGCTGTGCCTCACAACTATTCAAAAGAATAGGAGAGAGTCCTTTCACCTTTTCTGGACAAAGCTAGTTTACCTACAGTCACCTCTTGTTTATTCTATCTCACCCCTGCTGATTACGCATTTCTTTGTTGAGTCTACTTTTGTGATCCTAAAACATGTGCAAAACCAACTATATTGGTTGAAATTGTAATTTCGATGACAGGACTGCATTTTAATTTACAGTTAATCTATCACAGTTTCCAGTATTTCAATTCATCCTGTAAGTATCTGAGTACTTTCTATGTAAATATTTATACTAGACACAAAGAAAAATAATGAACTAATAGTGTCTTCAACCTCAAAGTATTGGAGACAATTAGTTGGAGTCAAGACAAAATCGCAGAAAAAAACCCAGCACATCACCTTAAGGGACAGGCAGGTCAGTGCTAACTTGGGCAATACCAACGGCAAGCCCCGTAGGGGTGTCCTGAGGAGCAGAGATCAGTGAGGGTTGGATGAATCACAGAATTCCAGAAAAGCCTGAGGATCAACAGGGCTTAGGTGGTCTCAGAAGGAGGAACAATCTTTGTTTCAGGTGTCAAAGATAAAGTCAGATTTTAGTTAAAGCGGTGGACACAGATTTTATTCAGTAACCACTGATACAAGGGGAAAGAGCTGAGCTCCACCTCGATTTGTGCAGAGCTGACTGGGTGCTTTTAAAGGGAGAATAAGGGAACAGGGAGGGGCAGTGGGTGGAGGCCCAAGTAGAGTCAGGGAAGTGAAAAATTATAAAACGCTCAGTAAGACTGGGTCAGTGTCAATGTGATTAGGCCGGTTGTGTCTGCCAGCTGGCAATCTTAAAATCAGGATTCTGTCTTTCCTGATGATTACATATCAAAGGAATGGCTTTCATGTCCTTGAGAAAGACACAGTCCTCTGTTTGGCTCAAACAAAACTCTTTTCTATTCCTGTTATAGATTGTTTATTGATTTTTCCTGTCGACAAAGCATTCCTGACAAAAGAGGGAAAACTGGTCTCCTGAGTTAGGAGTGAGGAGGGGACACGTTTGGTTTTAGGCTGTGTTGACTGAGATGTTGGAGAGACAGCAGGTAGAGAAGTCCAGTAGGTAATCTGAGCCTGGAGGCAGACAGGACTGAAGGTCCGGTGGGCACCCTGCGTGTAAAGACGATGGAGGCTATGGACAGGGGTGAGCTCTCCAGTGGGGGAGCTGAGCAGAGGCCTGGAACAGTAAACTCTGGGGAAGGAGAAGAGGGAGGAGTCAAAGAAACAGGAACTATCTTAAAGGGCTGGTTCATCAGAAAATTAAGATGGAGTAACAAAGAAAATTAAGATGGAGACAGTCAGAAGGCAGGACGTAAAGGCTAGTCCTGGCGATCGAGTGGGAAGACAGACGTGGAGCAAACAGTGAGAGCTGTGCTGGAAGCACAGGGGGCTCTCAAGGTGGGGTTGGGTGGAGTTAGGGAAGGCATCTTCCAGGAGGAGAAGCAGCACTGAATCTAGACCTGAAGGCTGAGTAATGTTAACTAGAGAAACCAGTGGGTTTGAATTCAAAAATGCATATATTGTTGTGTCCACTCCTTTGTTTCTTGACCACCGTTTCTGGCCATCATTGTAATATATTAACAACATCCAATCTTGGGGAAACTATATTTCTACATCTTACTCAGTAGACATACAACCCTCAGAAGCCTAAGGAACCCTTGTTTTATGGTGTAGGTGCCATTTTGTTCACGTTACTTCCCACACACTCAAGACAACTTACCAGCAAGAAAGTCATTTATGTGGCTTCACTTAGAACTGCATTTCTTCTGAAATTTCAAATTCCAGTCCACTCTCTCTTCAGCCACAACCTCTAAATATTCATCTGGAATCCTCTGCGCCCCCCGCCTGCCCCCTAACACCCCGGGTCCAGCCAGCCATCTCCTGACCTTTCTTCTACCTGCCTCCCTGTCTCAGATGCAGGATCACCTGGCACCTTTGCCCTCCTCTCCCTGGTTCCTGGCCTTCCACCCCAGCAACCCCAGACCTTGGGTCATTCCTGTCTTCTCTACAACACCTGCGGGCTGCTGGAGAAACATAACGCACCCGGCAGACAGCATCACCACAAATGGCGATATCCAGCTGTGGGCAGAGTACTCAGGGCTGTGTGGCCGTCCTCCACTTGTCCTGGACCTTCTCCCTCTCCCAGGCTCTTCACCAGCCATGCTACATCTTCCCCCCTCTCCCAAGGCCTGTCCTCCTCCTCTTAGCTGATGACTTCCCCTCCTGCCTCATAGAGAAAGGAAAAGACATCACACACATTCTCACCATCTCTTCCCACATGTGCTTCCTCTTCGGGAATTCCCCAGGCTGGCCAGCCCTCTCTGTTCTCTCTATAAAGCACCCTGACCACTGTCAGGGGAGGGTAAGGGAGAGGCAAGTGTGGCACTCATTTGGGGCACAAAATTTAAGGGGGCACCAAAAAAGCACAGTAATCAAAATAAATATTTTAAACAATACTTTTTAAAAATCAAAAATTATGCAAAAAAAAAAATCCATGACGAACAAAACATCAAAATTTTAAATAGAGACAGGCTCCAACTCTGCACTTCCTTAGCCCTGCCTCATGCCTCTCACCCTAATCCTATCCTGCTGCATGTAGCCCACTGGTGCTGAATATTGTTCACTGGAAAGCAATCTTGACTCTGCATTCGTATACACATCATGGAAACAAAGTTTCACCAAGAAACATTTACACTTACTATATTCAATACATATTTTCACTTAAAAAATTTTTTTTTTGACGGTTACCCACTAAACTCCATAAACCTTTTAGTGGAGAACTGCAATTTGAAGAAACCACCAGTAGAGGGATCCAAAGTTCTCTCCTACTGTAAAGGGATCATCTCACCTTTTGGTCATGGACAAAACAAAAACAAACCCCAAAGTTCCATAAAGGCGATAATGTAATCCAAAGGGAAGACTAGGGGAGTAGAACTAGGAGATACTATATGACTGTCAGACAGAAAAAGAAGTCATTTAATCAATCCACTCTGACTCCAGGTTCCTCTTGTTGGGGAAATAAAGGATTATAATGAAACCTACCCCTCTGAGTGTCCCTTTATCATATCTATGGAAACACACTCAAATTTTAGGTCTCTTATTCTAGTCTGAATAGTTTCATATGAGTTAGGGAAAAGGACTGGTGTTTTCATTAAAAAATCAATCTGATAGTCAAAATGTCTCATGAATCATCAGTATTAAAGATGAAAGTGTCAGGTTTAAAAGCTATGAACTTAAACTTAAAGGATCCTCTGGGAAGCCACAGTAAAAACCAGTTTTACTACTTTGTACCTTTTAGTCTTTCAAGTCCCATGGTAGGACAATTCTTGGCTCTTGTCCAGGAATGGCAGAAGAAAGATAAAATTACCTGTAAATTCTTAATGCTACATAGATTTCTACATTTGAAGTCTTTTTTTTCCCCCTAGCTTCTTCTAATGATCTATTCCTCGTTAAACAAATTTGTCCCTGCTAAAACCAGTCCAGGAGCCAAATGGGCATGTTAAAAGAAGTTACAAATCACCCAGAATTTATTGGAAAGCTTGTAATTTCAACTTTGTAGATTTTTCTCAGGAAACCCATTGCAGCAACTGGTGCTGAGAAGTGTAAATATTTCCTATTTGATGGTAATTGCTTATCCTATCTTCAGGAAAGGAACAACCTGAAGTTTGAATTTATAACCCACATTTTACGTGTGGAAAATTATGTGTTTTCTCAGTTGTTACATCATTTATCAATTCAAATTTGAGCGTTTCCAATTTGCTTGTCCCTTCCACAAAAAACAAAATTCTACTCACCAGCTGTCTTCCCATGTTTCGTGGCTGTGACGTAGGCTTTGGAACTTTAGCTCACATCGTGGGCAAAGATTAGGGGCTACTTGGGGTTATCCCCCACAAAGAATACATTTAGAGAATTAGTTCTTGATTAGTGTTAGTCCAAAGACTTAAAATTCCAACTTAGCATGGATATGAGACCGAGGCGAAACTTGGGTTACATTACCATTTCTCACTGTTGGCTACTTGAGACCCACCGAGTGTGGCCAGCAACAAAATCCACACCTACACACCTAATAACTTTCTTCATAAGATACACATGGGGTAGGTTGCTATTCACTGATGTGGAAAAATAAAGGCAGCAAAATGCCAAATGAACAAATAGGCAAAGACAAGCCCTGAGTCTTTACTAAGGGAACTAGTGGCACGGGGATAGAGGAGCATTATTATATTTTAAGGGAGTTAGGTCTTCCTACTCTAACCCATCATCATTGCTATAAAAGGGCCTGCTGTGTTTCACGTCCCTAGAGACACAGTTTCCATCACTTATGGAGCTGGGCAGAGTCAGAAACTGGCTGCACTTTTATCCGTGACTCATCAGTTTCCCTAATGGCCTCTGGCCTTAGAGCCAGGAGCCTGGACTTGAATTCTAAGCCAGCAATTTAACCTCAGTCAAATCACTTAACTAGTTTGAATCCTAATTTCAGCGGTATGCTGGTAAATATTTTAAAACTGGCTCTCAAGGGTTCAAGGGGAAGAGTTGCTAACTTACAGCATTTGCTGATTTCCTTGGTGTAAATACTCCCACCGTGGCCAATCTCAAGCTGCCAAGGTGAAGTCACTTAATGGAAGTGGAGCTGGGAAGAAATATATGCCATCGGCTCTCCTGAGCAGGTCCTAATTGTTACCAACCAGCGTCCTTGGACTCTTTAATCAATATAAATTGATAAGAGGCCAGAGAAGGAATTCAGGCAAGGCTTTA
Organism: Balaenoptera borealis; assembly: GCF_965194805.1. NCBI lineage: Eukaryota > Metazoa > Chordata > Mammalia > Artiodactyla > Balaenopteridae > Balaenoptera > Balaenoptera borealis. The sequence goes on along the minus strand of NC_138862.1, from coordinate 83,959,105 downwards.
TTGGGACTCTTGCTGTAGCAGAAGGGAGCAAAAACAAGTAACAGGTGCCCTTGCTGGTTCCTTAAATGAGGTGAGTGTAGGGGCGGATCTCTCGGTGGGGCCAGGGGCGTGGCTTAGGTGGCCTGCCCACCCCCTTGGTGGTGCTGCGTGCAGGGATCATGCGTAGTACCCTTGCTCCTGGCATCTCAGAAGTGACAGTTGGTTTTTGGCCTTTTTGCATCTTATTGTTCATAATTTGCCCCAACTGCACGTGCATGAACTTATCTTTAGTCCCTTAAGATTTCTTTGTATTCTGTTGCGCGGGGAGATGTTTGTTCAGGTGCAAGTCCTCCAGTAAAGGGTCCCAGGTCCCAGGTCCAGTCTGTCTCATGACTCCAGCACAACACTGCTTCTTCCTCAGTGAAATGGGAATAATGATTAGTACATATTCCTGCTCACAGAATTGTTATTTCTGACTTAATTCAATCATTCATTCTTTCAATAAGCATTGGTAGGGAATCTACCTATGCCATAGGTGCTGTGCTAGGTACTCGGGATGAAAGAAAGAGCTCACTGTCAGGAGTTTTGTGGCTCAAATAAAATAATGCACATTAACCAAAAACATTCCCACACTTTTCATCCTTAAAATGCTATACATACAAATGCAGGGATTGTTAACGTGAATTAGGTTTAATAAGTTGGATTTACAAAGGACTTCAGATCCTCTGTCCAAAAGGGCTTATGTACGAAGACCTGTTTTGTTATTATTTAGTATAATGAGATATTGAAGACCAGATACCTAGAGAAATTTTAATAATAATTTATTTGTACTCTACCTACTTCCAAAAAGCACTTGAAATAGTTTTTATGTAAACAAAAAATATTAGAAATAGAAAACACATCCAATGATCACAGAGATAGAAACTGAGACACAGAAGAAGAGAGGAACGAACAGATGGAAGTTCAGCCACTGAGCAAAATTCTCAAGTACATTAGCCTCTTAAGAACCAGGGGAGTGTTTATATTCATCATATTGTTAAATTAATGCTTAAAAAAACAATGGTTTCGGGCTTCCCTGGTGGCACAGTGGTTAAGAATCTGCCTGCCAATGCAGGGGACACGGGTTCGAGCCCTGGTCCGGGAAGATCCCACATGCTGCAGAGGAACTAAGCTCGTGCACCACAACTACTGAGCCTGCGCTCTAGAGCCCACGAGCCACAACTACTGAGTCCGTGTGCCGCAACTACTGAAGCCCGTGTGCCTAGAGCCCGTGCTCTGCAACAAGAGAAGCCACTGCAATGAGAAGCCCACGCACCGCGATGAAGAGTAGCCCCCTCTCGCTGCAACTAGAGAAAGCCCACACAAAGCAATGAAGACCCAATGCAGCTAAAAATAAATAAATTAAAACAAACAAACAAACAAAAAAAACCATTGGTTTCAACAAGGTCATTGTATGGGTCCATAGTGTTTCATGTTGTTACCATTTATAGTTCTGGGAATTTATTAAGCAATTATGGAACACCTAACCAAAACATAAGAAGGATGTGAAACTAAGAACATGTTTTCCTAAGGCTGAACCCTCAGGACCTATTCAGTGCTGAATGAAATGGGCTCCTGGACAGTTCTCTTCCCTGTTGGCCAACTCGGTCTCCTGAACCTTCCCCTCGGCTCCTGCATGGAGTCTCACCGTAGCCTGGCATGACAACCGTCTCCTCCATCCGGCTCCCCCTGCCTCCCATGCTTCCCACCCAGACCCTGCCCCAGCACCTGGTTCCCACAAGGCCCCGGGTGTAGCCACGACTCCTAGCCCCTGCTCCCGTTTCCTTCCTCCTGGAACACCCTCCTGTCTTGCTGCGAGTCGTCACCTCTTACACAGGACAGTCCAGATCTCACCTCCTCCAAGACCTCTCCAGCCCACGCTGATTCCTTCTCCTTGCCGTCCTATTGTACATGCAGTCACACATTAACTGTTTAGTTAATTGAGGCTGTAAATGGACAGAAAATCTTATGACCTTTGCTTCTTTTCTTGTGAGAAAAGAAAAGCAAGGTGTGATTTTGTTTTTCATAAATTCTTTTAGAAATAGAAATATGTTTATAGAATAATCTTAGAGTGAGGAGGGATGGTAAAGATGATCTAGTCTTACTTAATCCCCACCATCAGATGTGCCAAAAGGCTCTGAAGAAACTGAGGCTCAGGGAGGTTAAACTTATTGCCAACGTTTTGCCCTCAGAACGAGTTACCCTCTCAGCTTTGCATCAGCAGGCCCAGCCTTGGCTGCGCCGGCTCTGCCGCTGCCAGGGTGGGATGCCTGGACCTCTCAGGCCTTGGTTTTCTCGCCTGTGAAGTGAGGACACGAGAACCTCCTGCACAGGTTGCTGCGAGTGACGCAGTAGAGAGCTCACTCAGGGCTGACCCCCAGGAAGCTTCCGCAACATAACGTGCAGCTGTTGTTCTATACATGGAGCCGTCACGCCAGCCTGGGAGTGAGGACGATGACGCTCTGCTTCCCTCCGAGGGTGGCATCTGTGAGCGTGTTTTGGTACAGCGTTCGCTTAGGGCCTCATGTTCCTCTGACGGCCCCATCTTTACTGTCGTCTGAACTTTAGAAGTCCTACCACTGAGCGCAGTGAGGAGGGAGCAGGACCTACGTGGGGGTCTTCACTCCCTGGGCCTGGCAGCACCCGGTGCTGAAGGGCTCGGGCTTTCCCATAGAAGCGATGTTGACGCGATAGCTGCGTCTGTACCTTACGTGGAGGGCTGTAGGGCGTAGTGATGAGAAACACAGACTGTTGGGCTATTTGCCTCATGGGATCTTGGTGGGTGTGTGTTGGGAGATGGGGGAAGTTTCTAAGAATAAAACAAGGAGAGATAGTGATAGAATACACCATTAAAAAATTACAAGACAAATGAAAACCTGGGGGAAATATTCACATCATATACTACAAAAGGTTAGTCTCCTTGATGCATAATGAGCCCTTGCAGATTAATAAATAAAAGATAAACAAAGGACATAGGCAGTTCACAAAAGAAGTAGAAATGGCTAATAAGCATATGAAAATATATTCAATCTCTTTAGTTATCAACAGACTTCAAGTTAAAACAACAATAAGATAGAATTGCTTTGTTTATTCAATTGACAAAGGTTTTTTTGTTAAATGATAATAACCTAGGTAGACTAAAGAGAGAATTCGACCTTGCTCTGAGGAATCTTGGAAACATGCATCAACCCCTTACCGTCTGCATATAGCGTGACCAAGCAAGTCCACGTCTGTATTATTGGAAAAAATATCCCAAGATGCTTATGATTATTAGAATAGGTTAAAAGTTACAAATAACCTGCGTGTTCATCAGTAGAGGAGACTAAATCAATTACGTTTTTACTCTTTAGAATGAAATATTCTACAACTATTAAAAAACACATTTTAGAAGAATTATGGTAACATGATATGGGAAACTGCTCATGATATATTGCTGGGTGGGGAAAGCAGGCTGCAAAATAGTAGGTGCAGTACGACTCTATATATTTGCTGGGAAACCTCTGGGCTATATGTGTCATGAATTGTCTCCCTCTTACTCAAGAGAGACAGACAAATTTGAGCACGTTTTCAGTTGTTTTAGCGTTGGCTGGAGGTTTCCTGCAAAGTAGATTTACTTGGTATTCTACTTTTTGATTTACAATGCAGCTCCTAATACAGAGTCTGCTGAGTTTTGCATCTACTGAAGCTTTGGAGGTAGGCCCAGGCAACCTCGAAGGAGCTTTGGCTAAGGTACTTGATATTAAATATGAATCTTTATGTATGACCAACTATTACCGGTGCTTGTCTATGGGTGAGGAGACTGATGGCAGTTTCATTTTCTTTATCTTTACTGTCTAAATTTTCAAAAATAAATATATATCCTATAAAGTATGCTAAAAAATTAAAATTTTAAAGGTAATTTTGAAGTGAGGATATCTAGGAGAGTGAGAAATAGTGTTTTCTTCTAGATAAAAGTATTTAATGAAAATTCAAAACTAGGCTTAGAAATAATTGTGTATGTGTAAATGTGTATATAAAAGACTAGAAGTAAATATGCCAAAAAGCTCTACTGTGGTTACCCCACTAGGATTATTAATAGTAAAATTATGAAGGATTAATATTTCCTCTTTATACTAACTATAATCTATATACATATTTATATACATATGTAATACATACATAGAGAGACCACATCAAATTTCCCTTGGAGAAAACGGTGGCCACTTTAACACGAGACCGACCCCCCAGGTTACAAGGAAATATGTGGCTTACCAGAGATAAAATTTTATTCACCAACACCGGAATTTGAGTTTCATATAATTTTCATGTCATGAAATAGTAGTTTTCCAAGTTTTTTTTTTTCCAGCCACTTAAAAATGTAAACACCATTCTTATCTCGTGGGCTGTACAAAAATGGGCATTTGGTCCACCCACAGGCTGTATCTGCTGACTCCTGATGGAGAAAACAGAAAGAGGTGGGGGAATTCAGGGAGCCGCAAAGAGCAATCTCTTCTTAATCGTAGAACTGATGTATTAAAAAACAAAGGAAGAAATCAAATGGGGTTAGAGAGAGAAATACGGTAATGGGGAACCAGACTACATAGGGTTCTGTAGGCCTTTGGAATAACTGGTTTTTAGGGACATGATGAGGCATTAGAAGGTTTGAGCAGAGAAACGTCATGATCTGACTTAGGCTTTAAACTTAAAGTCCAAATTTAACCTGGTTTTCTAATAGGAAGTAGTTGAACTTGAATGGATGAATTCATAAATAAAACACCTAGGGAAAATTCCTTTCTGATACTTAATTTTTCTCCCAGCTGTGCGAACTCAGTTAGTTCTTAGCTTTGCTAAATCACAGGGGGAAACACTTTTAAAAAGACTGTCCACGTGGATCTCAACCAGAATGAAGTTGATTTCTCTCCATGTTTCAAAGGCTTTTCTCTGTTGAATCCAATGCCATAGAAATGCATTCGAATTCCATTTAGATGCTGACTGGTCACCAAAAAGCTCCAATGTTTGAATACTCAGACTGAAAGAACTGTTCTTCTTTTCCGAGACTAGTTTGTGTAACTTAGCAATGGAAGTGTTTTCACTGCAAGGGAAGGACCGTGGCCTATAATCTGCTTTAGTCACCACTTCCCTGAGCAGAATGTTGGCTGCAGAGATAAGGCTGAGTAAATAATCTTGATGACTCAGTGGAATTGCCTTGTACATCATCCCACCCTCACAGCACCTATGTTAAAGGGTGATTGTGAGGCATAAATGAGGATTAAATCATAGGGCACCTAGCACTATACCTGGCACCTGGTAGATGCTGAATAAAGGGCCCCAGTGCTGACTTATTTGTGTACTTAGGCTGGAAAGGAAGGAACCCCTTTGCTTCTGGCAGTTGTAATCACAGGCCCCTCAGTCCCACAGCTTCTGCTTTTCACTTCTGGACCAGGCTTTGTGCTAATCCACTTATCCAGATGTTTCCTGCCTCTTTGTGCAAGAAATACATAGCTCTGTCCCTTTAGCTGTCATTGCCAGGAGTGAAAACCTGGGCACCCAAAAGAGGTCTCTCTTTGGAGGCTAGCTTCCTTAGCTTCACTTAGTTCCCTACATTCACTCTCTTAGATTCTTCATTTGGTTGATGTAGTCATATTTGAAATTCTTACCTCAGAGCTCTTACCTACAAAATGTCCACACGTGAAAATGGTAGCATTTAAACAAAATGAAAGTGACACCTTCTAGTCTCCCTGTGCGGAATGAATAAGATGAAGCTCTTAGCACAGCACCTGATTTAGGGTAAGCTTTCACTCATTGGTACCATCAACTGGTTTTTTTCCTCAAAGATAAAACACCTGGGGTTCAGGCCTTCCGACAGGGAAATGGCATACCTCTATTTAGCACTCATTTAGTGCTAGAAAGGGCCCTTAAAAAGTTGTGTATAAAGTGTTTACCTTTCTATTCCTAAAGGAAAAGAAATTTTTTACAAGAAACCAAAACAAAAATGCAGTTTCCTCACTTTAACCTTGTGTGGGAAGAGCCGCTTCGGAACTAGTGGGACCTAGAGTGGTCCCATCGCGCCATCTAGTGGACTTGTGGGGAAAAGCCAAACGTAGAGCCAAATAATTGATCTAGCTATGATTTTGTTTTCAAAGTCCCTAATTCACCGAAAATGTGTTTTCTAATCAGAATAATTTAAAGTCCCTATTAGATTCACTAGTTAAAAGAGAGTTAATTCAATTTGTAAAGCAAAACGACAACTCTAGTATTTAAACTCTAAGCCGCAAAACCGTATTTCCTACGTTATGTATTAATGAAGAAGTTCTGCCGAGGGAAGAGAGAATGCTCCCCAGGTGTTATCAGCTTGAATTTTCATGGCCCATCATTCCCACTCATCTTGTACTTCTCTACCAACAGACCGTGTTTGTTCTGGCACACGGACTGGGAGTGCCCCAGAGACCAGGGCTATGTCTTCCCAACACACTGCTGAACACTGGCTGGGACCAGAGTCATTCCATTCATTTTCCAAAAACGCAACTGTCTTTTGTAACCAGGTGGATTCTTGGCAAGGACCTGTGTTCTTGGTTTTGTGTGTGTGTGTGTGTTTCCTCTCCTTTTATTACTAAGGCTGTTCCTGACAAATGCAACCTGCTTCCTCCCCTAGATGTTTATGAAAATTTCCTTTTTGCCTAGGATGAAAACAATGGCAGTCAGATTACCTCCAAAACTAAGTAATAGCAGCATATACGAAGTTGTTCTGAGACCCTCTAGTTAGTATTACAATACTATTTATTTATTTATTTATTTATTTTTGGCTGTGTTGGGTCTTCGTTTCCACACGAGGGCTTCCCCCAGCTGCGGCAAGCGGGGGCCACTCTTCATCGCGGTGCGCGGGCCTCTCACTATCGTGGCCTCTCCCTCTGCGGAGCATAGGCTCCAGACGCGCAGGCTCAGCAGTTGTGGCCCACAGGCCCAGCCGCTCCGCGGCACGCAGGACCCTCCTAGACCAGGGCTCGAACCCGTGTCCCCTGCATTAGCAGGCAGACTCCCAACCACTGTGCCACCAGGGAAGTCCTTACAATGACTATTAACAACAAATATAGCAAGTGCTATTTTTGAGTTCCCAGGCATTGTAAATTATATACATTTTTGCTAATCCTCATAACAATCCTATAAAACAGGCAGTATTATTCCTATCTTAGAGGTAAGGACACATGCTCAGAGAGGTTAGGTGGCTTACCCAAGACCACACAGCCAGTGAGTGAGAGGCAAAGTCAAAACTGCACTCAGGTCTGACTGACTCCAAAGCCCCTGCTCCTACCCCAGGCAATGGGCCTCTCATTCATTCACTCAGGTGCCTGTGACCTGCCAGACGCTGAATCTGGGGTCCCCTCAGTGCTGCCACCTCCATAAAACCGAAGACTTAGTACCTAAGACTTTTAGTACCACAGAGCCCATGGCCAGTGAATCCAGGAGGCAGGAATTAAATACGGAAATGACAAAGATACAGCAAAAGACTGCCATGAGCTGCACTTTCCTCCTCTGCACAACTGGGGCACTTTGACTGAGGGATGTTCTCCAAGGCTTGCGGGTTCTAAGAATTCTGGGTTTCTTCCAGGAGCCATGAGGGATACTGGGTGGATAGGGTGTTGTCTCTGCTGCCAAGAGCCCGGGGCCCATGGGGGAGACACATGAGGGCCCACCCAGGGCAGATGCAGTTCGCCTCGGAAGAAACTCTCCCTCGAAGGGTCCTGTGAGGAGACTGTGGGTGACCCCACCGCCTCCCACAGCCCCTCTCCTCCTCTGTCTCCAGGATAGAATAGAACAGAATAAAAGAACAGAACAGAACAAACGAATAGACTAGAAAGGACAGAACAGAATAGATGAGGACATCACACATTGTAAGAGCAATATGGTTCCACAAACGTTGGTTTTAATTTTGTGAATGTATTTCTGTGTGTACACTGCGTTGGGATGTAAAATTTACCCCTCCCTGGGTCACACTCTAAGGAGTATGGAAAACCCTGCCCTAGACTAAACTGGAGGCCTGTGGGCCCCAGGCGGCCCCCACCCTCACCTGTGGTACCAGGAGCCGAGGAGCCCATGTGCACTGCCGGTCCCCAGCAGGGAGGTGGCATCTGGGTCTTGACTGTGCTCAGAGGATTGGTCCTCTTTCCAGCTCAGGCAGATCCTTACCTGGAGGCAGGGGATGATGGCCTGGCTGACCCTGAAATAATGCAGTCAACGCGTGGCCAAGTGTGTGAGGGCCCCTCTGTGCCAGCCCTGTGCCTGGCTGAAGGCCCTCACCCTCCCCATCCTGCAGGGTCCACAGGAGAGAGGGGAAAGCAGCCCCGGCACCAGGTCATCATTTCACTTACCTGGAGGAATGGCTGGAACTCGTCCTCACGTCTTTCAGTTCCCATGTTGCCCCCCAGCCCCACTACCACCCCGGGCTCCTCCCAGCGAGCGGCTCTGGGGTCCCTGGCACCCGGCATTGCCTGGGGCACTGAGGCCACGGCCCCTGGAGACGCAGCTCTTCTATTCACGCAGGGGGTGGTCAAGGGCGCAACTGCTCCTGCTCTGTTCCTCCCTAAGAGCCTTCCACCAAGACCGCCATCCCTCCGTCCTCACTGTCTGCTCCTGGTCTAAGGGGACCCACGCTGGATGACCGCCCTAAAGAGGCATCTCTGGGGGTTACTGCGGATGCCCCGCGGTCACATCTGGAGGAGGGCGGTGGGGGGCGCCTCCCAGGGCCACTTTCTCCTCCACCCTCCACCCCTTACCCATTCCCCATATATTAGTAATCTTCCACTGTGTAGCGAATTCCCCAAACCTTAGTAGCTTAAAACAACAAACATTTATTATCTCAGTTTCTTTCTTTCTTCCTTTCTTTCTTCCTTTCTTTCTTTCTTTCATTTCTTTCTACCACGCCACATGCCTGGCTTGTGGGATCTTAGTTCCCCCACCAGGGATTGAACCCAGGCCACAGCAGTGAAAGTGCCTAGTCCTAACCACTGGACCACCAGGGAATTCCCATATTATCTCGGTTTCTGAAGGGCAGCTCAGCTAGGCCATTCTGGCTCAGGGTCTCTCCTGAGAGTCCAGTAAAGCTGTTGGGTGGGGCTGTGATCATCTGAAGCCTTGAGGACTGGAGGGCCACTTCTAAGACAGATCAGTTCAGCATGGCTATTGGCAGGAGGCCCCCAACAAGGACGCTTGAGGGTCCTCAAAACATGGCAGTTGGCTTCCCCAGAGTGAGTGATCTAAGAGAAAGGAAGAGAACCCAATGCCATTTATGACTTAACTCAATTTAAAAATGGACGAAGGATTAGAAGAGCCATTTCCTCAAAGGAGATATATGAATGGCCAATAAACATATGAAAAGATGTTCATCACTAGTCATTAGGGAGATGCAAATCAAAACCATGAGATACCACTTCACACCCACTAGAATGGCTATAATCAAAAAGACAGACAATAACAAGTGTTGACAAGGATGTGGAGAAACTGGAATCTTTGTTCATTGCTATAGGGAATGTAAAACGGTGCAGTCACTTTGGAAAATAGTTTGGTAGGTTTCTCAGAATGTTAAGCATAGTGTTACTATGTGACCCAGCAATTTCATTCCTAGGTTTATACCCAAGAGAAATGAAAATATATGTTCACCCAGAAACTTGTATAAAAATGTTTGTAGCAGCATTATTCATAATAGCCAAAGGTGGAAATAATCTAAATGCTGTTTCCATAAATTAGAATATTTTTTCAGCCATAAAAAGGAATGAAACATAGATACACGTTACAACGTATAGGGACCTTGAAAACATGCTAAGTCAAAGAAGCCAGAAAAAAGACCACGTATTGTATTATTCCATTGATAAGAAATGTCAAGAATAGGCAAACCTATAGAGGCAGAAAATAGAGTAGCGGTTGCCTAGAGCTGGGGTGGAAATGGCAGTGACTGAACATGGGCATAAGGTTTCTTTTGGGGGTGATGAAAGTGTTCTACAGTTAGATTTTGGTGAAGTTTGCACAACTCTGTAAGTATACTTAAAGTCATTGAATTCTACACTTAGGTGAATTTTATGGCATGTAAATAACATCACAATAAAGCTATTTTTATAGGAATGAATGTATCGATACAACAACAATGATGAATCCAAACTAACTGTTGAGTGAAAGAAGCCAGACAAAAAAGAGTACATGCTGTATGGTTCTGTTTACATAAAGTTCTAGAAAATGCAAACTGCTCTATACTGACAGAAAGCAGGTCATTGGTTGTCTGTACAAGGTGGTGGAGGAATAGGCTGGGTGAGAGGCAGAGATTACCAAGGGGCAGGAGAAACTTTGAGGGTGGGTAGTTTTATTATCTTGTTTGTGATGATGGTTTCGTATGCATATGTCAAAACTTATCAAATGGTACCCTTTAAATATACACAGTTTATTGTATGCCAGTTTTACCTCCATAAGGCTTTTCTAATAAATGATTTCATGATAATGCTATGATTTGGCATTGAAACAAAAAGCTATCATGTATAGAAAAGCAAGGAAACAGAGCAGTGGGACATAAATTTTATGTTAGTGAAATAGATATTCATTAGAGGAAGAATGACCACAATCCCATATTTTCTTGTGAAGCAAGAACAAGTGCTGTAGGACACCTAAGTGAATTATGCTATAATATACTTTGTCACTGAGACTAGGCACTAAAGGGCCACCAATGCAATGCTAAGGAATGCAAGTGAAGGGTGGGCACATGGCCCAATCTCTGAAAACGGAGAAAAGAAATTTCAAAGCAACGAAAGCTGGTTGTGACTGATTCGTGCAATACGAAATCTTATCATTAAGGCATTGTGCCATCTCTCCTTTGCTGGGAGTCACCTAAGATAAAGATTTGTCTTATTGTCAGTAGTGTCTTAGCCTCAATGACCTTGGGATAGAACAGGCCACAGTCCCCCTAAGAGCTCAGTCTGAGAGAGGAGGCCTGGTAGGGAACTGGGCGGTGGGGGGGGGACGGGGGGTGCAGATCAGAGGTATAAGGCTGGCAGTTCAGACCAGACCTTTCTTTTTTAGGAAAATAAACCCTTGGGAGACCTTGGCTCTGCCCCATCACCAAGACGTAAGTAAGGAACTTCTTGTCATCTTTTGCCCCCATGTGGAACCTTTAAAAGTGCAGTCTTCTCTTCTGCATGAGAGTCTGTTAGGGCTGGAAGTCAACTTAGAGGTCATCTCCAACCCCTCGTTGCTGCGTTTTGGGGCAAAGGTCTCCGTCCTCGCACAGATCACACAGTGAGTTAGTAATACATATTTCTAGATTTTTCAGGGTGACTCTAGAATTGTGATTTGCATGATCTAAAATCCTCGAATCCTAGAAGCATGGAGTTACGTGGGTCCCATGTCATCACTGCAGCTGTAGTGGACACAGCAGAAGCAGCACCAGCTGGGGAGACCCACAGCCAGGTGTCTAGCCCTGATGCTGGGAAAGTACTCAACATCTGTGAGCCTCAGTTTTCTCATCCAGAAAGCACCAATTTACTTCATAGAGTTGGCGCAAAGATTAAACAAGATAGTGTATGTCAGAGGCTGCAAACTCAAATGCCTTTGGGGGGCCAATCAGGTCAGTGGAGTCTGGCCAACTGGAAAGCACAGCCCCTTTCTAAAGAGAACTTCCCCTACTCTGTTCTGACTAGTTGTTATGTAGGAATATGGCCCCAGTGTTGCCAATTTTAAAAAAAAACATTGCACAGTCCAAAGAAAAGATAGTTTTTATCGTTCAAATTCTGATATGTGTGAAGTGTCAAGGAAGTGAGCAATATGGTGGTGGTAATTGTTGGGTGGCAGCTTCTCAGGAACTCCCCAGCCCCAGCCTCGCCCTGTACAGTATTCCTGGCAGGCGATGAAGTAGCAACATTCTTTGAATGTTCATTTGTGTGCCCAGCTCTATGGAAGGTGCCCTAGATACAAAGACCAGCAGAAAAACAGCCCCTATTACAACCCTCCCTCGGAGGCAGGGAGGTTGGTGACAATGTTACAGTCTAGTCTAACCCACCATGTCTCCAGCCTTGGTTCCTACTGAAAATTCCAGCCATCTTCTAGGAAGATACATTCTCTAAAATCATCTAGAAATAACACTTCTGGCACCTAATTTCTAGTTCCCATCTGAACTGCTACACATTTTACCTACGTTTTTTTTTTTTTTTTTTTTAATTAATTAATTTATTTAGTTTTGGCTTGTTGGGTCTTTGTTTCTGTGCGAGGGCTTTCTTTAGTTGTGGCAAGCGGGGGCCACTCTTCATCGCGGTGCGCGGGCCTCTCACTATCGCGGCCTCTCTTGTTGCGGAGCACAGGCTCCAGACGCGCAGGCTCAGTAAATTGTGGCTCACGGGCCTTGTTGCTCCACGGCATGTGGGATCTTCCCAGACCAGGGCTCGAACCCGTGTCCCCTGCATTGGCAGGCAGATTCTCAACCGCTGCGCCACCAGGGAAGCCCCCTACGTTTTTAAAATGGTTTGTTGGTTTGCACTTAACCACTAAGGATGTTTATTAGTTTTGGGGGTTTTTTTTGTTTTTTTTGTATTGTGCTGAATCTCAGTCCACATTATTTTGGGATACTCATAAGAGGTTTTACAAAATCATCTAGGCTTCCTACAGATCACTGTCTTTAAAAGTTCTAGCTTTTGCATAGCACAGGGAGATCAGCTCGGTGCTTTGTGACCACCTAGAGGGGTGGGATAGGGAGGGTGGGAAGGAGGGAGATGCAAGAGGGAAGAGATATGGGGATATATGTATATGTATAGCTGATTCACTTTGTTATAAAGCAGAAACTAACATACCATTGGAAAGCAATTATACTCCAATAAAGATGTTAAAAAAAAAAGGTAAAAAAAAAAGTTCTGGCTTTCATCCCCCCTGTATCACCCACCAATATCACCAGTGATGGTCTCATTTTCACCAGATGCCCATGAACCTGAGTGCTGCCATTTCCATTTACACAGGGAATGATAGATAATTATTTGAAAGGCTTTCCCCAAATGCCCCGGGCTCGTGTGACCAGGTAGTTGGGAGAGTCAACCCCAGCCCACCGTGATGAGACTGCACAGGGCAGGGTCAGAAAGACCAAGGTTTTGGAAAAAGCTCAATGTTTGTTGGGTTCACAAAAAACTTGCTTTCAGTAGTCCCTAGCTACTAATTGCGGCTGTGAATGTAGCCAACTGGAATTTGTAAACTATGTAACATTTGTGAATCTGTATCATTTCTGAACTTGTCTAATGCCCTGCCATCTTCCTCTGATCACAGGCAAAGTTCTTTTTTTTTTTTAAATTTATTTTATTTATTTATTTTAAAGTTTTGGCTGCGTCAGTTCTTCCTTGTTGCACATGGGCTTTCTCTGGTTGCAGACAGCAGGGGTTACTCTTCGTTGCGGTGAACAGGCTTCTCTCATTGCAGTGGCTTCTCTTGTTGAGGAGCACAGGCTCTAGGCACGTGGGCTTCAGTAGTTGTGGCACACAGGCTCTAGAGTGGGATCTTCCCAGACCAGGGATCGAACCCGTGACCCCTGCATTGGCAGGCAGATTCTTAACCACTGCACCACCAGGGAAGCCCACAGGCAAAGTTCTTACAATGGCCTTGAGACTCCTTACCATCACTTGGAATTCACTCCAGCCACCAAGACCTTTTTAGTGTTCCTGAATAAACTGAACCTCCTGCCTTAGGGCCTTTGCTTTGGCTATTCCCTCTACCTGGAATATGCTTCCCCCAGATACTCTCTTCACTCAAGTTTCTACTTAACTGTCTCTTTATCAGAAAGGGCATCTGCTTACCCTCTTTAAAGTAGCATGCATATACTTAACCCTGCTTTACTCCTTTTCAAGCATCTTTACTGCTTGACATTATATTATATACTTGTTTGGTTGTTGCCTGTCTCTACTAGAATGTTAGCTCATGAGAGCAGGGACTTTTGTTTTGTTCGTGGATGTGGAGCCCTGGTACCTAGAATCCTGCCTGGCACATATTAAGTACTCAATCAATATTTGTTGCACTGTTTCACAAAGACTCACCCCATTACTTCCTTCACTAATGTCTATTTATGACTCAGCCAGAACAAAGTCTAATGTATTGTTTTTCCCCCGGGTTTCTATAGTGACCTTTTCTGGGAATGCAACATTCTACTAGGATGCACTTTGATAATTAAAAATTCTAGCATTTCTACCTAGACTAATTTTGTCACTGTTCTATAACTATTTATGGCTCTGTCCATATTTCTGGGAAATTACTCATTAGATGCTCCTATTACTATATTTTTATTATGAAAGAATAGAATTTTACCCACAAAAATTCTGTTTGTCTAAGGTCAGACTCATAGGTTTCTTTGTGCAGTCAGATTTTTCCCTCTGGTTTCTACTGTAAGTGTTAAACTAAAGTTTGCCCCTCCTCTCCCCACGCCCCTGCCCTGTCTTTGCCCAGGTCTGCACCCTCCATCCTTGTATTTTTCAAGTATAGGTTGTGGCTTGTGACCCATGGGGGGGTGACGAAATTAATTTAGTGGGCTGTGAACAGCATTTTAAGAAAAAATATAACAAGATAGAAAATATTGAAAATGTTTTTATTTTGAAACTGTGCGACATAGTCCAAATAGTTTGAGAGCACTGCTTGGGCCTACATAGGTTGAAAGAAGTTTTAGTCTATTTTTCTCTTTAGTTGTCTTCAGAATATTCTAGAAGAAGGGTACCTGTCGGGTTGTAGAAAATGGTCAGTTTTCTTTTAAAACATCCTCAGCAGCAGGACAAGTGGTGTGTACATCCATTTTTTAACGTATCTGCTTCATAAAGCAACTGTACCTGGAGCACTGAGACACATGCCTTATTTGCATGAACACTCCATCCAAACCTCTGCATTAAGAAACTTGACCAACCCTTGCATGGCTGCTGGCAGCCTAAGGCCATATCCTGGGGTGACCCAGCTCTCCTTTTGAGTTTCTGTCAGGAAAAGCTCAAGGCTCTCACGAGAATTTACCATTCGTTCTAGCCAACACCTGATAATAGGCCCCTGACCTCCCTTTCTTAGAGCATTAACCTTTTTAAAAAAATATTTATTTATTTATATTGGCTGCACCGGATCTAGTTTCCCGACCAGGGATCGAACCCGGGCCCCCTGCGTTGGAAGGGTGGAGTCTTACCCACTGGACCGCCAGGGAAGTCCCAGAGCATTTACTAAAGAGGGCTTACAATTGTAAATCCTTCCTCTGTCCCTTTTAGATAAATATCTATGTATCTCCTACAACCCAGGAGTGTCTTTCTCAAGGCCCTGAAGCCATTCTTTTGAAGTGTAATTATCAGGAAGGACAGGGCCTCTGTCTCCCAGTTTTGTGGGAAGAGAGTATCCTAACTCCATGGTTGCCAGCCAGCAGAGGCAGCTGCCTTAATCACATTTACAAGGACCAACACTTTGCGCTTTTTCCCTTCCCTGACTCTACTTGAGCCCCCACTGGTTCCCAGTCCCCATCCCTCACCCTCCCTTTAAATCACCCAGTCACCTCTGCACAAATCATAGTAGGGTTCAGCCCTTTCCCCTACTGTCAGTGGTTACTGAATAAAATGTTTTCACCACTTTAACCAATGTCCAGCTTTGTTTATCTTTGACAGCATGTATGTACATACACACACATGCGCACACACACACCCCTCCTACGGACAAACACTGCTTCTCAGAAATAGCTGAATCTTGTCATCTTCATTACCCACCGCATTATTTCTGTGCTTATTTCCCTATCTCACCTCTAAGTCATCAGTAAAGTCTCACTTAACTGTTCCAGCCTGGTCTGTGCTGTCCTTTGGGAAATTAGGTAAAGAGTCATGTACAGGACTCTTTCTTTATAGGAGCAAGAGTAGGGATTATAAGATACAACTATCTGTCCCCACTGGGAGTTTCTCCCTCTACCACCAAACTTGGAGGAACTGGGTTAGTTTTAGTAAGGGAGCAGGAAAGTTTCCTTACAGAGAAACCTTCCTAACGAATTTGTAGCCAAGAAGTCCTATATATCCTCTTTTGCTCTTTCTCCAAACTTGAGAAATCCAGAGACCCTAGGGGCGCTATGGTGTTGGGGTAGCTAGAGGTCAAGACAAGGAGGGTAGTGGGGTTTCTATGTTTGGAGACCACAGGAGAGGCAGCAGGTAAGGAACCCAGGCAGATGATCAGGGATGGGGCATGCGTGGGTGTCAAGGTCATGGGTGGCATGCAGGAATCAATAACAAAGGAGACATCTGAGCATGCAAGAAGAAAAGGAAAATCCCCAGGTGTTAGAAACGAATGTGCAAGTAAAAACCAGAGTGACTGGTCATCAGGCAGGCTGATACTGGCAGCTTGGGGGTGGGTGGGACCTGACCCAAATTAGTCCCCATCACCAAGGATCTTCAATGTGGCAGCAGACAGGAAGAGAAAATGAGGCATAAAAAATGAGGAGGGGATGGGGACTGAGATCCTATATAAAGGCAAAATCTCCAGGGAAAAGGAGGCTGGTCCAGGGGAAGCCACAAACCAGAGCAGGAAGAGGAGCCAAGGAAAGCTGGGCAGATGCCAGGCCCTGGCCAAGCTGTCCAGGCATCAGATTACCACTTAGATCCAGCAGGGAAATTGGAGGGCTCAGCAGTGAAGTTAAGGTCAAAACCCCATTTTGACTCTCAGCTGGTGCACTGGCTCTCGGATCTATGACCCAGGATTAACTCCAGAGCACTTCCAACCAGTGAGATGGGGCTGTGTTTCCAAGATTGTCCGCCCAGAATCCCTAAGACTGAGAAGCAAGAACTTCTGTCTCTAGGGAGGCACAGGGGGAATGGTCTAAAGCTATTCATGTGACCCCACATTTCCTTAAAGCCTCAGGTTTTCCCTTTCAATTGCATAGGACCTTTGCACTGAAATCCAAAACAAACTAAATGATGACACGTTTACCAGTGCTTGAGAGTCACAGCTCTCTGGCTCATATGCCCAGTTCCACGTGCTCCGATTTGAGAAGCACGGGTCAGTTAGGGCTTCAGGGACAACACAGTGACATTGGTGGAGGCAGGGCTGACAAGCCAGACCAGAAACCAGAAACCTAGAGGGGGGCCTCCTGCAGGAAGGTGTCAGGCCAGGCAGGATGAGGGTCACAGTTTGCAAATGGATTGGTAAATGCTGGCTCGGAGTGGCGATGAGGCATTAGGGAGGGAAAAGCTGTCTACTTTTTTGCCGTTCTGTAAACCAAATCTGATTAATTTTAGCCTATGAGTTTATCTAAACCCCCTTGAATCAACCGAAATGTTTCAAATTTCCCCTCCTAAATTAATTTCTATTCAGATACCACCTACTCATATCAACCAAAACAAGAAAAAAAAAAAGAAAAAAAAAAATTCAGCCAGTGATTGTACACAACATATACTTATCCACTCCATACATATTTTACTGAATAAATAAAAACTTTATTGTATTTTTACCTATAAACAATATCTTTAGTTTGATCACTTAAAAAGAAAATACAGCCTCACGTAACCAAAATGCTTAAAGGATTTGGTTAACTAAGTGTTGATATTTTTATCTATAAATATGAAAATCTGACCTGTCAGAATTGGTTTTGCAGTAGCCATGTTTGAGATATTTGTGGATTTCCACGAAGGTTGACTCTTCAAATTAGAAGATCTCATACAACACCCAGATCAGATACTAAGGGAAAAAAGGATTTTGCAACCCCAATTTAGGACTTTATATAAGAAATTCCAGTGGTGTTTACCCACTTTTAAAATTTTACTGAGTACTTTCTTTTTCAAAATCAAGTAGGATAAGTAAATAACAGCAGTACCTCAAGGGCTTTTATAAATAGCAAAGCTATACTTTCATAGCTATAAGCAAATATTTGCATTTCCCTGAGAGCACAGTTTCTTTCAGTTCAAGAGCTCTGTGTGCCTGTGTGTCTGCGTGTTTCCTGAAGCCAGTGTATGCAGAATGTGATGAAAGCTAAGAAGAGAACATTTATCTGTTGATGTTTGGGTGAGCTTAGCTCCCCATCCATTTCAGATCAGCCTTGGCAACTGGGGCCCCTTAACCTCCCCAACAGATTCCATCTCATCAGAGCCTCTGGGCCTCACTCTCTCTTGGTCCAGAATGATAAGAGACTCAGCCAAGCAGCTCAGAGGCCCCACAGCAAATGGGTCTGACGGCTAGTCCTGCTCTAACTTTGCCTCACTTCTAAGAAGTGGGCTTCCTCCTGGAACCCACTTGCCTGGAACCCCTGTTCCTTATTCTCCCCTCACACTTCGTGAAAATGGAGTCATGCTCACAAACTCCAGGGTCCCTGACATCATTTTCTAGACCTGTGTCCTTAAACCTGACTTTCTCCTCTTCCTACCTCATCCTCTTCCTCCCAGTCAGGGGTACTCTATCCACTCATGGGACCTGCCTCAAGATCCAGTCTGCTGTGCCAGGACATCCTACACACCCTGCCTGAGTCCTAGGGCCCTTTGTCTCTGGCTCATCTGGCACCAACCTGCCTCGTCCCCCTGCTGGTAGTATGGCTTATGACAGTTAACTTCCTGCAAACTTGATTTTTGTTTGTTTGTTTGTTCATCTCAGAATGGAAATTAGATTTTAAGAGCTTCCATCCCTGGCTACTGCCTAGAGACTTAAATCCTAATGATATAAAGTTTCCCAAAAATGAAATTGAAATTCTTTCTGTCCCTAAAAGTTACAGACTGGCAGCTTCAAGTGCAGAACTCTGGATCTTCTTAGTAGGTGTATCTGTCTGCCAACCCATGCCGTTATTGAGAACCCTTGCATTGAGAGCCAGATTTATAACACAGAGATCCTAAATCCTCAGTTTCCCAGCACAGGGTTAACCTGCTGAAAATTTGGGCTCAGAATTTGCCAATTGCTCTTATCAAAGGACCACCAGGACAAGGAGCCCACTCTTCCCGAGGGGAGGCTCTCTGCGTTGCCAGTGATGCTGTCATTGAACTTCCTCTTTGAAAGTTCTCTCCTGAAGTTGTCTTTGAAATACGACTGATAGCTCCTATAGCCCAGAAGTGGATTCTGAAGGTGATCTCAAAGAAAAACAGATATGTAAACAATGGCCACATTATTGACCGAAGAGCACAGCTTCCCAAGGAGATCACTTGGAAGGGCAATAAAGACCTGGATGCAACCTCATAACTTGATATACGTCTCATTTTCTCTAACTTGATGAAAAGGAAAATTATAATGTTGACCAAGTGGCCTGTTTACCTGTTTACCGAGTGTTTCTAGGGTGGGGATTGGTCTTGCTCTTTGAGTCCCCAAGGCTTGCCAAACAAAAATCTGGAATGTTTGCTGAATTGAAGTAGATTAAATTGTTTCAGCTGAGAGCTTCATTAAGGTTATCAGTGTTTGTGAGTGAGGTATGTGTTCTGAATTGCCACAAATATGTTTGTATTTTCCCATCTCACTTTTCACAGCACGGAGCTGAACTCTAAGGCACAGAGATTTTCAAACACCAACATGCGTTTATATTTATCCTCAATGATCTAAGCATAAATAGAAATCTCAGTTGTAATTTTGCAAGTCTTTTTATATGCTTTGAACTGTAGCTCCTTCTAACCATAACTTTTCTATGAAAGTTAAATTCACTATCAACTGTAATACCTCTACCTTCCCAAACTGCTGAGAAGTACAAGCACACAATGGCACATCTGACATGAAATAAAACTCTATAAAGAGATTTGAAATCATATGATGAAAATAAAGGACATTAAGTAATGCAGTTACTATGTTGTTACCACTGTTGTTGCTGTTGTTGTTTTTTGGCTGTGTTGGGTCTTCGTTGCTGTGCGCAGGCTTTTTCTCTAGTTGGGGCGAGCGGGGGCTACTCTTCATTGCAGTGCGCGGGCTTCTCATTGAGGTGGCTTCTCTTGTTGCGGAGCACGGGCTCTAGGCGCACGGGCTTCAGTAGTTGTGGCGTGCGGGCTCTAGAGCACAGGCTCAGTAGTTGTGGCGCACGGGCTTAGTTGCTCCGCAGCATGTGGGGTGTCTCCGGACCAGGGCTCGAACCCACGTCCCCTGCATTGGCAGGCGGTTTCTTAACCACTGCGCCACCAGGGAAGCCCCTGTTATTGCTTTTTAAGTACAGCATATGAAACAGGATCTCTTAATCTGTGTCCCCAATTTGGGGATTAGAATGACTTTCCAGTGAGCTCATATGAAAGCTCCATCTCTTAGAGTGAAGAACAGACGCTGTTCTTTGAGTCAAAACTATGCCAAGCTGATCCAAAAACCAAATAGAAGGGATTAAAAGGATCCTGAAAACGAAGGTTCCAGGAGGGTCGGGTCACAGGGACATGGACCCAAATCACTGTCTAAAAAGTAGAAAGTATGCTGTCAAGAAGAGCCAGTCATTCAACAGCGGCCAGCAATGTAAGGATGTTTACACTGAAGAAACAAAACCAAAAACAACCCTCCCCGTCCCCCCCCGGAAAAACAAAAACGGTATTCTGAGTCTCTGCAAAAACCTTTTCTACATAGCAATACAACTGTTGGCCATTAAGAGTCTAGGGCACTGGGCTGTGCTGAAGGTACAGTTCTGTCCAGCAATGACAGTTCCAGGCCACAATGGGCCTCCTGTGATCATAAAAAATAGAGGCTTTTGATGGGGAGGACAGAAGTCTTTTACGTTTTTCATAGCAAACAGGTCTTCCCAGACTCATCTCCCCAGAACTGTCAGGTGGAACAACCTATGAGATGCTCTTGACAAGGGGCCCAAGGCTTCCACACCAAAGATCCCAAATGGTTTAAATATAAGGGAAAAAAGAAAAGAAAAAAAGAAGCACCTTTATTTCCCTGCCTTGCTGAGTGAATCCTTTAGCAAACTTGTCAGAACAAAAATGAGTTGTTTTGTTTTGTTTTTTCTTTTTCATGTTCTGAGATAGACAACATGACAGAACCTACACTAACTTTGAAATTGGAAGACCTGGGTTTAGACTCCTGGTTTAGCTAACTTGTAATCTGACTGACCTGGGGCAAATCACTTAGCCTCTCTTAAACTCGGTTTCCTCACCTGTAAAATGGGAGTAATAAAATCCAGTCACCAGGTCGTTTGACGGTTAAAGGCATTGGTATGCAAAAGTGCCCGGTATCGAACCTGGCATGCATGGGACGGGTGTGTCTTGAATGTCAAGTATTACTCTTCTTTCCTCCTGAGGTAGGTCTCACAGACAGTCCTGGCTGGTCTCAAGTCCCAAAGCTGTGACTTCCAAGGAGCCGCCATGGGGAGCCGCGGTGAGCCCCTGATGTACGCACGGCCTGTAACTCAAGCCCCGCTAGCTGCTTTAGAGGGACCGATGCGGGGGAGAGGGAGGAGGGCTCTCCGCGTGGCTCCGCCCTCCGCGCTCCCGCAGTCAGACCGACACAGCTCCAGGCACGATCCTCCGAATGTGGGTGTACGACTTCCTGATGGTGACACTGCCGTGGTGCGACACCCCCCGGGGCAGGACGCACTCCTCCGTCAGTTTCTGGGCCTCGGGGTCCCAGCACAGCACCGTGGCGATGACCTCGTTCTTCTCGTCCCGCCCCCCAGTGATGTAGAGCCGGTTGTTGCAGGGCGCGATGCCGCAGCTGGCCCTCTCGTGGCTGAGCTGGGTCACCAGGCACCAGCTGTCCTCCAGAGGGCTGTAGGCGTACAGCGCTCTCATGGCCCCTCCTGAAGAGGAAAGGAAACACCGTGGGCATCTCACTGTTTTTCTGGTTTTCTTCCCCATTAACCACTAAACTCCTACTCCTGGTTAGGTCAAGTCTACCATCTCGCCAATAGAAAGAGCAAATTCATGGCTCTCCAGAAAGCCAGAATGGATAACTAGGGGCAGCAAGTCTCATGCTGGAAACACTTCACAGCCCTTTAAAGTCTGCAGCCAGGTGCTAATCAGGTTCTGAAGGACACCTGGCTTCACACACCTGCCAAAATGTACCATAAGACTGCTTCCTGGAAGAGATACCACCTGGTGCATCAGATAGGCCCGGCTCATAATCCCAGCTCTGCCACTTTTGGATCTGTAACCATGAGCACCAAGACCACGGTGGTGATAAGAAATCAGAAGGACCATGCACATAAAGCACCTGGCAGAAGGCCTGGTGCATAGAAGTCTTGCATTGTATTGATATACATGGCAGTGACTAGAAGTGGTGGCATCTCTAGGCTGAGCATGACCTGGGACACCAGCCCAAGTTACCCATCTTGAGATTAGACCTTTGGGACAGAGTCACTAGTCTGACCATAAAGACACAGGAAACCTGAAGCAAGAGAGAGAAGGGGTTTTGCCTTAATCTGTTCCCATATTTTGCATTCAGGAAGCCTTCTCTGATTAGCTCTTATTTGCTGAAGTTATTTATTTTTGGTATTTCCTTGATCAGTAGTTCTCAATCCTGGCTGTACGTTAAAAATCACCTGCACATTGAAAACACCTGACACTGTGGCCAGCGTCCTCCTTCTCATTCTGATATTATTGGTCTGCACAAGCCCCAGCTACCCATTTTTGGAAAAAGCTCCATAGATGACTCTAATGAGTAGTCAGGGTTGAGATCCATCACCCTTAACAATTACATGCCAACTGTGGTCTGGCTAGTCAGGCTTTCCTTCCAGCTAAATGCAACCTTTCAGAGCCCCCAAAGCAAGTGGGAAGAATAAAATTCCCATGAACACAAAATAAGAAATAAAGATAGCTACCATTTATTGGGCACTTATACGGTACATATTTTAATTTCTGTGCATTGCTAATGCTTACAACACACTTTGTTCCCAAAGCAATTTCTCGCTCCTCCCCTGGGCCCCATTGTCCATCTGTCTTGTATGTCTCCTAAATGTGGGCTGTTTCTGTCTCCAGAACTGCAAGGTAAATTCCACCAAGGCCTGGACCAATCCCATCTTCTCTTCTTTTCAACCCCACCCACATCACCCAGGAACTCAAGAATTCCCAGGAGGGCCTCATGTGATCTATCTGCAGGGCTGCAGGTATAGGGGACCCTAGTTAAATAAGAAGCCATTTGCTCACTTACCAACCACATAGATACGGTCCCGGAAACTCACTGCATTGATGCATTTAGCCTCTACTGGCATGGTCGACTTTAAATTCCACTTATTGGTTGAAGGGTCGTAACACTGAGTCTTGTCCGTGGCCAGTTTCCCATTGGGCCCTCCCCCAATCACATAGAGCTTCTTCTTATGGCTGGTGGCTGCGAAGGAACTGACATGGATAAGGAGGGGCGCAGCCTGCAGAGACACAGGGCACCGGGAGAAGCTGTCAGTGACACTGCCCAGATTGCTGCAGTGGCTAACAGGACACAGGCCAGGAGCCAGGGGACACAAGCCAGGGAATCCTTTGCCTGAAGTCACAAGGCCTGTGGGCCTGACTCCTCTGAGACACAGAGAGGATCAAAGCATACATTTCCCACCCTCCCGCCAGGCTCCAGATGTTTCTAGCCTGTTTTTCCCAGAGTCCAGTTCTCAGGGCAGGAGGGGTGTACAGGAATAAGTGTTTATACAGATGAAACCAGCCAATGTTGGAGGAGAATGCTTTCTCAGACATGCATATTCATATTTATTCATGTGCTCCTTCATTCAAAAAGTATTTACTGAGTGCCTACTATGTGCCAGGCATTGTCCTTGGTGCTTATAGCTAGGAAGAAAAGCTGGTATAAGGGTTTCAGGTGGCCACAGGTAAGCGTATTCTCCCACTCTGGGAACAACATACAGATCTGAGGGTTAAGCCAGACTTGTGTTTCCATCCTGTGAACCCCAGGGCACTAAAGGGGACTTTTAAGAGCCTCTTACCCATTGACATAACCCTCTTGGGTCATGGAGCAACTTTGTGATGTGACTTAAACTGAGAAGATCTTGGGCACAGCCTTATAAATGTTAAGGGCTCCCTGTAAAGTTCTTTTCAGGTTAACAGATCTTGGCTGGATGCCATCATGACCTGTCTACCTTTGCTTGTGCCTGTGATGACCACGTTTCACACACCCCAAAGCTGGAACATGCTCTGACATATAATCTGATAAGGAGAAAGAAAATTTGAAATTGGGAATAATCTGGAAATAGAGGAAGTGTGTGTGTGTTGGGCGGGGGTAAGGATACTTAACATGAGGTCTACCCTCTTAACACATTTTAAAGTGTAAAATACAGTATTGTTATCTATAGGCACAATGTTGTATGGCAGATCCCCAGAGCTGGTTCATCTTGCATAACGGAAACTTTATGCCCATCGATGAGCAATGCTTTGCCTTTTCTTGAGTATGATATATACCTGAGATTGCATTGCTAAAGTCTTGTTTGAAGGCACGCAAATGGTTCATCACTAATAGGTAAATAAATAAGGGCTGACTTCTAAATACTACCAAATGACTCTGGATTCAACAAACAGTGTGGTCAAGAGATCCTGGTGTGCCCAGTGTGGAGAAGACAAGGGCAGATGGCATTGGAGGAGACAGAGACTCTAGGCCAAGACATGCAGACCAAGACAGGATCAAGCCTCCTGTCTACATCTGGGGTTCTGGCCAGGATAGGACAGGTACCCACCCAGAGCTCCCTCACCTGGAAGGAAATCATTTCCGTGACCTGATCAGCAATGCTGACTCGATGGCTCCTATGAGGAGGGAAGCTCAGAGCCACCAAAAATGTTCTCAGTGGGAGCAGAGCGATCAGAAAGCCGTATACCTACATGGGCAGATACCTTTTTTTTTTTTAAGCTTTGAAGCAATAATACAGAGTTACTCATAGAAATAATCTATACCTCCGACCAGCAGTTGTGGAAGGGGTCATAGGTCTCCACGTTGTTGATCCTCTGCAAGCCATCGAAACCTCCGATCACGTAGACCTTGCCCCCGAGCACCACCATCTTATGCCTCCAGCGGCCTATGTTCAAATACTCAATTTGAATCCACTTGTTGATTGAAGAATTATATTTCCAAACATCGTGCTGTGTTTCTTTGCCCCCTAGGAGACATATAGAGCATTTAAGAAACCACTGATATGTCAGAAATGCAGCTTCTCCCATAATTTCCCACTGGCCCAGAAGTGTTAAATCCCCAGACGAGCACCAACTCCCACCCCATCCCCTCAGACAAAAGAAATCATGAAGGTGCATGCAGTGTGGTTGCCGGGACAGAGCCTGCACAGGGAGACAGGGAGACACAGTGTAAGGCTGGGGTGGATCATGCACTGGGCTGTGCCATGTGTCACCTCTGTGCTGTGAGAATTCAGAGAAGAGGAGGCTCCGTGAGCTAGGTCCAGAGAAGGCTTCAGGGAAGTAGTACCCAACTCTGCCTAGGCGAGTGGGGACCAACGGGAGCCTGGACTCCAGTGTTTGTGAGGCTCAGGGTCAGGAAGTCAGGCAGGACAGGTAAAGTTGGACGATTGCAGGTGGGGATAGTAGGGCCTTGACCAGCGGGCAAATGAGAAAGCAGCTTAGGTTCTATGTTTGCTTATTTATTCAAACCAATACAAACCTGGGAAAATCACCACGAAATCTTACAAAATTCTCTTGGTTCATATCTCTGATCTATATAAAAACATAAGTGAGGTTTGTCCTACTTTGAAACAATTTCTATTGGAACAGAATGAGATGCTCACAACAGATCATTTGAGAGTGAGCTGGTAAAAAATTTTTTCAAGACAACTCAATAAATAGAAAATATGTAGTTCAGTTAGGGAGAGAGACCAAGACAAAGGAGAACTGACTTTTTTGGTGACTTTAATAAAATATTTTAATGACTCTGTGTTTCCATTTCCCCATCAGCACAGAGTACTACCAACTACCTAAAACAAAGGATGTACCTTTCAGACTAAAATGTGCACTAGCGTGGAAATGAATATCATTAATGACGCTCTGTGTCACGGGTAAGTGTTTCTCAAGGGTGGAGCCCAGAAGTGGGATTCCTAGGTCAACGGCGTGCCCACCTTGAATTTTTACAGGTGCTACCAAAGAACCTTCCAAAGTTGTCCTGGTTGACTTTTCCCCATACCCCACCCACAGTGGATATTAGGAAGGTTTTTTCGGTTGGTTTGTTTTGTTTTACAGCCTGAGAGAGAAAAATGATGTCATAGTTTGGTTTCCCCTGGCCGCTAGGGAGACTGAGCTTCGTCCTCTCCTGTTATCTTTTTGTTCATATAGTTTAACCATTCTGGGGGAGGGGGGTTGTATACCTTTCAGAGGTCTCTATTCAAAACACTGTGATATTGATCCCATTCAGGCAGTGTCCAAAATTATAAAATAACCATACACTTTCAAAGAAATGTATGCAAACTTTATTAAAAAGGGGAAAAAAAATGACAATTTTTTTTACTTCAGGATGTAAAAGAAGACCTGATTAACTGGGCAGGCATATCATGTGCACAGATGATAAGACAGGTTACTGCAAAGATGTCAACCCTCCCCAAGTTAACCTATATATTAGGTGCCTTCAGGGCTTTTCATGGATTTCAGGACATGAAGTGACCATTCTAAGCTTCATTTGGAAGAGTAGATTTGGGAACATTTCTAAGAAACTTTTGAAAAAGAAGAAGGAGTAAGAGAGCTCTCCCTAGCAAATATCAAAATATACTAAAAAGCTATGATAATAAAAAGAATGTGCCACTAGTATAAGACAAACTGATCAATTAAAAACAAGGTACAGAAACAGACTAAAAGATATAGAGATTATTAAATAAATGGCATTAGAACAATTGGCTATCTGTTTAGAGAAAAATTTAGATCCCTATTTCACATTATACTTAAAATAAAATTTAAATGTAAATGCTATAGAAGTAACTGGAGAATATATAGGAGAAGATGTTAATGATCTTGGGGTGGGGAGGGGCTTTCTAAGCATGACAAGAAACCTCGAACATATAGAAAAGAAAGTTACTATATAAAATATAAATCAAAGTTAAAAGACATCCACTGTCTGGGAGAAAGTATTTGTAATACAAATAGCAAAGGATATATAATAAGAACTCCAA
Source organism: Balaenoptera borealis (assembly GCF_965194805.1). Classification (NCBI taxonomy): domain Eukaryota; kingdom Metazoa; phylum Chordata; class Mammalia; order Artiodactyla; family Balaenopteridae; genus Balaenoptera; species Balaenoptera borealis. The sequence continues at coordinate 83,932,143 of NC_138862.1, read as the reverse complement.
AAAATTAATAAGGAAAAGACAACCAATAGAAAAACAAAGGGTAGGAACAGATCATTTTTCAAAAACAGATACGTTTAGCTAATAAATATATGAAAATATATTCAACCTCATTAACGATCTATGAGTGTAAATTTACACACTCAAGTCTGTTAAAAATATAATTGATAATAAAAAATGTTAACAAGGATGTAGAAAATGGGAGCTGACATTCATCATTGGTTGAACTGTAAATTGGTACAAACTTTCTGGAGGACAATTTAGCAATATCTACAAAAATTCTAAATTTACACATCTTATGACCACTTCCAGGAATCTCTCCATATATCAGCACAAGTTCATAAATATATGTGTATGAAAATGCCTATTGCGGTATTTTTTTCAGTGGGAAAATAAAAGCTGAAAAAAACTATGGTTCATTCATTCAATAGACAGCCCTGAAGCTGGTGAAGTGAGCAGTAATAACAATCCTCACAGTAATGATAATGACGACTAACACTGCTGAGCTCTCACCACGTGCCTGGGATTGTGCTGCACTTTACATGTATTATATTGCTTAACACATACAGTAGATCAATTATACCAACATGTAATGATGTTCAGAACAGATTGTTAGTTGAGTACACATTTCTGCTGATTCAGTACAACAAGCATGCTTTCATGTATCGCCTGTATCATTTTTATTTTTTTAACATTTTTATTGGAGTATAATTGCTTTACAATGGTGTGTTAGTTTCTGCTTTATAACAAAGTGAATCATTTATACATATACATATATCCCCATATCTCTTCCCTCTTGCATCTCCCTCCCTCCCACCCTCCCTATCCCACCCCTCTAGGTGGTCACAAAGCACCGAGCTGATCTCCCTGTGCTATGCGGCTGCTTCCCACTAGCTATCTATTTTACGTTTGGTAGTGTATATATGTCCATGCCACTCTCTCACTTTGTCCCAGCTTCCCCTTCCCCCTCCCCATGTCCTCAAGTCCATTCTCTAGTAGGTCTGCATCTTTATTCCCATCTTGCCCCTAGGTTCTTCGTGACCATTTTTTTTTTTTTTTAGATTCCATGTATATGTGTTAGCAGCCTATATCATTTTTAAAAAGACAACAACAAATTGAAGACGGACAAAAGACAAGTTGTAGAATAAAACACTACGTGTAGTGTATGTGGCAAAGACTGACCGTGATTACCAAACCTGTCTTTTCCTCCTGGGTACGCGGCTAAACTACATTTCCCAGCCCCGCTGCATGGGGGGGCGGGGTTGCAGGGAGGGCATGCGGCTGGTTCTGCCAATAGAATGTGAGCAGAACTGATGCCTCATGTCCAGGCCGAGGCTGTTGTGAGCAGGTGTGCCTTCTCAACTTGTTGGGTTTCTCTCTCTTCCCGAAATGCATCAGGCTTGAAGGTCACGTCTGGAAACAGCTTCATCATGAGACAGAAGGAGCCTGGGTCCCTGAATGACTGAGTGGAGCAGGTGCTCTCCCTCAACCCACACATACTACTGTGGTGATTCATTGAGATTTAGAGTTTGTTACAGCAGCTGGCATTACTTACTCTAAGACAATGCAAAACCATTTTTGTAAAAAAAAAAATTAAAACATGTAGGATTGTAATGGCACAGAGAAACTGCCATATTTTACTTTACACTCCCTGTATTGCTTAAATCTTCTACAACAATTAAAAAATGTTTCTATAAGATAAAAGAAAACTAAACCCCTGTCTGTGGTATTAATAGACTCAAAGAAGAACTGACCTGCCCTTTATCTTGGAGGAGACCAGCTCTGGGAATAAGCTCTTTCCAAAACAAGTTCAAATTAAAGAAAACCTCCAAGAGAAGGGAAGGGATGTTTGTCTTTTCCCTTGGTGCTGCAAGAAGAGCTAGGTGGCTTTTAATGTCATGGGAGAGCATGAGACTCAGAGAACATGGATTGGAATCCTGCCTGACACTTACCAGTGTGTGACTTTAGGTAAGTTCCATACCTTTCTGAGCCTCAGTTTTCTCCATTTGTAATCCGGAGATTAAAATCACCTACCTTATAGAGTTGATGTGAGAGGCAATAATTAATTGCTACCAAAGAGTAAATTCATCTACTATGCTGTAAAGATGGTAGAGATTACATCATTTAATAAATATTTATTGAGCATTTACTATGGCCAGACACAGCACTAGGTACTGGGAATACAGTGTTGATTCATGGAATTTAAGGACTAGTGGGAAACAGGCATAGAGCAGTTATAAATAATTAAGCAAACAACTTAGAAGTAAGAAATGAAAAAGTACTGGATGCTATTGGAGCATCTAAAAGTAAGACCTAATAAACTTGAGGGGAGAGGTCAGATTTGGGGGGAAGAGCAGACATTTTTATTCATTACTGTATTCCCAGTGGCTAGCTCAGTGTCCTATGCCTATAGCAGACACCGAATAAACTCTAGTACCACTTTCCTTCTTCCTTTTCCATGAAGGAAGTCCTATCTGCCTGCTCCCCCAGTTCCTACTACAATACTGCTCAAGGATTAGGGTTCACTCAGTAATTATTCCCTCTCCACGATAAGACCCTCTGAGTACCTTGTTTCCATATCCCAACCCAGTTAGTGCTAGATCAGTGCCATCCACAGTAATTCTTCTGGGATGGTTGCCTGGCTCTCACTCAGGAAAACACGTAGTGCCTTGGGGGCTGGCTTTGGCATCACGTGGCTTCTGCTTACCTGAGATGTAGACCTCATTTTTTAATGTCACGCATGCAAACTCCACCCACTTCTTATTCTCACTGTCCAGCTCGTGCTCTGTCATGGGGAGCTTGGCCACCTCCAGGCGGCTGCGCCTCAGGGGGTCCAGGCAGGTTACCTCCGCCACAAACCGTTCATCCTTCGTGCAGCCACCGATGATCATGAACACCTCAGACTGGAACTCGTGCATCCTGGGCTTGGTGCGCTCCGAAATGATCTGGAAAGCCAATGGGAGTACAAAAAGGCGGAATGGCACAGTGGTTCAGCGCTCAGGCTGTGGAGCCAGAGGAGCAGAGCCCAATTCCCAGCTCTGCCACTGTAGGACCATGTGACTTCACCTCCTTGGGCCTCAGGTTTGTCTTCTGTATAATGGAAATTTTAGTGGTAACAACCTCATGGGTTTGTCATGAGGATTAAATGAGATAATATATTTAGTGTGCTTGGCCCAGGGGCCTGATGTATAGTAGGTACTCAATAAAGGTTATCGGTTGTAGATTTTGCTACTTTTTAAGAAGTTCAGGTCGGTCTACCATCAAATGCACTTTCCTGCCTCTTCCCTCTTGTTTGGTCAGAAGCACTGAATCCTGGAATTTCATTTCTGGCCACCTTCCACTCCTCCCTGGTTTCAGTTTCTTGATGATATCCCAGACTTTGCTCGCTACCAGGCCTTTTCTGGAAGAGAAGTCCTGACAGTGGGCACATAAGAGCATGCAGAGACTTAGGAGAAAAGAACCAAAAGGGAGCAGGGTGTGTCCAAGGAGGTTGGGGGACTGGGTCCCAACATCAAGCATATGACCCTTCAGAGCCTTGAACAAGCAAAGAAATCCATACCACAGATATTTGAACCCAGCTGAAAGAGCAGAGGTTTGGAGTCAAATACACCAGAGTTCCATCCTGGCTCCACCACTGATGGCCATGTGACCTTGGAGAAGCAACACAATCTCTGTAAATGCCTGTGATCATTCCTATGCTACCATGCCATTGTGAGCATTCACGAGGTTGTGATGTAGAGAGCTGAGCAGAGCACCTGGCACACGCACGGCCCTCCACAGCTAGCCACGGCCGTAGGAGTGGCGGGAGATGTCATATTGATGTTATTAATGAAAAGGGAGAGCTGCCCTCCTCCTGGTTCCAGCCATCCCTGGGCTTGATGGGGAAGGTTCTACAGGATTACTGATGGGAGACAGAGAGGCAGCAGCACCCATTTCCCACATGGCCAAAACAGCTACTCTTTCCTACAAGGTTAAGCTGACCTAATATGGATTATGGAACTTCAATCTTGCCCACAGATGGTGACAACCAGTTTACCTGAGTCCACAAGTGGTGAATCCAATCAATAGTCACATGTAATCAGATCAGCCAACACCTAACATCTACTTTCCCAGAAGAGACTTTGTTTTTCTGTGCCAATAGTCAGATACAGTAAATTCTGCATCCTCAGTTATTGCTGCCAGACCATGGCCATAAAGTCTGTGGCAGGGCTGTCCTTTATGGGTCAGCAGAAAGGAGTGGCGGGGCGGGGGAGGTGTGGCAGGATAAATCCTGGGCAATGGGCTGAGACTGAGGGCACTGACAGTGGAAAGGCCAGCTGGGATAAGCGTGGAAGGGGTGGTCCCGAGAACTTGGAGGCACTATGAGAATACCAAGCTGGTAGGAGAGGAATGAGCAATGAGTTGGCACCAAAGACAAACTTGGCCAATCTGAGATTTCTCCCTCCAGCCTCTAAACCTTCCTTCCCACAGCTGAGGTACAACCTCTAGCACCAATCTGGTCCTCTTGCAGGGAGGATTTAGGGATTATAAGGCAATGCTTAGAGGACAGCACTAGCCTCTCAGAATTGGTTCCCTGTGACCCTTACTCTGGTTCTGAGAGCCAAGCCTCAGCCTCCTCTCTGAAGCCCCCCATCTTATTCACAGTGTCTGCTCTCCTGCATCAACAGCCTGCTGACTAGCAGGGGATCAAACTAGCCGTGATCTTACCCCTGATCCTGAGTCCTGGCCTGTGGAAGACTCTGCTCCCACTGACTGAACCCTGCATTCCGGCCTGCTGTCGGGATCTCCCCATAATATCTGTCCTCGATTTCCCACACTATTTTCCCAACCACTTACCCTGTAAGCCACTTGACATTATTTTCAACGTCATTTTGTTCTTTCCTCCAGGAAGCCATTCTTGCCTTTCCACACCTGTTCCCACAGTCCTGAATTTCCCTATCACGGCACTTTTCACCCTCACGTAATTTATTGTAATGTCCCTGATGGCAGGGACAGCCCTTTTCTCCAATGGATCCTCAGTACCAAGAACAGTGCCTGGAGCTTGTGGGTTTCCATAAATGTTGGTTGAATGAATGAATGAATGAATGGGCAAGTTAGTTAACCCAGGACCTGATAAAGATTTTTTTTCCCAGTCTAGATCATTGTGGTAACCAGCTTCCACAATGGCCCCCAGCAATCCCCACCTCCTGGTATTTACATCCTATGTTGTTCCCTCCACATTGTTCCTGGGTTGATCAATGTGCCAATAGAATACAATAGTGTTGGTATACCACTTCTGAAATTAGGTTATGAAGGCACTACAGCTTCCATCTTGATAGCTCTCTCAGTCTTTCTTGGGTCATTTGCTCTAAAGGAAGACAGCTGCTATGGAGAGGCCCAAGTAGCAAGAAGCTGAGGCTTCCAGCCAACAGCCAGCAAGGAAGTGACGCCTGTCAACAATCCTGTGAGGGAAGGTGCAAGTGGATCCTCCAGCCCCCTTTGAGCTTTGAGATGACTAACTGCAGCCCCAGCCAATAGCTTGACTGCAACTTCAGAAGACACCCTGTGCCAGAATCACCCAGCTGAATCACTCCCAGATTCCTGCGAACTGTGAGATAATAATAAATGTTTGTTGTTTTAAACAGCTGTTTGGGGATAATCAGTTGCACAGCAATAGATAACTAATACAATCATCTAGTTGATGGGACTGGCTGGGTATTGAGACCTGCCTTGTAACTCGGAACCACAGGACTGCCAGATGGTGGCACCATTACCAAATTGTAAGTTCAGCTACGTTTTGCAAAATATTAACCCCAAAGGCATGACAAACGCCAATCTGAAGTCAGAGATGGGCAAGTTTGTTGCAGACACAGGGAAGTAAGTGTCTGCCAAAGAATCACACGCAACAATCAGGCCTACACGGTTTATTTTCAGATTGTTAGAAGCAGAGCAAAAAAGTTTCCCCTCACTGACTACTCATTGTCCAAAGAACCTATCTGAGAGGACCAAACAGAAGTGACCAAACTGCTTGGATAAAGCTCCTCAGGGTGAGCTTCTGCCCCGCTGCCCTCAGGAGTAGGTCCTCCTGACAGCACACATATCACAGCAGCCTGTGGTATAGATCAAGTTGGTCCCTGGAAACTTAGGAGGCAATGAAATGAAGGGGTAACTTTCTCTGCCCCAAAAGACCTCTCCCAATGAAGGTACCAGCTACTACTCCTAAATCAAATGTAAATTGACATTTGCTTTTAGGGTTCTAAAACTTCCTTCTGTTACCACCTCCATGAGTTCAGAGGAGGGACAAGGTTAAAATGGGGAGATAATGATAGGACAAGCAGGGCTAAAGTTTGGGAAAGGAAGGTTAGGAGGAGAAATGTGTTCACAGAGTATCCTCCAGGCTTACACTAGTGTCATTAGGAATAAAGCGAAGGTCACACAAGCAGCGAGAAGGCTGGGAGTTTCAAGGAATCAACTAGCAATGAGACACAACTCAGAGATCACAATGTTGGTTGGTTCAGTTACCTAGACTATTAAATGAGGATGAGAAAATGCCTTGAGCAGGATTTGGGGCAATAAGGCAGAAAAAAACTAGGACACAATGAAAAGAGAGATTTTAGCCTCAGAGAAAGAAAATGCTTGATTGTGGGAGATAGAGTACCATAAAGGAACTGAGTGAGAATAGGAAGAGTCTTTATTTCTGGGGTACTTATCATGTGCCAGACACTGTGCTAGCACATCTCATTCATTATCTTATTTAATTCTCAAAACAATTCTATCAGTTGGTAGATATTGTCTTCCTCATGTTACAAGGACTGAGCCTTACAGCAGCTAAGTAGCTTGCCCAAGGTCACACTGTAGGTAAATTGTGCAGTCAAGATTAAAGCCCAGATCCACCTGACTGGGAGCTCAAGTTCTTGACATTTTCTAGTTATCAGAATTCTCTCTCCTCCTAAATCCAAAGCTTATAATCCCACTCCCCCACCCCCACCCCACTGTAAATACAAAAGGCAGAGCAGATATTTCATAGCAGCAGTTTTGCAGAAGACATAGTAGGGACATTTTATATAAGAGGAAAACCTTTATCACCTGCATTTCAGGGAGTTAGGAAATGGGAAGCAGAAACAAAAATAGCAAGAATGTTGGAAGTACAGTTGATCAAGACCCTGTACTTTGGTGTTTTTTTTTAAGTTTTTTTAAAAATTTATTTATTTTATTTTATTTATTTTTGGCTGTGTTGGGTCTTTGTTGCTGTGCGCCGGCCTTCTCTAGCTGCTGCAAGTGGGGGCTACTCTTTGTTGCGGTGCGCAGGCTTCTCATTGCGGTGGCTTCTCTTGTTGCGGAGCACAGGCTCTAGGCACACGGGCTTCAGTTGTTGTGGCTCGTGGGCTCAGTCGTTGTGGCGCATGGGCTTAGTTGCTCCACGGCATGTGGGATCTTCCTGGACCAGGGCTCGAACCCGTGTCCCCTGCATTGGCAGGTGGATTCTTAACCACTGCACCACCAGGGAGGCCCCAAGACTGCACTTTAAATGCTGAACTGAGAGCAGTTGCAGAGATTGATCTTGTCTTCAGGAATATGAGGGCTTTCCCAGTGCTGAGCCACCTGCCAGTGACCCACATATCCAGCATGTGACCCTTGTGGTTATCTGGTCTTCCTCTGTCAGTCTGCTCATCACCCTTCATTTGCTTAGTGTCCTGTCTTCTCTGAAAGACCGTAAGTTTAGTAAGGTAGAGACTGTTTTATGGTGCTTGGTGCCATGTCTGGCATATAGTTGGTGTTCAGGATTTATTTGTGAAGAATGAAAGTGTAGCATATGAAATTATAGCACTAATGACAATAATAGAAAAAAAAAATCTCAAATTAGTGACCTTCATTTCCACCCTGAAAAACTAGACAAGGAAGAGCAAATTCAACTTGAAGCAAGCAGAAGGAAGTAGTCAAGATTAAGGTAGAAATAAATGGAATAGAATATGTAAAGACAGTAGAGAAAGTCAAGTGAAACCAGAAGCTGGTTCTTTGAGAAAATCAATAAAATTGATAAACCTCTAACCAGACTGATCAGGAGAAAAAAGGAGACACAAATTACCAATATCTGGAATGAGAGCTATGACATCACTACAGATTCTACAGATATTAAAAAGGATAATAAGGGACTACTGTGAACAACTTTATGCCAATAAATTCAGCAACTTCTATGAAATGGAAAATGCTTTGAAATATACAAACTACCAAAGCTCATTCTAGAAGAAATAGATAATGTGAATAGCCTCCTGTATCTATATAGCTATTAAAGAAATACAATTTGTAGTTTGAAGTTTAAAACCTTCTCACATACACAAAAAATTCCTCCTGGTTCTGATAGCATCACTGATAAATTCTACCAAATATTTAAGGATGTGTTTGCAGAGTGAATAAGTGACAATGGATCTGAGGACAACACAGAACTAGAAGAGGACAGACAGAAAAGAAGGGGCTCCCAAGGGGCCTCTGAAAGACAATTCCTAAAACTATTTTGGCTAATATTTCTACCAATGGCCTAATGAAGAAGGCTTGGTAGCCAACCTCAGAACCATTGTATAGTGGTATACATGTTTGGCTGTTCATGTGTACAAACGTAACAAACTGCCCCTCTATCATTACTTACTGATTATTTTGTTCCTCTCCACTAAGCCTATTCTTGTCTTTATAAAGTTCTGAATGTAACATTTCTTCTGGAATTGTTAAGGAGAACCGGGTAGATACAAATGATATGTTTATTCACCATCTTGGTACCCATTTATTCATTCAACAAACATTAACCAATCCCTTGCTATATACCAAGGACTCTCCTAAGGTCCGGATGAAAAGTCCAATAAGACATATTTCCTACCATAAAAACCTCCCTGTCTAGAGATATTTACAGATGAGGAATTCAATGGTTAATATGCAGTGGCTGGTGCTATGATAGAGCAAAGCTCCAGTGCTATGAGACTGACAGAGGCCTCTGGAGAAGGTGATGCTTAAACTGAATTTTGAAGCTGGAGCAGAAGTTAACTAGATGAAGAAGAGGAAAAAGTCATTTGAGCAGCACCTGCATTAGCCTGAAGGCTGAAAAAGCACGTCCACTTTGGGGAATTACAAGCAGTGCACTCAGACTGTAGCAGGAGAGAGGTTGCAGATGACACTAGAGCAGCCAGCGAGCAGGAGGCCAGGCTCAGAGAGTTTAGGCAGAAGCGTGGGCTTTATCCTGAATGTGGTGGGGAGCCAGTGAAGAGGCTAAGCCCCGGAGTGAAATGATTAGGCTTGGGTTTTAGATCATCCAGCTGATGAATGAATTGCAGGGCGGCCAGACTGGGGGCAGAAAGCTGAGTTTTGAGGAATTCTCAGAGGTTCAGGAAGGAAGTAATGAGAGTCTGAACCTAGGTAATGTCAGGGGAGTTATAAGAGTCTCAAGGTTTCCCCAGAGTGGACAAACTGGGAAAGCAGCAGCCCTGTGGAATGGCGACTGGACAGGGCACACTCCCTTCATGTGTGTGTCTCCCCCACCAAACTCCCGCCCTTACACAACCGGAAAGAGGAAGGATGTGCCAGGCATGGTGCTGGGTGATTTCCAGATCTCACCTAATTCTCTCAGTAGCTGTCTACCATGTAGTATTATCGGCATTTTACAGATCAGAAATCCAGGGCTTCTGGAACTGCCTGACTCAAACTATAAACATCTATAGCATCTACTTCTTGATGCCCTAAGGATTTGTGAGCCAGTCTCACCTGTATCTCTGGGAGGTCTGCTAATTCCTTCACTTCACTGGTTATATACGGCGTCTCTCATCATCAACTCACCTCATTGCCAGAAAGGTGGTACATCCTGGCTTCCTGTAGCAGCGGGAAGACCTCTGGGCATTGCCTGATGAGAGGATCCGCTTCCACCATCTCCACAAAGTACCATGGGTCCAGAAGCGGCAAGCGCACGTTCTCCAGGACATAGGGGAGCAAGCAGAGTCGTTCTGACTGTTTGTGCCTGACCCAGCTCATCACAGTCTCAAACACCTGAGACTCTTCTGTTACATAAAGGTCATCGCTCTTCAAGATGTGGTACAGAGTATCCACAGGAAGTTCAAGGAACTCTTCGGAGTTCAGAATCTGCACAAAGTTCTGGATGATGTAACTTTGAACCTGCTTCTTTAGACTGTCCAAGGAATGTGTGTCTGCCAGCCTCAGTATTCCAACACAGTTTTCTGGGTTCAAGGCTTCTGTGAGGAAGCTCGCACAGGCATCCACCATCCGCAGGAACTAAGAGAACAGAAGGGCAGCAAATCAGGCCAGAAAATGACTAGTCCGCAAGGAGGTTTATCAGTGAGTTGTGTGTAGTGGCAAAAATTTAGAAACAACCTAAGTGACCCACAATAGAGGACTAGCTAAATAAATGAAAATACATTCATATTTTTGACAGCTCTATGGTCATTAAGAAAGCATGTTGTAGAAGAATACTAAATGACATGGAAAATGTTCATAATGTATTAAGTTGAGAAATCCATTCACTGAATCTTGATCAAGTGTCTAGATTTAATCAGCAATTTACAGGAAACATAGGGGAAAGAGGAACATCTTAAATGACACCATGAGAATACAATCAGCAAAACCCAGACTGTGGGAAACTCTACAGAGCAACCAGTTCAGTTTCTTCAACAAATACATCAAAAGGGGAAAGAGAAAAAGGGGGGTGGGGCAGGGAGGGAGAGCCGAAGCTCTCCCTCGAAAAGAGATTTAAAAGATATATCAACCTACTACAAAGTATGCAGCTTATTTGGATCCCTGATTTAAACAAAATTTTAGAAGAGAAATGTTTACAGTGACCAACATTTGGTGAAATGAAGCAATTATTATTAATTTTAAGTGTGGTAATCGTGTTGTGGTTATGCTTAAAGAAAACTCATCTTTTGGAGCTATATACTGAAATATTTTCAGGTGAAATGAGAAGGCACTTCACAAAATCATACATACATTATGATCCTCTTTTTATAAAGAAAAATATATATTGAATATAGGCATAAAAAAAGACTGAAGGATATAAACCAAAATATTAACAGTTGTTATCTCTGTGTATCAGGTATCTTGGGACAAATTATGCTGCAGTAGCAAACAACCCTCAAATCTCACGGGCTCACAACAATAAATGTTATTTCTCACTCACATTACAGGGCTCACAGGGCTCTTCAGTCCAAGACCAAGGATGATGGAAAAGCTCTTGACATGCCAGTTTTGTGACAGAAGGAGAAAAAAGATGGCAAACCACACAAACGCTCTTAAAACTTTTGCTCAGAGGTGGCACATGCCATTTCCACTCACACTTAACTGGCCAGAGTAAGTCACGGGGCAAAATTTGTTGTCAAGGCAACAATAATCCTCCCACAGAAACAGGTCCCATAGGAATAGATGGAATATACTGTATAAATAATAAAAGGCACCACACTCTGTAATAACACTATGAGATTTTTTTTTCTTTTTTTCCGTTTTTTTCTTTCATTTATTTATTTATTTATTTGGCCGAGCAGTGCAGCATGTGGGATCTCAGTTCCCCGACCAGGGATCGAACCTGTGCCCCCTTCATTGGAAGCATGGAGTCTTAACCACTGGACTGCCCGGGAAGTTCCGAGATTTTTTTCTCTTATTTTGTTTATTTATATACTTTTTAAATCTTCTAAAATGAATAAGTAACACTTTTGCAATAAAAAATTAATTTGTAAAATTGATTGGCTTCCATGTCTTATTTTTAAATTATCATCATCTTCATAAGAATATGAGTCCCATATGCGTATACAGCACTTTACAGCTTACCAAGCCCTTTTGTATTTATCATATTATTTAATACTCATTTTACAGATGAGATGTCTCAAATGCACCTGTCCATTCTATTTGCTGCTCTCTGGACCTTAGCTTTGAAAGAGTTTAACTTCCTACCTTCCCTCCTTGTCCACTGGGCCCTTTAGAGGGTCAAGTTCTCAATGTTCTTGGTTTGATCAGTTAGAAGAAGGATGGAAAGAGGGAGGCTGAGGGGACAGGGCCTGTTGGGGAGGGCTGGTCTGAAGACGGGGCCTATTGAGAGTACAGATGGGCAGACCTGACCAAGTGGGAGGGTGCAGCCTGCAGAGGAGAAACTCTAATGACAGGAGCTGGGGGTGGTAGGGTTATGGGGCCTGAAGGGAGGGGACAGGACCGGTCTTAGGATGGACCATATCGACTTAGGCTTTGTTCTTCACTCCAGAGCATTCTAGGGGGCACACGTCCCTAATATGGGGGGATCAATCCCAATCGCAAAATATTATCATACCCTGTCAGACCACACTTTTCAATTGTCAATTCAGAAAACGCTGACCTGATGGTCAATGTTGGAGAAAGCCTAAATTCTTCCTCAGACCACCCTGTGTGCTGGCCCCAACGGCCTGCAGATCTGCTCCTCGCATGAGCAACTGAGCAAACAGTTGAGACTGAGAAATCTAACACCTGTTTAGTTGTTTGCAGATTTTCAGTTCAAAGAGTAAAAATATAAAACCGAGACCAAGGCTCGCTGAGCCCTCAGAAGCTGTAACCAGAGCCCTCTGCGGCTCTGCCCACAGAGACATCATGAGGGCTGAAAGGGAACTCACTTAGATGGCAGCCTCCAGAGCAAAACGGCAGGTACACCTTGCCAGCATTTGCCTGAGAGAAAGATGATATGAAAATCAAAGAGATTTTCTAAATATGTAGACTGTCTCTGGGCGGCCACCTAAGAACCTGGTAACAAGGTTGCCTCTGGGAAGTGGAACTGGTGGGCGGAGTGAGGGTAGAGAGGGAGAATTACTTTTCACTGTTTACCTTTTTGTACCCCCTCCAATTGGGTGCCATGTGGAGGAATTATCTACTTAAAATAAATGACATTTCTCACAAGTAGAGAAAATACTAGAAGGGAATACCTCAAAATGCTAATAGTGGTTATCTTAATAGAGTTTTGTAGATAAAGTTATTACAGTAATTTGTTTTTTAGACCTTGCTGCACAGGCCAAGTTTTCTACACTGAGCATGAAGTTGCTTTTAAAATCAGGAAAAAATAAAATAAATACTTTCTTGTGATTTTCAAGTACACAATGAGAAAATAAAATAAAATGTAAAAAAAAAAAAAGGGCTTCCCTGGTGGCTCAGTGGTTGAGAGTCTGCCTGCCAATGCAGGGGACGCGGGTTCGGGCCCTGGTCTGGGAAGATTCCACATGCCGCGGAGCAACTAGGCCCGTGAGCCACAATTACTGAGCCTACGCGTCTGGAGCCTGTGCTCCGAAACAAGAGAGGCTGCGATAGTGAGAGGCCCGCGCACCGCGATGAAGAGAGGCCTCCACTTGCCGCAACTAGAGAAAGCCCTTGCACAGAAACGAAGACCCAATACAGCCAAAAATAAATAAATAAATAAATAAAATTAAAAAAAAAAAAAGAGCTCATACTATGTGCCAGCCCCTTTATGTTTACCAGCTCATTTAATACAACAATACTATAAAGTAGATATTTATTATCATTGCTGTTTTATAGATGAGGAACAGATTCAGAGAAGTGAGGTAATTTCCTCAGAGACTTACAATGAGAGGTAGAGCTAAAATTTGAAATAGTCTTTCTCAGTCCAAAAATGCATGTTTTTACATTATTTCAAGTTGCCTCCGGTCAAATAGTGTGTGCATTGGGACAAGGGCTTGGCAGATGCCGAGGGTCATTTGCACACTTCACTGGAAAACTCAGATGGTCTGATCTGTCCAGACCGAGGAAGGCCTGGCTGATAAGATGCCAGTTGCTACCCCTGTGTGATGACCACCAATGAGCAAAGAAGGGAACAAGGAAGGAGAATAAAATCAAGTACCAAAGCTCACACGTGTGAACAACAGTGACCCAGACGTGTCTCTCCCCACTCAGAAACCATTCACCCACCTGTTCTTTTCCCTAATATGTATTGAGCATTATTAGATCATAGGCCCTCAACCAGGGCTGGGGGTACAGAGGGGAGCAGAAAGAGACACAGTGCCTGTGCTCATCGGAGAAGGTAGACCAGTGCGGGTGGCAAGCAGGAATCAAATGATCACATGGAATGTGTAGAGTTACAGCTAGGATAAACACTGTGTAACAGTTCAGTGATTCCACTGCCTGGACTGAGAAAGTCCACTCCTACCCCTCAAGCTGTGCCCAGTGTGGCTCTAAGTCAGCACTGGGACTCTCCCTGATGGAGTCACACCTGTCTACTCACCTTCTCCAAATAGTCCTAAGCTCACCTGTCACAGTGCCTTTCTATGCTCACACCATTTCCTCAGCCAGGACTACCTTTGTCCCTCATCACTACCTGCTAAAATCCTGCTCTCGTCACCCAAGCAAGTCTGACTCTGGGGCCCCACTTTTAAAGAAAGGACTCAGGATAGCTTATCCTAATTGCAACTGAGAACTCCCCTTTTAAGTTTACCTCAAAAGGAAGGAAGAATGAGTACCATGGCCACCACTTTATCTACACAGGGCTGTTTCCTTCATTCAGAGTTGTTAGATCTGGGACCAACGGATGCTCCAGAGAGTTTATGAACCCCTACGTTGTATGCAAACATTTGTTTGCACATGTGACATTTTTCTGGGAATTGTGTCTTCAGGAGACACTGGGTGGCTCTCTGGCATCCATCCACCAGAGGACAAAGCCAATACAAGAGGGAGAGCCAACCTGAAGGACCAGAAAGACACAGAGCCAGAGTCTTAATCAGACTGTGCTTTGAGCCTTCCCTGCCTCTGGACATTTTAAATTCTGGGTCGATACCTGGTTAAGAAGGAAGAAGGGGAATGGAAGAGAAGGGAAGGGAAAAGAAGTGGAGAAATCCTACCTATTCATGAAGTTCTTTCTGAAAAGCCACTTCCTCCTTCATGGTTTCTTCAACTGCCCAACATGGAATCAATTCCTCCCTCCTCTGGGCTCTACTAGGCAACTCACTTGCCCCTCTAGCAGAACACTGTACTGCCTTGTACTATGGTCAAGCATCTCAAGGGCAGGTTCTAGGTCATCTGTGTGTTTTTATTTCCAGCAGCACCTAGCACAAACTCTGGCAAAAGGAGAGAAAGAAGGGAAGGAGAGAGAGAGAAAGAAAATATTTTTCAGATACCTAGTAGGTACCAAGATCTGTACTAGACAATTTCCCATCCATTATTTTGTTTAACGAATAAATTTTATTTTTTAATGAATATATTTTAAGTATGTATTAATATTGCCATTTGTACAGAGGAGGAAATAGAGCATTCAAAGAGTTGAGTGTGTTGCCCAAGGTCACACAGCTGGTAGGTGGTAGAAGTGATACTGGAGATCACCTGGCTAATTATTCTCACTGAGCATCACCCTGCCTTTGTGACTGTTGCGTTGTTGAGCTAACAAAATTCCAGGAGAGTCTGAAGAGGCCTTATGAGGCGAAGGGTGAGTGGGGGTTCTCCAAGTTGCCTACATTCCCTCCAAAATATGCTTCAATAAACACTTTTGAGTTTGACGGTTGTGTAGGGCAGCATCATGGGATCCCAACCAATGGCTGGGAAACTGCTGATGTGCAGGGCAGTCATGGGGACAAGAACTTGTTCTCTTTAAAAATATCTGGTTTTGCTTCTTCATATTTAAGATTATTTAGGACTTTAGGGTAAGTTTTCTGTCTCAGCCTGTCCCAGTGACACATGAACTTGTTTATTAAAGCTGAGTGATGACAGATAATGGCAACAGATAGTCAACTTCCTATTTGGGAGAACATGTGAGTAAAAATTTACACCCAGGCACTTGACTCTCTAACAGGGAGACTAAAAATACAATCAAAGAAACCACTTGAAACATGGTTGCAGTTCCCATGAGAAATGTCTGCCTCAAAGAGAATGCACCCCTCCCTCCCCATCTCTACTGCCCCTCTTCTGCTTCCCTTTATGCTCTCCAAAACCAGGCATCCTGAAGAACTTCACCACTGTAATTCCACAGCTCACTAGAGGTTCCTACCACTCCAGAATAACTGAAGTACTATTTTGGTCCAAATCAGGGATTCCATTGACCATAGTCCCTACGTGGCCTTGGAGTTCTTGCAAAGGGTCTATAAAGACATTGATATTCTTACCTTCAAGTCCCAACAAATCAGTATATGTGAAGAGTGTGTTAGCTGTTGATGAGATGAATAAAATTCAAATTTATTTGAAAGTGTTTCTGAATTCATTGTGAACTTTTGTCACTATTTTTGTCTTACCAGAGAATAGATACTAAACGTAAAGCCATTCTCTTGTGAGGTCTGTATTGGTATTAAAGAGGGGTCTTCATACAAATTGTAAATTACCACTGATCCCAATCTTCCACCTTTGCCTCTCCCTCCCTCTCAAGCCAGACACCCGCCTCTGACTCTGCAGGAATACACTCTCCCACCCCTTGGATGGCCTCTGCTCCCTCCAGACTTTCAGTCCTTCCTCTAGACTTGACTGAAAGGTCTGCCGGTTCCTGGAAGCTATACAGGGTGGGCAGGAAAGGAAGGAGCTAAGACCTGCGAAAGGCCCACTCACTAAGGGGGGCAGGTTCTGGGGGACTGGGGCACTTAGAGGTGCACCCACCTCAGAAGTGGAATCAGAGGGAAAGGGGAGGGGCAGTGCCCAAGGGAGTGGCAAGTTTGGTAGAGACTCAGGCAACAGACAGCCCCTGAGTGCCCAGAGGACATAGTGGGGGCTCCAACAGGCTAGCAGGGTGCAACAGGGGATATATGTGGGCTACACTAAGATTCAAGGGGATACATGTGGGTCACACTAAGATTCAAGGGGCAAGTCACAGCTGCGGCTTAGTGACTCAGCCCAGGGAGAGGGTGAAGGCCAGGGAGGGACATCACTGTAAGGATTAAATAGAATGATTGTGTCTGGGACGTGGTTGAGGCTCAGGATGTTGGGGAGTTGAGTATGTGTGCATGTGTGTGCGTGTGTGTGTGTGTGTGGACACGTGAGTAGGGCACAGAAGAATGTACCTAAGCAGGAGCCAAGTCCTGAGAAGCAGGTCTATGAATGCAGACAGCTGCAATAGGTGGGGTAGCAGGTAGAGAAGGTGAAACCTTAAGTCTTTGCTTACAAGTTCCTTCTGCCTAGAATACGTTCCCCCAAACCCAACTGCCACTTGTTGAAATCCTACCCATTCTATGAAGTCCACCTCCTTCAGAGCCAGAAATTTCTCAATTTCTACATTCTGCCTTGGGGTCTGGAAGCTCATTGGGAATCCTCGTTTTTGAGGCTTCAAGGGTAGTAAATGGAGGCAGGTACAGGAGCCAGAAGTTCTGGGTTTAGACCCCAGATCAAAGCTCCACCACTTGATGAGCTGGACTCTCTCTGAGCCACAGTCTCCTCATCTGGAAAACGTTGGGAATAATAAACCCACCTTACAGGCTCATTAGGAGGGTGTTACCTGGCTTGCTCACTCTCAGAAATACTGTCAATATCAAATGGGATCATGTAGGGGAAAGAAAATGATAAATTGCTACTTAAATGTGATTTATATTTACAATTTTTATCTTTATTTCCCTTTGATAGTGTCTCACAAAGTGCCTTGAACATAGCAGATACTCAGTAATTTGTGGTAGTTAGGTAGCAGAAAAAGTCAGAATCTGGTAGCAACGTGGATTGTATTACAGCTAAAACCCCACATCCCACTTCCTTATTCCACAATCTATAAACAGCAACTAGGGCATTCCAGGCTTACTTACTCAGGGAAGGGTGAAAGGGTAGATGAAAGAAGACAGTTTTGGCTTTTGTGTTTCTAAATACACTTTTAGAACTTACACTAGAAAAATAGTTTTGAAACACTGATTAGTGGTAATAACTGGGCCCTTTGACCTTCAAAATCCAGAATCCTAAAGAGTGTGTGCAAAGGTTTATGCCAAAACAGTAGAAATAGGAGAATGGATGATAATATAAGAGTCAGCTTTTCCCACACTGGAGGAAATAACGATTCTCAGGCCTGAAAGAGAGAGGAGAAAGGGGAAGTCTAGTAATGGAGTGAGAAGCAGGTGTGGGTCCCTGGGATGGTTCCTCTGTCTCAGTGCAGGCCAGAACTCCAGAGTAAGGGGGATGCTGGAAGCCCTTAGAGGCTGTGGATATGAGAACAAAAGAACATGTACCCCGACTGCCGAGATGAAATCAGAAAAGCAGCAGGCCAGTAGAGCAGCAGCAGAAGAGAAACTGGAGTGTGTTGTTTCTAGACAAAGCGGGCCTAGGGCAGCTGCTCCGAGTTCTCCACAGTTCCAGATTGGCACAGGAGAGGAAACGGATGCTTCTTGTGTTGCCCCTGAGAGGGACATGGAAATACTGAGAGGATTGGCAGACCTGAAGAGGCCTTGAAAACAGGACAAAGAAAATGCAAAATGACCAGCAAGGACTGATGGCCAGAACCAGGTGGGACTGGGGACTTTCAGTTGATACCAATGGGGAAGGGGTTGATGATCGAGAGAGAGACCGATGGGAATTTAGACACTCCAGGAGGTGTCAGCGTGGACCAATGATGCAAATGACCATGGTAAGCCTGAGCCAGATACCCCTTTCTACAATGTTCTGGCACTGTGTAAATGCACTCTGCAAATATATAAGCAACCCAAATCCTGAATTGATAAGGCTTTCCTGAAGTGGGTTGTCATAAAGTTGACTACAGCTTCTGCCACTGGTAGAATGGGAAGCTCAGAATAGAGATTTAAGTTCGATGTTAGAAAAATAATAGGTTTAGAAAGACAAACATCATATGATATCACTTACGTGTGGAATCTAAAAAAATGATACAAATGAACTTATTTACAAAACAGAAATAGACTCATAGACATAGGAAACAAACTTATGATTACCAAAGGGGATGGGGGGTGCGGGGAGAGATAAATTAGGAGTTTGGGATTAACATATACACACTTCTATATATAAAATAGGTAAACAACAAGGACCTACTGTATAGCACAGGGAACTATACTCAATATCTTGTAATAACCTATAATGGAAAAGAATCTGAAAAAGAATATACATATATATACACATATATATGTATAACTGAATTACTTTGCTGTACACTTGAAACTAACACACTGTAAATTAACTGTATTTCAATAATAAATTAAAAAACACAAAAAAATAAAAGTAATAGGTTAAATCACACTTTTTTTTTTTGCACACCTGAGTTTGTAGCCTAAGATTTAGACCCCTATACTAATTGGAATTCAAGAAAAATACAAAATTCAAACACAGGCAAAACTAATCCATGGTGGCATGGCTAGAGTAGTAGTTACCCCTGGGGAGGTACTTCCTGGGGAGGGCATGAGGGAGCATTTTGAGATGCCAGGAATGCTCTAGAGCTTGATCTGGGTGGTGGTTACAAGGTTCTATACCTATATAAGAAAAATCATCAAGCTGTACACTTAAGATATGCACATTTTACTGAACGTAAGTTATACCTAAAAATTTAAAAGAGCAAACATTGAGATCAAACACAGAAATGCAAAGTTAAGAGAGATGCTCTGTGGGCAGCAGCAGGCTCACTGGGGAGACACCTGGGAACCCCAAGTGTCCAAGGTTCCCCAGAGGGAGTTGGCTAAAAGGGTTTGCAGCTGTGCTGGTCACAGAGCACCATACTACAGGCCCCAGCTGCCTTCAGGATCATGGCTTGTTTCAGGCCTCGCCCTGAGGGGTGGACACAGTATGTGCAGTGAAGAACACACAGGCTATGCACAGGAGTTAACTCAGCCTCCGCCTTTTCATTAGCCGTGAAGCCCTGAGCATTTCCTCAGCATTGTTGAATCTTATTTCCCTCATCTATAAACTGGGGGTAAAAATACCTACCTCATTTTAAATGAGATAATACAGGCAAAATAGTTGTTCTGAAATACTCGAAAACGGCAACCATTACTGTCCTGTAGACGCAGGAAATTAACCCTGATTTCTTAACACTCACAGTAGCCACACAGTATCACTGATTGACAAGGGGAATGTGTGGGAGAGGGTGCATCAGACAGTCAACAGGTTGATTTTATCTGGATGGTGGTAAAGAAAGCGTTGGGTTGGTTTTCTTGCCTAGATCAACTGGCTATTCTGATGTTGAGTAGACATAATCTGTGGGTCCCTGTCAATAAGAACAGAAATTCATCTGTACCTTACAGTAATGGGACCTACTTTTACCTAGGTGCCTGGCTCTTAGTAGGTGTTTAAAAATGAACAAGTATCAGTATTAGCCTGTGGAATACTTCCTCCTCTACTAGCCCATGGCATTTCCAAGAGCCAGAATTGGGCTTCTCAGTGTCCTGTTATAGGAGGTCAGACACATTTTGATGGCATCTTGAGCAGGTCCTCATATTCAGCTAGTGATGAACAACAAGAGCACCACATATTCACTGGCTCAACATGGTACATTTATGTACCATGTTCCAAGTACTGGGAAGCCAAGACGCCAACCCAGGCTATCAAGTCGGCCACTGACCACATGGCTACCTCATCATATAGGTCTCACCAGCATCCATCCTGTCATTAGCGAAAGATATAATAGGAAAATAAGCAATGCCAGGACTTTCACCAAAGTCCCCTCAGACTGCCACCATGGTGAAAGTTACATCACCTCCCCATGTGGTGCTGTGTAGACACCACATGGGCCTTCTCAGTCTCGGTCCAGATGATCAGGCTGACACTCCGACATCCCTCTTTCTTTCCTCACTTCAGCCGTAGGGACTCAGCCTGACCTCCTTTTTCATCCAAGCCCCTTCTAACCAGCTGCTCTGTATCTCGGGGATCCTTCCATCTGAGACTAAATGCAGGATGAGTATGGTCTCCCTGACCTCACATCTTCTTGCTGCCCTGAAGATAAGCTCACAAGCCCTTATTATTTCATGAGGTTTTAATAATAAAAATTAAACTAACAGATAAGGCAAACTTCCCCAAACAAACATGGCAAAGTCCTCCAAGATTAAAAAATTGCCCAAGTTTTTATAGTCATTGCCCCTGATCTGTAGTTTCTGACTACCTGGCTTATCTAGAACTCAGAAGCCTAAAAGTCCAGTTAAGGCAAGGGAGGGACCTTTTCTTCTCTGGAGCCTCCACTGGATTACAATCATCTTAAAATCCCTGCCTCACATGTGAACAGGTTCCTTGGGCCTTTTCTCTTAGGTGCTTCTCTTACTTTTACCTTCCCAAAAGCTACTTAGAGAAAATATGTTCCTCACCAAAATTGGCTACTAAATTGTAGCCAGGTTACTGCAAATCTCCTCAAGTGGGCAGATCATGCAGTACCTGACACACCCAAAGTTTCCTCCAAAGAAACTGTCTGGCCCTATGCCATACCTCACTGGACCAATGGGCCCTTGACCCAAGGGCAATCAGTGTTAACAGGCTAGCCACTCATGAAGTGGCCTCACGTGAAAACTCTTTTCAAAGAGCCATAGTGGTGATTGGCTTGGTCAACTGAATTCTCCCTTCTGCCTTTCTGGACTGGGAAATCCTGAGAGAGAAGCAATCAGTGTTTAATAGGAAGAGATTAAGAGGAGGCCTGAGAAGAGAAGCAGAAAATGAGAGAGCAGCTGAGTCACATCAAAGGTGTGAAAATTAAGAAACCTTTACTACTGGATGTCGTGGGGAAACCAAGATAATCTGATTCCCACTGATTTCAGTCCCACAGAGGTGGTATTGGCTTCTGTGGAAGTTCTAAAATGATAAAATAAAATGCCAAGTCTGGCACACTTTCCCTGAAAGGCAGGTATCATTGTCATCCTAATTTTACAAATGAGAAAGCTGAGTCTCAGAAAATTTAAGTAACTTGTCCACAGCCACACAGCAAATAAGTGACTGAACTGGGATATAAACCCAGGTTCCACCTGACTCCAAAGCCCATGTTCTTTCTGTTCCATCACCCTGCCTTATAAGAGACCATTACAGATAACTGTATATGTTTGATATCTAGAGAGACCCCAACAATATTATCCAGCATTGAAAAGAAGAAGACAGCTCTACACATGCTGACCTGTAACAACCTCCAAAAATTATCATGAAGCCAAATAAAGCAAGACGTCAAAATAGAGTGTTTACTGTGCCAACATTTGTGTTTAAAAAATGGAGGCAATGAGTGAGAGTGATAGATGCACATATACACTGTACGTGCATAGAACAGGAAGGACAGCAAGACAGGAAGAAAGAGGCTAAGAGTGAAGATGGCAAATGTTTCACTGTATCTCCTTATATTTCTGAATTTAGAATGGGCATATGTCTCATCCATCCAAAAGAGTAAATAGTATTTTAAAACCACAGAGTGATTTCAACAACCTATAAACGTCTGTCCCTTATGGTGCCTTCAGGCATGAAAATATTCCCCGTTTTCTATGTCTGAGACTTCAAAGCAAGTAGTCCAGAAACAATACCAATCAGAAAGCAAGTTAAACAGATGTCCAAAAGCTCACAGTCCTCTTCTCTTATTTTCATAAGAATTAACACTCACAGGAAAATGAATAAAATAGCCTCACAGAGAAACTTACTATTTTTTGCCAAGAAAGTAAGTAAGATTTGGAAAATTTTGAGGTGAGGGATTACCAGAATAGGAGAATCAACAACAAACAAAGCTTGCCGTAGTTCTATCCTGTCTCCATCTTCCTCTTCAATCCCTCTCATTAAAGCTCATTAAACTCGCCACTGAAGCTCACCACTTGGAGAAAATGAAAAGAAGAAGAAGACGGAGAAGACAAAACTTTATGCCAAAATAATCTCCAGGTATATTAAAGATTTAGGTATCAAATCTGTAGATGTAAAAAGACTAAATGAACTTATAAGTGAGTGAGTACATAATCAAGCAATGGGGAAGGTCTTTCTAAAAAGGCACACCAAAGGCAAAAACCATCAAGGAAATGATCAATAAACCTGACTAAATACTAGTTTTAAACTTTGTACATTAAAAAACTATAACTAAAAATTATGAGTCATATTACCAATGGAAAATATTTGCAACAGTATTACAAAAGATTAGAGTCTTTACTATCTAAAGGGTTTTTATAGGTCTCTTGAAAAATCACCCAAAACTGAAAGGAGAACAAGAAACAGAAACACAAACTCCATCCACAATGAAACCAAGAGACATCAGTAACCCCAAACCACACAATATAAAGACTCGTAAGTGACTTTGCTGAGAGGACAGAGGTCACAATAAATTTGTCCCTCAGAATCGAAAAAAGTAGGAATATTAAAGTCCCCCCAAACCAGGAAGACCAGTGTAGGTGGGAGCTGACAGCAGGGAGTTGGTTTAAGAAGTTAAGCCTCCTGGTTCTCCTCCTTACTTCTTGCAGTCTAACAACTCCCACTCCCGCTGGAAAAGACGATTTATCCTGTGGAGAAACGAGACCAGAAAGGTTCTGGACTCAGGGACACCAGAAACTGAAGAAGACACATGAGGACATCTTACTTAAAATAAAGGGGGTAAGCAAAGATTTTCACACACACCCACACCTACGTACCCAGTCCAGAATACATGCAGTTGTCTTATAGCCCCTGGCAAAAGACTGACGATCTTTACCTGGAGAAACTGAACAACCCTAGGAAAAGTTCAGCAACTACTGACATTTGAGGAACCCAAATAAAAAACTGGCAGGCCACCTGATAACCCTAGTAAAACTCTCTAGTCTGCTCGCTTCCCATTCTACTCCATGTGCACTGAGTTGAACCTAGTATATTAAGGTCTCAATATAAAATATGACTGGATAGCAAGGGTATTGGAGGAAACCCTCTGTAGTAGTTGAATGGTGGCTCCCCAAAATATATGTCAACGTCTTAATCCCAAGAATCTGTGACCGTTACCTTATATGGCAAAATAGTAAATGTTACTTTATATGGCACAAGGCATGATTAGGTTAAGTAGCATGAGAGGAGAAGCTTACCTGGTGGGCCCTACATGCAATCACATATATCTTTATAAAACACAGACACACAGGACACACAGAAGAGGAGGAGACAATGTGACATGACTGCAGAGATTGGAGTGGAGTGAAGAGATGCCAAAAAGCCACCAGAAACTGGAAGAGGGCAAAGAACAGATTCTCCGTTAGAGTCTCCACAGGGAGTATGGCCCTGTTGACACTTTGATTTTGGACTTCTGTCCTCCAGAACTGTGACAGAATACATTTCTGTTGCTTTAAGCCACCCAGTTTGTGGTAATTTGTTATGGTAGCAGTCCTAGGAAACGGATACGCCCTTTAAGATGAAAGTTGGAGACCTAAGCAAACACACAGAGTAAAGGAATTCAAAAGAAAGAGAAGGCAGAAGAAAACTTCAAACATATTATAATAGTCTCCAAGAAATAAGAGTAGGAATCTATTAAAATAAATAGCAAGGATATGGTGGCAGAAATTAAACACTCACAGAAGAGTTGAAATATACAGTTGAGAAAATCTCCTAGAAAGTAGAACAAAAAGGTCATTAGGAAAGAAAAGGTAAGAAAAAAATTAAATTAAATTCAGAAGGTGCGACACTTAACTAATAATAGCTCTAGAGCAGAGAATAGATAAAAGAGTTGGAAGGAGAGTATCAAAGAGAAAATACAAGAAAAGTTCCCAGAATTGAAAGACATGAATCTCCCAATAGAAGAACTGAACATAATGAATGAAAAAAGACCCAGAGCAATTGTAAGTGCTGTTGCAGAAATGAATCTATTGACATTAAAAAAAAAATGATGATAATACAATATGGATGAAATAGATGAAAAAACATGTGTCCAGTGGTAACCTATTCTTACAAAATATGTACATAATAGATAACAATATAGAGCACTGCCTACAAAATGTCAAAGAAAATTATTTTCAACCTTGAATTTTATACCCAGGCAAAATATCAATCAAATATGAAGGGAAAACAAAAATATTTTTAGACATTTAAGTCTCAAAAAATTTATCTCTTAAATACTCTTTCATTGTAAGATATTAAAGATTGTGATCCATTAAAATGTGGGAGTAGACAAGAAAGAAGATATGGGATCCAGGAAGAGAAAATCCAACTTAGAAAGGAGGTAAAAGGAACTCCCAGGACGACAGCAAATGGAACTCCCAGGATAACAGCTGTGCAACAGGCCTAGAGAGTGACCAGTTAAAATTAGAGCAGGAGGAGAGAGGGAAAAGAAGTTATCTAAAATTGATGCATCGAGAGATAACAGTGTACACAAATCATTTAGAAATCTGGAAGTAGATAAAAAAAGAAACATTTAAAAACATGTGAAAGTAATTGTTCCAGAAGAGTAGGCTGAAGGAGGGGGTGGGAATAGGAGATTACTTCTTCATTTTAAGACTTTTAGCTATAGTTTACTTTTTAAGCTTGTATTAGTTTCGTACGGCTGTCACAACAAATTACCACAAACTTGGCAATTTAACCAACCAGAAATTTATTCTCTCACAGTTTTGGTAGTCAGAGGTCTGAAATCAAGTTGTCAGTAGAGTTGGCTCTCTCTGCAGGCTCTGAAGGAGATTCCTTTCCATGTCTCTCTCCTATCTTCTCTCTCCTTGGTATTCCCTGGTTTGGTTGTTTTACTGACAAGGAAACTGGAGCACAGCAAAATTATGAAATACACCCAAAGTCACACAGCCAATAAGTGGTGGAGCTGGCATTTAAATCCAGCAGTCTGGCTCCAAGTTGTGCTATTACCACCCTGCTAGCTGCCTCTGTATAATCAATGCACAGAAAAGGACCTGGAAGTGTATATACTAAGGAAGCTGCCATATTGCCTCTGAATAGAAAGAGGTTGTAGGTAATTTTTATGTTCTTTTTGCTTGTATGGATTTCTAATTTTCTGAAATGAGTTTGTAATGTTACTACAATTTATAAATATTAAAAACTGCATTTTAAAAACAACATTATCTGCTCAGCCTATCATATAAGACCTACTTTCAGTTAGTGGGAAAAACAGGAAACCTTGTTACTAGATCCAACACTGTCACTCAAGGCACACAGTAAGTGCTTAATACAATTTGTATTCATTAAGCATCTACTCTGGTGTCAGACACTGTACTTGAAGCAATAAATGCTATTACTATTATTATTGTCAGTGTTACCTGTCCATCTTTAGACAAGTCAACAACACTTTCTGGACCCCAGGAAAGGATATTAGCATGAAGGTAACAATGACAACTGTGTTTTGATTGAATTATGGTGAATGGGGTGATTCTGCTCAAGCTTATTGGTCCTTTGGGGGGAAGTGATGAAGAAGGGATACTTGCCTTGTAAGAGAAATTTCCAAAGAAGCATAAAAGCTGAACTAGATAGAGTCCCTTCCAAAACACAAGAAGGATTTCCCTGAAGTTAGACTGGTGGCATAGTGGGTAGAGGGGATGAGTTGGGGATGTTGAGCATGAGGTTGCGGAGCCCCTCCCTCTACATAACAGAGGATGTTTCCCTGCCAGTGAGTAAGGCTGAGGGTTTAAGCAGATAAGGAGAGAGAAAGGACAAGGGGCTGGGCGAACAGCTGGTAATTGACTTGGCCACGTTGCCAGGTAAGGCGTGACCAGTCCTTTGGGAAGTTACTTGTTCTGTATCTTTAAAATGCCCTGAGGAAACTGAGACAAAATTGGCTAACACTGCAGAAACCCATTACTCAGAATCATCAGTGCTGTTGATTTTTCTCCCTCTTTACACTTTCTCTTCCTTGCTGGGCTTCCTAAATCCTGCCTAGACTCCAGCCTCACAAAGATAATCCAATTGCCCATGATCTTGACCCTAGACCCCTCTTTCCCCACCTTCCCAGACTTTGTTTTCTGTTCTCTTCAACTGCTGACCTACTGATGATCCAAGAGGATGCCAACTCCCAAACTCCGAAACCATGGACAAGATCTGATGCTTGTCTTCAGTCCCTGAGAATGACCTGGCCTGTCCCTGGACTCTGTTTATCATAAATCTCGACATCCTCAGTGGGATAATCTCTGTCATAACCCAATGGAACCGAGCTCAAGGTGTAATCTTAGACCTAGGCAAAGATGGTAATTGTGGATGCAATTGTGATAATTGTGGATGCAATTGACATAATCTGTGGGTCTAATTATTTTATGAAGCTAACTATAATTATTATAATCAGTCTGAAACAAACACAGTTAAATGCAAACAGTAAAACTTAATTCTGAGGGTTCTCTATTCATCTTCCATGACACCCCTCATGAGAAGTGCTCTTCTTTCACACCCACCACAAATTGCTGAGCAGCGAAGTTCCTGCTTCCCCTGGAATCTAGACACTGCTCCCTGAGAGGCTGCATGGTATAGTGGCATACATGTGGCCCCTGGGCTCAGAAAGCCCAGGGTTCAAATCACAGCCTTGTGTCTTATTCTCTATGTGCCTTGCTTTCCCCACCTGCAAAGTGGGGGAAAGTAACTATCCCCCTGGGTTGTGCTAAGGAGTAGAAGGTACATATACGAATTGGTGACTGCAGTCCCCACTCCGATTAGGCTTCTATACATTGTAGTCCTTGTTCCTGGAGTCAGGAACCAAGTGTAGGTTCTAGGCACCAAGCTCCCCTGGCTTCATCGCATTAAGGGGTCAATGACTCAGCTCTCCACTCCCCGGGAAATTTCAAGTAAGCACAAGCCCAGCTGAGTGTGTATGTGTGTCCCAGGTACAGGCCTGGGAGCCAGGCCAGGCAGGTCTCCAGAGAATTGCTGCTTTCTTCTCTCCAGAGGAGAGCACTGGGCCTGTTTGTTCACACACCTGGAAAAGGTTAGCAGCTTCCAGGACCCGCTGGACGTTCTGCTTGGTGATCAGCGCCTTGCTGGTGTACGTGTAGTCCAGAAGAGTGTGCATAGTCTCCGGGTCGACCCCTTTGATGATGATCCTCTCCTCATACTTTTCCTTTAGATCATTGCAGAACATGGCCCTGGGAGAGAGATGTGTGAATGTGAGTCCAACCGTGACCCTTGGTTCCAAATCTAAACAGACCCCCTTCAGACCTGTCTGCCCCCATGGGACAGTGAGGTTCCCAAGGTCGGGGCCTGGAGCGATTGCTCTCCGTCCCTCAGCACCCAGGACCCACCAGACGTTCCATGAGTGCTTACTGAACTAACGTGCCCTGCTCTGCTGGGCCCAGGTGTCATCCCCAAGGCAGTCCCAGATCTGAAGGGACACCAGGAGCCCTACTGGAACACCTGGTAGGATCTAGAGCTCCTTTATATTGGCCTAAAGTGTGGAATTCTTCCGGAGGCTTGTGACAATGCCAAAGCCTTTTCCCAGAAACTGTGCTAACTGAGGCAGTATCCACCAAGGTGGAGTGCTGGTGACAGAGTGTACTTTCTAGAGCTGGGACTTCCACCCCAACACAGATGGGATTATACCCCTAAATCCTGTTCCTACTCCCTTTGCCTCACCGCCCATTTATCTCTGGAAATCACTCCTCAGCTTCTTTCCCCTATTTCCTCATCTACAAAACAAAGGTAACTGCTGTGGTTTTCCAGGAACAAACATCAAAAAGTCAGGAAGAAAGACATTGAGAAAAGAGAGAGAGAAAGAGAGGAAGAAATCACTTGACAAGCTGATTTTTTTGTTTGTTTAATTTATAATTTTTGGCTGTGTTGGGTCTTTGTTGCTGTGCGCAGGCTTTCTCTAGCTGCGGCGAGCGTGGGCTACTTTTCATTGTGGTGCGCAGGCTTCTCATTGTGGTGGCTTCTCTTGTTGCGGAGCACGGGCTCTAGGCGTGCGGGCTTCAGTAGCTGTGGCTCACAGGCTCTAGAGCGCAGGCTCAGTAGTTGTGGCGCACGGGCTTAGTTGCTCTGCAGCATGTGGGATCTTCCCGGACCAGGGCTCGAACCTGTGTCCCCTGCATTGGCAGGCGGAATCTTAACCACTGCGCCACCAGGGAAGCCCTGACAAGCTGATGTTTGAACCTGTTGTTTTAGCCCATGAGATCTTCTCCCCAGGTCTCTCTCCGTCCTTCTTCCTGTCTTTGTTTTAATCAATAATAATCTTCCTACCCTTCTCCCTCCTCTTTTCTCCTCTCTCAACTGGCCTCTTCCCCCTCCCCAACAAGAATATGACAGCATGACACAGACAGCAATTGTGAATTCTGCAAAGTTAACAAATGCCAGCCTGGAACCAGAGGAACAGTGGTGTCATTTGGGCAGATGACTGATTTACAAGCCAGTTTTTTCAGCCATAAAGTCTCTTGGCCAGAGGGGCACAGAGCCATCTGTGGAACCACACATGTTGTAAGGTGAGGTCATGAAGCACCCAGCTGGCTGCCTCCTGATTCCACAGCGAACCCTGCCATCACGGCAACCACACAATTTCTTCCCAGCTCAGCCTCTCTTCCTGGGAGGAGTCAGACAACCTCACTCCCTAAAACCTCCCTTTGAGTCTCTAGAGCAGAGCTGCCCAATAGAAATATGATGCAAGCTGTATGTGTAATTTAAAATTTTCTAGTAACCGTAATTTTTACATAAAAAATAAGAGATAAAATTAATTTTAATCTTTTATTTAACCTAATACATACAGAAATATTATCATGTCAACAGGCAGTAAATATTTTTAGTTATTAATGAGATAATTTACATTCTTTTTTTTCATACTAAGTCTTCAAAATCCCTCAGGTATACCTTACACTTAAAGCACATCTCGATCCAGACCAGCCATAATTCAAACGTTCAATAGCCACATGTGGCTAGTGGCCACTGTAGTGGGCAGCGCAGCTCCAGAGTATCCGTCCTGAACTCTGCTGTTGGGTCACCCAGATCTGCAATCATCTCAGGGGGTAAAGTGAATGTTACCCACATGAATGTCGTGTACATGAATATATGGGTAACAGGACATTTAGCAGGAGAGGGTGGGCAGTGATGATGGGGTCAAACGAAGCTTCATGTAACTGAGGCAACATGTCAGTGGAATCCTACCAAAGTGAAATTTAGAAGTACCCCCTTCACCTAAAATGTGATTTTAAAATTCGTAGAAGGTGAATTTTGTTGAATCTGCATGATCTCAAACATTCTAATGAAAACTGAAAAAGTCTACTGTAGAGATGTTTTAATATTAAATGAGATAGGTATATAAATTGTCTAATTCAATGCCTTGCACTTCAAGGGGCTCTTCTGAAGCCTATGTATTTTGGGGGTCCCATGTGACATGATTATTGGGATCTCTGGGATCATTTGGACTCTTGATCAGGCTGTCACTGCTAGACACAGCTTCTGAATTCTCTTGGAATCAGTCACTGAATAACATCCTGGCCCAGCTCAGCCAATACTTAACTGGGTGTCTGGAATCCCCTGAAGCCAACCCTCAATAGCTAGTGATGTGTTAGGGGTCTGGGGGAGCAAGATGAGGGAGGGGAGGAGGCCAAGAAAAACAGAAGGCATACAGAAAGTCACTTTGACCTAGTCCTGCAAGGGCCCTCTGGAGAATACATTCCAGAGTTGTCCCAAAAAGAGGCAAAGAACCTGGGCTGTGATACTCCCGCACCTTGTGACAGCCTTAGTTACAGGCCACCCCAGGAGCAGGTAAATTCTCAGGCCCTTCTGGGTTTTGATGTGTGTGGGTGTGCATGTGCACAAGCAGCGTGATTCCAGGAGCCTAGGGGAGGGTGGGAAGAAGAGCTGCAGTGCTGGCTTTTGGAAGGTGGAGGGGCTGGGCTGTCTAGGCTCTGACGCTAACTCACCACGTGACTTTGTACAAGGGAGCAAACCTCAGTTTCTTCTCCTGTGGAATGATATAACAATAGCCCTGACCCCAGTGAGCTGCTGGGAAGAATAAGATAATTACCACTCACCAAGTGGCTGGAACAATACCCAGCACTCTCTAAGGGAAGGCATCTCAGACCAGGTCAGAGGAATCTCGGCAGGCTGTGGGAGATACTCGGAGCAGGCAGCCGACCGCACTCTGACTCACAAGCCGGGACCTGCCAGCGTTGGGCTTGGTCCAGTCAGGTCCCTGCACGGCTGTGCACCACCCATTCAGCATAGAATTAGGGCTAGGGCTTCTCACAAACTACCTTAGAGACACTAGCATGGTGTGGGCACACAGTAGGAGCTCAATAAATGTTCATGGGAGAGAGAGGAAAGGAAGTGCTCCAAAGACTGTCCTTCCTCTGGGGCTTTTTTGACCTGGTTTGGGTCCCAAAGTCCCAGCATTTCTCTGCTTTCCTCTGAGACTTTTTCACTGATTTTCTGCCACCTAAATAAACTCTCCTGGGCCCCAGACACCGTGCTGAACACAGATAACATGAAACTAAGGAGAAAACTACATATTTCTCGTAGACCAAACTCCTAGGCCTCCTGCTGCTCTCCAGGAGATCCATGGATACACTTTAGCAAAGTTGGGAACCCCTGGGCAAAATGGGCCATCCCTAGGTTTCCACTTTAATAACAGTAATCTCTCACATTTATGTGTATAGCCTTTGTAGGGCAAACAGCATCATCTCTTTTGATTATTATACCCATTTTATAGGTGATAGACTGAGGTAAAAGTTAAGTGAATTGCCTAGGACCTTACAGGTTGTCGGCAATAGAATGGGGACCAGAACCTAGGACTTTGGGCTCTTAGTCTGGAGCTCACCAGTGCACTAAAATGAAGAAAATCAGCAGGAATCCAAAGCCATCTTTAGGGGGTCAAACTAAGTTTCACTGAGTGAACCAGACCACATTTTGCTCCCCAAGAGCACAGCTGGGTTAGTTACTAACCATTTCTCCCTTAGCTTTTACAGGAGGTAAATAAAATTTTTGTGTAATAACAATACTTTCTAGACAGACACTGACCAAGTCTCATGAGATTCTTGTAAAACAGAGGTGGCTATGAAGATCCTCTTTTTACAGTTAGAAATAATCTCAGAGTAGGGAGTCAGTTGCCCAATACTTCAGCAGTGAGTCAGTGCCAATCCCGAAATAGAGCTCATCTCCAACAACAGCCATAGAAGACAGCCATGGGCCCAAAAGTCTCCTGGAATGAAGTCAGGCCATGGCCCCATCACTCTGCCTGGGCTTCACTCCCCACCAAGCTCTGCCAACCTCACTCCTGACTTCATTCAGGTCTCTACTCAGACGTCCCCTCCTCAGGGTGACCATCCCTGACGCTCAGTCTAAAATAGTCACTCCCTGACATCATCTCCTTTGTTTTTCTTCATAACCCTGTAACAACCTGAAATTATATTACACATCTATTGTTAGCAAGTTTAATAATTGTCTCCCTGCTAGAATGTGAGCTGAGTGAGGGCAGGGGTTGTGCCATGTTCAACGCTATATCCCTGAGGCTAGAATAGTGCCTGGAACCTAGTAGAGACTCAGTAAATATCTGGAGAGAGAATAAATGAATGAATGAATGAATGAGCTTGTGCTTCTAGCCCTCGTATGTTTGCTTTTGACAGGAATCTGCACCTCCAAGAATTATCAAACACTCTCTGAAGGATGAGGCTGAAGAGGCTGCCCGTAGAGAACTCCCAGCACACCCCTGAGTCTAGGGCCTGGAGCTTAAAGAGGACACACCCACACCAGAACTTTCCACTCACAAATTCAATGAGTTCTTGATGCTCCGACAGTTCCTAAATGTCATCCACTCAGGATTTTTCAACAGCCCAGCTTCGCTATGGCCCACCCCCTCCCCAGGCCTCCACACCTGCCACTGAACTTCCTGCTTCCTGAACCTCTAACCCCAATCACAGACCTATAAACAAATATTCACCTCCACCACCCCCACTCTCTCATCCTTAGACCAGCTCCACCCATGCTGACCCCTGCTCTGTTCATCTTCTAATCCCTTCACCAACCCATTCATACCAGGAGCTAACTCTTCTGCATCAGTGAGGTATTCAGGGTTGGAAATAGCTCTAACACTGGTTGCAAACTGAATTAAATTCTACTTAAGGTTATATGTCTCTATGTATAAATTAGCTAAAAATATTTTTAAATTAGTAATCATGTGCTGCTCAAAGAACATTATATTGTTAAGAAAGGATTATTGGATATAAACCCAATATGGCCAATCAAAGGGGTTTCCACTCCAAAGGAAGCAGGGAGTCAGCAGATGCAAGGGTGACCTAGCAAGGGATGACATCACTATAGTTCCCCAGCACCTCTAAGCTGAAGACACCAAACCTTCCACCTGCCATTTCCTAGACAAAGGAAGTATGTAGACATTTGGCTCAGCCAAGTTTCTGACCTCAAGCTGTTCCCTAAGCCCTACCACGTAGACCCTGTCCCAACACATGAGTCCTGCCCACATCCTTGGCCTGCAGACACTCCAGCCTCAAGGACAGTGGGTCTCAAAGTATATTCCATGGATAGCTTGCATCAGAATTCCTGGGGTGTTTGCTAAGAATGCAGAATTCTGAACCTCACCCACCCTAGACCTACTGAATCAAAATCTCTGGCAGTGGGAATATGAACGCTATTCAGCTCACCCGGCCGCCACCCATAATTGTTTTGCAAACCAAAGTTTAAGAACCAATGCCCTAGAGAGAGGTCACCTCACTTTCCAACCCAGCTCCCCTTGGCTCACCCTGAGAATGAGGAGATTGGACAAAAGTCCAGGTCGAGGAAATAACTGGCTGTGGTTCTGGGACAGACATGTCCTTGAAAGTCTTCCCTCCCTGTAGATTCTCATCTTCTGAGATCCAGTCCTCCTAGAATTCCATGAGGCCTAGGGCTGGCCCCCAAATTGGAAGTGGGGATGGGGGTAGTACTCCTCTTCCACTTCCCAACCTGGTGGGGTTTTAGATGGAAGCAGGTCTTGTCCTGGCCTCTTAAGTCTTTCTCTAACTTAGCTGTTTATACAGAGCCCCCGCAGCTTATACTCAAGTAACACATTTCATTAGATGTAGTAGTTCTGAAACAGGATGTGGTGGCAAAACCCTATTAGTCACAAACAGTGCACAATTCCCTGTTCTTATCTGCTGTGCACATGTAAATCTCACACAACTGGAGGGATGTCTTCAGAGGAGG
The DNA here is from genome assembly GCF_965194805.1 of Balaenoptera borealis. Taxonomy (NCBI): domain Eukaryota; kingdom Metazoa; phylum Chordata; class Mammalia; order Artiodactyla; family Balaenopteridae; genus Balaenoptera; species Balaenoptera borealis. The sequence goes on along the minus strand of NC_138862.1, from coordinate 83,898,276 downwards.
ATTGGGAGGTTCATGGGCATCTCTCTTTCCACTCCAGAGACATGACTAACAGCACTTTGTTGTCTCTCTCTGGGGCCTGGAGTCAGCTCCCTGAATTCACAGCTGCTGGCTCAGTATTTGCCCCAAACTGACAGACGAGCTGGGAGCCCAGAGCTGCCCCCACCTGACTCTAAGCATCATCAGACCTCAGAAGAACTGCTTCTCCTAAGCTCCTTGCCCAAGTTCACCATTCCTCAAGGATGCTGAACATGTACCCCTAGGGGACCAGAACGCCAGCCATGTTTCTATAGAATCAGAGTCCCTCTCAGCCCTACTGGACCATTGCTGAGGCCTCTGCATGCCATGGATGGCCTCAGCCCATCCAAATTTGTGACAGAAAGAAGGGCTTGTACTGACCTGCAAGGTCAGGCAGGATCAACATCAGTCACAGCAAATGCTTGTGGCCAGAATTCAGCAATGATTCAGCCACAAAGATATAACGGAAAGTTCTTGTTTTGGCTGCCCAACATCATTCCTAATCACTTTAGGAGGAGGAACCAGATTTTCCTTTGGGGAACGACCCCTCCTCCAATACCAGTCTGGTAGGATGTCTCCCAAGCCACAGTGATTGGGTCACAGGTGGGCACAGGAAGAAGCCAGTCCAGTTGAAACCAATTCCAGAACTTTCTCTGGAATTATTGGGAAAGAGAAGCTCTCTTCCCACTGCAGTTGCTGAGCTGAGAGAAATAAAAGTTCAGAGCTGCTGGAGACCTTCTTGCTTCCATGTGTGAAGACCCCCCTGAGAGAGAGACCAACACAAAGGAGAGACAAGAGACAGACTGTGAAACTGAGCCCTGATCACATTATATGAGCACAATGATCCAACTAACCCTGAAACCAATACCACTGGACTTTTAAATCATGTGAGCAAATAAATTCTTTTTTTATATGCTTGAACCAATTTGAACTGAATATCTGCCGTTTGCAATGCACAGTCCTGACTGACACAAATGGACAAGAGAAATCCTGAATAAAAAATGGGACCAAATGCTAAAGAAGACTAAATAAAAAGTGCCCAGAAAAAGAAATGTTAAAGTACTCTCAACATTGCTATACAAGGCTCTTCACAGTCTGATCTGTGCACCACTTCCCCATCCCATGATGTATCAATAGCTAGCAGTTTCCAACATGTGCCTCTGTTTACATCAACACCTTTGGGCTGCAGACAGGACTCTCTATGTACACTCTATAGGGCCTATTTTTAATGTGTCTTTTCCCTCTATTAGATTCATGAGGATCTTAATGGCAAGGGTTGGATTTTATTTCTCTCTCACTTCTTATTTACTGGCCCATAGTAGGCACTCAATATTTGTTGGATGGATGGATGAAAAGGAAGCTACACATGCAGCTCAGTCCTATACTTGTTCCTGTAGGCCAAGTGGACTCCCCTTGTCTCCAAACCCACATTTCTCCTCTAACTGCCATGAGAATAAATAACAAGGACCTCCAAGACCAACTGATTGGAGCAAACTATGTGTGTGAAGAGCTATATTTTCCAGTGATTCTCCAAATCAGAACCCCAAGCCCATGGTGTTTATCCTAAGCCTTCCTATCTGAGATTTTACATTACAAAACATCGTGGTTGTTCTTCACCTTAATTTGCTTTTGCACATCTTCCACTTCCTCGCCCAAAGGTGAAACCTGGCTTCTGCTAACGAAATACCGCTTCCCTCACAACCCTCTTCAATGAGGTCTGCTCTGATTCTCACTTCCCTTGGTCTGGGAGCAGAGTCAACATTTGTGCTTGCTACACACTGCCACATCCTGACTAGGCTGTTGCCCTGGAGGCTCCTTGTCACTCTCTTTTTCCAAACATTTTCCATCTCAACCCCACCCCCCAGTACCCCACGTTGGTTTCCTTATGGCCTCCATGTCATTATCCAGAAATCAAGGATCAGCCTCTGCTTAGAGATATTTCTGAGCGTTCCCTGGCTCTGACCACTTAAAAACATGCGAACTGGTCCCAATCTTCACCACAAGGTATTCAAATGTTGAGGCTTCCCCAGTCCTAAAAGTTATCCCTACTGTGACAGGGCAAAGATGATCATATATGTGTTCCAGACTTCTCCCACCACCAGCTGCCACAGAGGAATCTGGACTGCCAGGCCTGTTCTTTGGGCTTTTATGATACAGAATCCAGAAGAAAGTGGGAGGACGAAAGGAGATCTTCTAGCTGGGGATGGAGAGGAGTTTTGAAGCAAGTGGCAAAGGAGGAGTTACCTCAGGCTGGGGTACCCTCAGGGCTGCCCAGACGGGGCCAGAGTTGGGGCTGACATCCATCTGCACTCACCAAGCCTTGAGCCCTGATGTGGACAGCAACAGTCCCCAGGGAAAGAAGCACATATTTCTAACTGGTCCACCCAGACAGAACTTTTAAAATTCATACAAAGATATCCTAAAAGCCAGCAGCGATCAGAGATGTGGATAAGAGAGGGGAACAGATTTTAATAGCTGTGGTGTGTGTCTCCCTCAAAGTGTTAAAAACGCACACACACCAGTTCAGAGCTTGAGTTACTTTGAAATTACTTGTTATGGGACTTCCCTGGTGGTCCAGTGGTAAAGAATCCGCCTTACAATGCAGGGGACGTGGGTTTGATCCCTGGTCAGGGAACTAAGATCCCACATGCCTCGGGGCAACTAAGCCTGCGTTCCACAACTACTGAGCCTGTGCTCCTCAACTAGAGAGCCCACGTGCTCCGGAGCCCGCATCACAACTAGAGAGAGAAAAAACCCGCACGCCACAACTAGAGAGAAGCCCGCACACCACAACTACTGAGCTCGCGTGCCTCAACTAGAGCCCAAGCGCCGCAAACTACAAAGCCCACATGCTCTGGAGCCCACGCACCACAACTAGAGAGAGAAAACCCGCACACTGCAACTAGAGAGAAGCCCACACACCACAACAAAGAGCCCACGCACCGCAACGAAATATCAGCATGCCTCAACGAAGATCCCGCGTGCCGCAACTAAGACCCAATGCAGCCAAAAAAATAAATTAAATAAATAAATAAATAATAAACAAATCTTTAAAAAAGAAAGAAAGAAAGAAATTACTTGTTCTGTTTCCAGGTTTTGCTCTACAATGGGGTGGCACGGGTGGGTGGAGGACTGATAAAATTACACTACCTTCTCTTTCTCCTTCCAGTCTTGAAGCTCAGAGAAGAATGGTTTGTCTTCCAGTCCCCCAGCCCTGCTTTCTTCCTCCCCTTCTCACCAGTCAGTGCTTCCCCCCTCCTTTCTGTCCGGCTCTCTGTTGTCTGGCTGCCTTGAGGGCCCTTAGAGAGGACTCAGAATGTCACTTGAGACTGTCTCCCCATCCCCACTGCCTCAGCCTTAATTCCGACCTCATTTCCTCTACCTGTAATTTCTGCAACCACCTGAGGGTCTCCCTAGATTATCAGGGCCTCCACATCACCGCCCAAAGGGCTAACAGAGTGGTTGGATCACTCTCCTCATTAAACACTCTTCCCCGGCTTCCCACTTCCTATAAGGTACATTTCAAACTCTCCATCCTAACCTAACAAACTTTTCATGCTACCCTACCCTGCCCATCTCTCTTGGCCTTCTTGGTCCACACATATTCTTTACTCCAACTTTAATCTTCTACCTGTGGTCCCTGTCGTTACGCTGCATGATACTTTCCCAGATGTGGCTTTTTTTGGCCTGGAACACTGCTCCCTTTCTCCCCTTTTCTTGGTCCCGTTGGCCCAATGCCTACTCATCATTTAAAACTCTGCTCAGATATCCCCTCCTCCAGGAAGGCTTCGCTAACTGCTTTTTCTCCAGTCTGACTTTGTCACTGGCAAAGCCCACTGGGGTCCCCAGGGAAAAATAAGATGGAATCTAGCTGATAAGATAAGGTCTAACGTCTTCTTTTGTGTTTAGTTTGCCTGTAGGAGGTCGTGTGCACAGGCCTTGCACCTAACTCGTCGGATTAGAGTTCCCTGGGCAGAAACACCGGGCTGGACACCTCAGCTCCCAGACTGTGAGCAGAAGCGCTGCACTCAACACCGCAGTTCAAGAGGACGGGGGGCCCTTGAATTGTGTGCAGAGATGCTGTGCCCCGCGCTGCAATTCGGAATGTGAGCAGTGCCCCTGCGCCAGCCCAGCGAGAACTTGGTACCCTCCCCTCCGAAGAGAGTCTTATAAAAGCAGCCCCACCCATGGCCTCTCGGGAGAGTATGTGCTCTAGAGTGACAGCTGGCACTTCTCCATTCTCTGATCAAAGAATAAATCTTTCCTTTGCTTCAGAACCAAACTCAGTCTCGTTCTATGGGCACAAGCGACACCAGGCAGGAGGACCCTTGTTGGGGCACGACTCTAAAGGGTCGGTAACAATTCCATGCCCCTTCCATAAGCAGAGCTCTATCATATCCCTTATTACCCAGTACTGAAACATTGATTTACCTGTCTCTCTCTTCCAACTTATTGTGATTTCGAAGTCAAGCAAGAACCATAACTCATTCATCTTTGTACACTCAGTGCCTGGCCTTGATAAATTTGTGCCAGTTGAATGAATACATGAATGGGTAAGTGGGTAGAATTTCACTAAACCCGCTCAACACCATAGTACTGAAAGCTTAATATTTTGTGCCCCCAACCCCCAGATATTTGCACCTTAAGAGAGGTTATATGATCCGGTGTTCCTCAATTAAAGGCCTACAGATCACTAGTGGTACACGAAGAAGTGTGGGAGGAGTGCAGTTTTTCACAGCAATTACTAAGAATTCTCCCCCGCTCCTTCTTCGGGGTCATCTGTAAAATAGACATCGTCTGCCAAGCCAACCTGCTATCCTGAGCTTTAAGGATACTGCCAGTCACTTGAGAACTTTCCTAAATTTCCTGATCTCCATTCTCTTTGTCCTGTTTCTTTCGTGCGCTGTGTCCCCCAACCTCACCTTCCTGGAACTATTCACCAGGCATCTGCTCCTCCCCTAATTCCCCCAACACCAGCCCCCTGCAAGCCTGAGCTTGCTCTACATGACATGACCTCTTGAATGCCAGTCAGCTCTTACTTGACCCTAGACCTGGATCATTATATGCAAAGCTGCTGATCGTTAATTTTTATAGATCCCTGAGTGTCTCCTCAGAAAAAGCTATGATGCAACTTTTGGTTTGATAGTGTGGTTTTTTTTTTTGGCTGCATGGCATGCGGGATCTTAGTTCCCCAACAAGGATGGAACCCGTACCCCCTGCAGTGGAAGCAAGGAGTCTTAACCACTGGGCCGCCAGGGAAGTCCCTGATTGTGTTTTAAAGTCAAAACAGTGTCAGAACTCCTGCAATTATTGTGGCCTTGAAGCTTTCCATAAAAGTTACATGTACTAAAAGAATAAAAGAATCCTTACAGCTGGCAGAGGACATATAGGTTGGCTAAATGATATTCTTTCATAGCAACAGGGATTTATCTTTATACAGAAATGGCTTCTCCAAAAGAACTTGAGACGGCTTATACTAAAGCAGCAGAGGTATTATAAAATAAAACAGTAACAACAAAAAATAAGAAGATAAGAACTAAGGAATTAAAGTAGGAGGAGAATATATCACGGAAACCTAGGCTAAGGAAAGCTAATGCACTGAGCTTCCTGACAGCCAAAGCAAATACAGAAGTAAAACAAGTTGGCTAATTAAAAAGTAAGCCAGGATCTGTTATCCGTCTTTAATGGATATTTATTTTTCCTTTTGTCCAGTACCCCACCCCTCCTCTTTCTGGAAAATGCTCTTCTCCCCACCCAGGTCTCACTCAAACTATGTGGTTCAAGTAGAAGCTCTCACCTTTTCATAGACATCTCTCTCTCTCTCTCTCTCTCTCTCTCTCTCTCTCTCTGTGTCACACTCACACACACACACACACAGACACACACACACACACTCACCTCTTCATCCAACAATAAACTCCTGAGCTAAGTTGGGCTGACCGTTGTGCCCCATGTTCCTGACGGTGATTGGTCTAGGACTGGGTAATTGAATGGAACTGAGCCAATCATGGTCTAGGACTGGGTAATTGAATGGAACTGAGCCAGTCAGTCTTTCCTGGGGACTTTCAAACTGAAGCTAGCCTCTCAGTTTCTCCCTAGAACAAAAGCTGGGAGAATTGAGTCTCAGAGCTGCCAACAGGCAAATTCCCCATCATGAGGCAGAAGTGCACCTGAGTAATCCTATCTGAGAGAGAAGCCAAATGGTTGGGAAGAAATCTCCCTGACTGCATTCAAGGCCTTTGTTCCTCTTCCTCCTTGGCTCTGCTACATTCTGGCCCTTCCTATGCTTTGGTTATGTGACCAAATACCTTCCTCTTTTGCCTAAGCTGGTTTGACTTTGAGTTCCTAACCCTTGCAACCAGGGGAATGCTGACTAATACAGGAACATTGAGCAATGAGATGGATGGTGAGCTCCAAGGAGGTTTTACCAAAAACACAGATGTTCTGCATCTGGCCATCTCTTCTCAGGGACTGTTTGGCATTTACTATACTAGAATTTAGTTCTGTAAAGGCATTTTCATAAAGAGACTGTTACATATCCATGTACTTGATGAAGGGATAAAGCTCAGAAATTAAGATGTAAATGATGAAAGTATTTCTCTGTTGTGTTTTAGTTGAATGCTGCACGGAACATTATTCAAAACTGGAGAAGAATATTTTTTTCTGTTCTTGATTGAAAGAAGATCCACATGCCCTAGACACCAGGGTGGAGATGATAGAGCTTACATTTTATTGAAAATTCAAATGACCTGATTGCACTTCTGCCCTAAGGCAGCAACCTCTGCCCAGCATCTTCCAATCCTAAGAAAGGTCTGCAGGAGTCACTTTGTAGGCATAGCACATCTGTGTCCAGATGGTCACATGAGTGACCTATTGAATCCACAACATTCTGAAGCATTTGGATGTTCTCCCTGCTCCTTCTAATTTTTCCTATGGTGACCACACTTTATCATCCTTCCCTTTTCTAAAGTTGTGCAATGGCCTCCCAACTCTTTGAGGACTTCCTGCTCTGACCAGGATGCCGCTTAGTGACAGAACCTGCAGGAGGAATATCAAGTTTTTATTCATGTCAAACATTTGCAGGGCGTCTGCTGAATGCCAGCTACTGCAGTGGTCGCTCACGCTTTCAGCCTGATTCTAGTCCGTATATGATGGGTGAAGCCAGGTACTCTCACAGGTATGCCCAGAGCTACCCACAACTTGGAGGGACAGGAGGAAGGAAAGTGCAGGTAATTGTCCTCTTGTCTTCTAGGATCTCAGAATCCTTATCTCTGATGCATATGTAACAAGAGCAGTGGAATTCCCTAATACTTGTTTATCTCATACTACTTTAAGCCCTATTCTGCCTCTGATGCAGGCCTGTCACATAGTCGCTGCATATAACGGACCCTTGGCAATTTTTGGTTGCCCAGCACCTGAAACCCTCCTGAAGTGTGGCAAATCTCCCTCTGAATGAGATGTAGTTTGTGGCAGAAGCCACTTCCCTATCCAGAAGCTGCAAAGCCAGATGCTCACTTTCCAGCTTGTCACAGTTAATACCCTAAACATGTGTAACTCAGACTTGACCAATCAGCTAAACCAACACCAGGCCATGAACTGGGAGCTGGTGGTGCAGAGGCAGGAACAGAGGAAAACCTGTTCTGGTAGAGGCAGCAGAAGCAGCAGCAGCCTCCAGTTTCCCGAGACTGCAGTGGCAGCAGTGCCAGGGGCCACAGCCGTGCTAGCATTGGCCTCCAAGGCCCTGCAGCAGCAAGGGAGTCCTCCCCACAAGGGTTCTAGGTGGCTTTAGGTTGTGGTCCTGGCCACTGCCTGGCCTCCCTTGCTCCTGTCTGTTTTCTGAGTTTGGTACTCCAGCCTTCTGGAGGATTCTGTGAGTTACCTACCTACATCCCCTTCTCAAAAGAGCCAAAAAACAAACAAACAAACAAACAAAACAAACAAAACAAACAAACAAACAAAAAGAGCCAATTGATTTCTATTCCTTGGAACTAAGAAATATGACTTATTACCATGCATAAAATGTTTAGGCAAATAAATGCATGAGTGAATCTGTTTTATTATGTGTATTTCACAATAACTCACAGGGATAGGTAGACACAAATCATCAGCCTCCCTGTATTGTTGATAATGGTGCTGAGCCTCAGAGGAGCCAGACGATTCCTCCAACATTTGCACAGCCAAGAAGTGGCAGGGTCTGGACTCAGATTCCAGTGACAGAACTTTAAGATAGTGTTCTTTCCACTATATCAACAGTTATTGGTTCCAGCCCCAATGATGTCCCGTACGTTCTTGAGGTCCTATACTTTGAAAGCATACTGTCTCTTCACCTCACACCCTGACCTGCCTCCTTATTTCTCACTTAGCGCTTTGACCCAGGCCAGTGCCCTAAGGCATGCTGGGTCTTTGCTACCAGCATCTGTCAGCTCAGCCCCCAGACACAAACTGGGTGAGTGTTCCTACTATATCCTGCCTGTGCATGTGTGTGCAAGCACACAGAGGCAATAATTTTTACATCTTCTCCTCATTTTCAGCTTATGTAGGCCACACTAGTGCATGGCAGGGAAGGGGAATTGATGGTCTTGCACAGGAAATGTCCTAACAGCCATATTTCTGCCCAGTGGAGAAGTCTGTTTTCAGTTTGGATCCCAATAGGGAAACCGTTCTTCCTAGCAAAGTGAATTCTCTGGAGGGTGAAATGGAGATTGCCAACATTGTGAAGATTAAATAAAATGAAAAAGAATCCAACAAAGTTCCTGGCATGCAATGAATGCTAAAAAAATGTTAACCTTTCCACTTTCCAAGCTGTGAAAAGTACTTAATACAAGGTGTTTATTACTACATACTTTATAAAAACAAAATTTTGGAAGCAACCTATATTCACGATGAATGATTTTCATATTATGCTTCTGTTAAAAATGGTAGCTATATAAATAAATAAATAGTAGTTATGAAAACTATGGAGCACTACGGGGGAAAGGTTATAAGAAAAAAGGGTGCAAAGCAAGATGCGAATTATACATTAACTATGTTTACAAGTATATTAAAATATGCAGATGAAAAATGTAGAAGAACAATACCAAAATGAAAATTAACTTTATCAGAAAGTTCCATAATCCCTTACCCTAAAATCTTACAGCTGGATGTGCTTTGGTATTCAGAATTGTTTGGCTATTACCATATCATGAATACTACATAGTACCTCCAGCACTCCTTAATCGAACACATTAGCACCTCAGCAGTGAATATATGAATAATTGTCCTAAGTGAAATAATAAAGACTCTAAGTAGCCTCTTCTCAGTTCAGAAGAGGAGATGAGTGGGGTTTCAGTTGGATTTGGCCATCTAATAAATTATGAAAAACTTTTCCATTTTCAGCACTTTGGAGATTTTGAAATTGCAGATAAGAGATTATAGACCTATATTACTTAAATATTAACCACCATATTGGTTCTGCCAAAAGGACAATGTTAAAGTGTAAAATACAGAACCCAATGCCAGAAGTACAATCATCAGTCCGTTTGAGTTCATCAGCAGTACCCACTGTGGCAGTAGCAATCCTCAATGTTTTTGCCATTAGCCAGATTTTCAATCCAGACCCAGATGGCTGTAACTCATCCTTGTTTATTCTATCCCCTGCACTTACTGGCTCCTTTCTAGATATCTTACGTCATTATGGAGAAAATGCAAAGGATTACATATAAACAGAAATTATGAGTAGCCTCTTGCCCCCATTTCTGCCATCCAATTCATAGGTTGTGCCCACAATACCCTTCCCATTCCTGGCCTTGTGCTTGATTTTTGTAGCTAGTGGTTAAAGTCCCCTCATCATAGCTTCAGGGAACCAGACCCAGAGACTGAGGTACTGAGGTGCAAGGCAGGGGCCAAGGAGCAGCAACAAAGGAACTTGCTGTTGACAGCCTCAGCCTGGAAGCTTATATATTCATATAGGAAGAGCCAGCCATCACGTAGGACTGAGTAGCCTGATGACCCCTCCCTACATCAGCGCTACCCCCCTCCCTCTGCCAACCCTGGGAATCACAGCATGGTTGCCCTCATGGGTCAACATCAGAATTTGCCATATTCTGCAGTGAGTTGCTCCCCTGCAAATGGACAGAACCACTGGCTTAAATGGAGATCACTTGGGAAGTGGGGCCCTGTATGCAGGATGCACAAGCACTTCTAATGACTTTGATATGGGGACCTGTCCAGAGGCAAGACACAAATGGCAGCCTTGGAGCAATCTTATAAAAGACACTAGTAATCTTATAAACTTTTAAAAAAACATTATTATAAATGTTAAATCTGTGCTTCCCTCGATTTTTCTAAGCTTTGTTCTCCCTCACCCTTTTCTCAGCCTCAACTCTACGTGTTTTCTCAGATTCCTCATTCCATTGCAGACTTTTAAATAGGCCCCCAAAGGGACCTCCATTGTCTGAGTTACTAATATAATTCCTATTTACAGCCACCGTGGTTACATATGCAGCTAGACAACAACTGGGCAGCAGGTTCAGAGAAGCTGTATAGGGTAATGGAAGTGATAAAGAAGTAGTAGATCCTCTGATGCATTTGGACCACATGAAAGATCACTGTGGAGAGGCTGTGAGCAAAAGATACCCCGAAAACTAAGCAAATGGAAAAAAGAGTGAATTATTAACTTCAGGAAAGACAAGAAGGTTTACAAGAAAGAAAATGTAATCATAAAACACAATTTGGCTCAACAGGAAACAATGTTTTCATAGATATAATGTAAACTCTTAATCCAAGTGTATCAAAAATGTGATAACATTATATTGAGAGATTATAGGGAAGGGAAGGGAGTTAGGTATAAGTTCTAAATCCTTATCAGACCTACTAGAAAATTAATAAATGATGTCTAACACTGAGAAATGAAGGAAGAGCAGTATAAGAGTATTTTGTAGAAATATAAATATAATACCAGAAGAAAGAGAAACAGCTAAATTTTGAAAATGGTGGGCTCTAGTGACCAAGACTGAAGGGTGGAGGAAGTGAAGAGGAATTTTTGGTTTTCATTATAAGCCTTTAAATACTATTTGAGGGCTTCCCTGGTGGCGCAGTCGTTGAGAATCTGCCTGCCAATGCAGGCGACACGGGTTCGAGCCTTGGTATGGGAAAATCCCACATGCCGCGGAGCGGCTGGGCCCGTGAGCCACAACTACTGAGCCTGCGCATCTGGAGGCTGTGCCCCGCAACAAGAGAGGCCGCGATAGTGAGAGGCCCGCGCACCGCGATGAAGAGTGGCCCGCGCTCGCCGCAACTAGAGAAAGCCCTCGCACAAAAACGAAGACCCAGCACAACCATAAATAAATAAATAAATAAATAATTTAAAAAAAAATTTTTAATTTAAATACTATTTGACTCTTTGTTAACTATTTGCACATAGTACTTTGATAAAAATTAATTTTGATTTAAAAAGATATAAATGAAAGTTTGAAAGGTTATGAAATGAGAGTTCATAGAAATAGAACTGCAGATGACCCTTAAACATACGAAAAGATGTTTGACCTTATAAAAAATAAGAGAAATACAAATTAAAACTAACCTGAGATACTGTTTCTCATCTATCAGATTGGGAAAAACCCCAAAATTAGATGCCATCCTCTTTCGGCAAGGCCATGGGGAGTGCAAAATTATTGAACCCCTATTAAGAAGAATCTGGCAATATCCACTAAAACCGCAGATACATTTTTCTTTGACTCAGCAAACCCTCTTTTAGAAATGCAACCCCAGACACTCCTGAATGCATATGAAATGACGTATAAGATTATTTATTATAACATTGTTTATAATAGCAAAAAATTTGAAACAATCCAAATGTCTATTAACAGAGGATTGGTTAAATAAACTATGGTTCAATCACTTAGTGGAAATTATTTTTCTCAATGAATAAAGAAAAAAAACCCTACATAATTTTATAACCAGCTTCAGGCCCTCCAGAGCACAGAGGGCTGTTTCAGAAGCTTCTCAGACAGAGCAGACTTTCTGTCCTTTCAAAGTCTGAGCATAAGAGGAACTTGGCTACCAACCCTTTTCAAAATCTTAGAAACAAAGCAAGACAGGCGGTGAGGCAATGTCAGACTTAATGTCAGTCCAAGTCCCACTTGGGCACTGTGTTAACTGAGACACTCCAAGTTTTGGTTCCTCATCTGGAAATGGGGAGACAACTCCCCACCTCAGGGGGGTTGTCACGAGGGTTAAGTGGGACAGTGTATGTGACACAGGTGGCACAGGGCCTGGCCCACAATAAGTATTCAACAACAGAAGTTATTTTTAATAGTAGTACCAGAAAAATGAATCTTGTCTCCAGGACTGTGGTCATTATAGGAGGACAGTCACCTTGGAAATACCAAAATAAGAATCAAAAGAGAATGGAAGGAATTTCCCTTCGTAACCACGCAGCTTGGGAAGAGACTCTTCATCCACAGGCAGACAGTGCACCGCATGGCTGCCTCCAACTTCTCGTTGCCCGTTGCTGCCTCTGGGGCTGGCACACACTTTCCCTAAGCATCCTACATCAGCAGGGTTGGAAAGACCTGGGCCCAAACACCTTCTGTTTAGACTGAGAAACCCCAGGACTGGAGAAAGCATTGATGTACTCAAGAGCACACAACCAGCGGTCCTGTTTCATAGCCAGGTCAAGCAGCTAATGAAATTGCTAATCGGGCATATATTTTATAATAACAGTTTTCTAGTGACCCAAAACAAAAAGAATAAACCTGAAAGTGAGTGCTCAGCACATCAGCTAAGTTGACTCTCATTCATTTCTGAAAGGGGTTGTGATCAATGTGAAATCATATGATCAATATTGGTAGAGTGAATAATGTGTTTATCTATGTCAACCCAGCATTATGGCCGTGCCTACACTTTACCTTTTATATACTTCTTGTGGAATAAAGCCTCCAATCTAGAGGCAGTTTGTATTGCAACAAAAACAAAAATTTCTAGAATGTGCTCAATCCTTGCTCCAGCAATGACTAGATATGTAATGTTGGGTTTCCATTTCCTCATCTGTAAAAGGGCATATCAGCCACCTTCATCATGCTGTTGCAAAAATAAAATCAGATAACTGTCTGTCTGGCATATAGCAGGCCCTGCTTCCTACAAACCCATATACCCTCTTGCCTCGTACACATACGGGACCTAATCAGTCCCACAGCAACCTGTCGACCTTGCTTTTTGAATTCCAAAGATTTTCCCCTAAGCATATCAAAAAATGAAAAAATAAAATACCTTCCATGATATTTACATAGGTAAATAGTTTTTAATTTCCTCAGCCAGAACAAAGAGTTAAGAAGAATCTTAATAAGAAGAATTACAAGAGTATTTCTTTTTCAAGGTCTCCAAATACATTTTGCTTCCACATTTCCCTTGGGGACTGGTTCCCACCATGTCTACATCAATCTGGAGAACTCTGGATCCAGCGGAATTCACTGGGTTCCTGATTCTCCCACATTCCTACCCCCAAGCATTTGCCCACTACACAGCTCTTAGCTGAACTAAGCAGAATGAGGCGAAGAATTTCAACAGAGATATATTGAGCATCTACGAGATGCTAGGCACTATGTGAGACTCTTTTCCCCCTCATATTTAATTATCACAATAATCCTGAGAGGTAAGCATTATTGTCCCCATCTTACAGATGACAAAACAGAAACTCAGAGCATTAAGTGATTTGCCTCAAGTCCCAGGCTCAGGAAGGGGCAGAGTGGGATGGAACCCAGATCCCTTGAATTTGTTGTAACTAGTGGCCTCTCACTTCTAAAGCACCTTTGTAACTGCTTTCCCTTCCTACCCACTCGCTGCACTTAAACAGAAACCCCTAATTTTCAGCAAGTCATTGGATAACTTTAAATGAGTGGCCACATTGTTTTCTCTACATCTATTGGTGAACAAAGACAGCATTATGTTTCCAACACACTAGTCAGGTGGTGGAGGGAAAATCCCCATAACTTCGGTAATTTTCCACCCTCTGGAAGAAAGACATATACACATTAAGGTTCACCATAATGTATAAACATTGCCTTTAAATGATGCAAGCTCTCTTAATATGACTTAAATTCTAAACTTGAACGTTTAATAGCTTCCTTTTTTGAATCTTGAATAGACACACAAACAGAAATAAATATACAAACCATAAATGCAAGAGCCAACTAGTTACACTGGGCTCTCACATCAATACAAACTTCCCTGATGACCTGCACCCAATTTGACTCTGGTCTAAGCGTGCTGACCTGAAATAGTTGCTGGCCGCGGCAAGCACCACGCGGTGGCAGGAGAATTCCTGAATGTCCACACACAAGATGACGTCTGTCAGAGCGTTTTCCACTCGGAGGGTCTCCAGGCCATTCTGCAGAATTAAGGAGAGTCCAGTGTCGTCAAATTTTACCTTATCCCCATTTAAGATTTCTACCAGGTCTCCCCTTTTCTGGGAAGGCTCATCTGTAGAAGGTGCCAGGGGCCCTTCCAAACTCTTCTCTACCACGTTGTCCATGGTCCAGGTGCCCCTTTGTCCTGCCATCAACATCCAGACTGAAGAAGTGCCCAAGTTTCAGGCAGGTCACATTGCAGAAGCTGAGCGGATTTCCTGTGCAGGGCCCTCCACTTATCACCAGCTGTCACACACATAACAGGAAGTCTTGCACTTTCTCATCCTGTTACTACAAACGCCAGTAACTTCTATTCTTCTTCTTTCTGTAATCATCACAAGCTTAGAAATTACTTAGAAGGCTGTGTAGGAAGGAGCTCCAGTGAAAAGGAGTGGCTTCTCAGAGTCTGCTATTAGTGCTGTGTGGCTATTTCAGTCCACCTCCCCCCCTCACATCCGTGAGCAGGAAGCCTCTGGTTCTGGTTATTACATTCATACTTCTGGTGCTTCTGTATCCCAAGGTGTCAATGATGGGATGGGCAGGGGACATTCCAAATCCTCCTCCTCCTTCCTCCCAGGAGTCTGAGACCCCATGATGTGCCCCAGACCAGTCCCTCGGGGACCTTGGAAAACCCACTTAGCTTTGGCATTCTCATTTCTATCAGCTCTGCATGTCATCTGTCTTTGTCTTCCTCCCTGCTCAGGGGAAAACAATGTCATGGCAAATATTAGTGTTCCCCTTCCCCCCAAAATGTCTATTGTTTTAGATATGCCTCTGGGGGCAGAGAAAAAATGGTCTCCAGAAACTCTATCCCCAGGGTCTTCTCTCTTAGAAGACCAATCAGGGTAGGTCGACACCAGATTGCCCTAGGAAGTCTCAAATTGGCCTGACCTCACCCAGCATCTATTGGTCATGCATCTAGTAGTGGATCATGAAGTATTTTCATTGCCTCTGCAGGTCTCCATTAAATAGAAATCACTGTCTTTTATTAAACTCCTGCTATATCCTAGGAAATTTATAGGAGTTAAGGTATTTTAATGCTTAAAACAACCCAGTGGCACTAATATGACTTTCCTCATTTTATGGCTAAGGAAACTGAGTGTCAGGGCCCAGTTCTTGCCTCTAAAGCCCCTGTTTCTTCCACCACCACCAGGCTACCAGAGCTGTAATATCGTGTTGGCCCTGGTTCCTTGTATCCCACAGAGAGAACTGCTGGGTTTGCCCGCTATGGCTGCCCCAGGGGCTGGCGCCTCACCAAAGCGGCTTCTGCTGTCTGTTCCTGCTCTCATTCCCCTTCTAGCAGTGGGGAGCACTACCGGTCCTCCTGATGAGCAGGAGCCCAATTCTCTGTCCTTGTCAGTGGTGACTGAAGCCTCTCCGGAGTCCCAGTTCTGCCTCAGCTCTTCTTCTCTTCTACGCATGGATAATTTACTCCTAAAATTGGGGCCTTTGATATTCTCCCAACACTTGTTCTTCATCCAGAGCTCTGTCAATCAAGATGCTTTTGGCTTCTGGGAATTCCCTGGTGGTCCAGTGCATAGGACTCTGCACTTCCACTTCAGGGGGCACGAGTTCAATCCTTGGTTGGGGAACTAAGATCTCACAAGCTGCACATGCATCCAAAAAAAAAAAAAAAAAAAGAAAGATGCTTTTGGCTTCAATGACAGAGTATCCCATCAAAAGTGGTTTAAACAATAAGAGTCTCACATTATAAGAAGCTAGCGGTGTGGAGTCCCAGGTTGATGCAGAAGCTCAGTGATGTCATCAAGGACAGAAGATTTTCCCATCTTTCACTCTGTCACCCTTGGTGTGATAAAGGTGTACCCTCATGGTCACATAATAGCTGCCACAGTACCAAACACCATGTCTTCACAGAACCCTGGTCCAAAATCGGGATGAAAAGGGGCAGGCCTCTTCTCCTCCATCTCTCTCTTTTTTATCAGAGAGAAAATTATTTCCTAAAATCCCTGTCACACTTTTCCTAGGTCACTTGGCCACCTCAGACCTAACACCAGGAAATATAAATTGAGTACCACAATTGCCTTGCACCAAACACGATTCATGCACTGGGACTAGTCCACCTCCCCCAAGATCAAGGAATAGCCATCTGATAGCTGAACACAATCAGGACCTGTTAACACAGAAGAGGGGGGTGGGCTGGTGTACAGTTATCCTCCTGTGCTTGCCACAAGGACACGCACAACCCGAACTCCTCCTGCAGGCCTGTGCAGGGAAGAGCTCAGAACCGCACCTCCGTGACTCTAACTATGCCCTCTAGTAGAGCTGAGGACAACACATGACCCGATGCCTCTCATGGCATTTTGTCCTCTAGAACCTCTCAGATTATAAACAACATTGGCCATAATCCAACTCCATCCAACCACCCCCAAAACACCAAAATTAAGAACATAACTCAATTCTTCGTTCATGGTAGATCCTATTCACCAAGTTCCCTCATAGTGTTCCATATATTTACCTCACAAGCCCACCCACCCCATCCCCTGATATAAGCCGATAACTGCTGTCTTCCCCCCCAAACCCTCCATTTTCCTAGTAAGCAAGCACACACAGAGTTGTACCATGAGTGTGATAAGATCTATGATTAGATTTTAGCGGAAAGGTTAAAATACACAATCAGTGCATCTATGTCAACCTGAATATGTTCTGAGATTCGGCATGAACTTGTAAATATTCTCTACAGATACAAGCAAAATAAATCTGTTCTGTGGAAGCTTTATTTTCCTACCAGGCAGCAAAATATACAAACCATTGGCAAAAGCTTTACTACCGAGAAAACTATCTAATTATATCTTACTAAGTAGTTGGCTTTATGATGTTTGTAAGGAACAGATTCTGTCCACATACAAATGGGTAGCTGTACTCAAGGAAGATCTCTATTCCTAAGGCCATGGATTGCCCCTTCTGACCCCAGTCAACCATCTTCCCTAACACAAATTATACTGATAGTCTTAAGTCTTAACAAGTCTTAAGTCAGCCACAGAGGAAGAGCTACTGTTCCCTCATGTTAACTTATTGCTACTAAAACTACCATTTATTGAGCATCAACTATGTTCCAGGAACTGTAAGAGGTGCTTTGTGAATTCTAATGCACTTCATCTTCCCACGAATCCAGTGCAGTTAAGTACTTTGATCTCCATTTTAGAAACATGAAAACAGACAAGATCACATAATTGCAGCACACAATATCGGTGTCATGCCCATATCCATCTACAGGTGACCCACCAAAACTTCCCATACACACCAAAAGCATCACTCTGTCTGAGAGCATTCTCCAGCTACAAGAGCATGCCAACTCACCAGAGGTGCTGGAGAGTTAATGCCCCCCAAGAGTGACCTTAATCTGACGGCAAGAAGTTGGTAGATAAAACTGCTAGCTTCCTTGTCTCGTTGTGGGACAACATTGAAGTGTGTTCTACACCGTCTTTCAGAGGACTCCCAAGTGTTGAACTTCAGTTGCCAATGTAGTAACCCACTCATCTTCTAAGGGATTCCTGCCCTTCCCATCTCACTTCCCCATCCCATCATTATGCTTCTCAAATAAACTACTTGCACCTAATCCTTGTCTTATAGTCTGCTTTGGGAAGGAAGCCAAATTAAGACACATAGCTACTGAGTGTCAGAATTGAGATTTGGACTCAGGTCTGGTTGATTCTAAAGCCCATGCTTCCTATTTTCCACGGTTCTCTAGTGATCCTGTGGACTCTCAATCCCAAGAAGTTTTCCCAGAAACACTTCAATGCATCTATGACTTTGATCCACCATGGTTAGGGGATTCTGTCTTTTAGTACTCCCTGACCTGAAGGTCTCCCTCTACCAACCTAACCAATGTCCAGTAAGCTCTGGCTCCTGTTTTCTGCTGCTACATCCTGATGATCAAGGGCCTAACTTATGACTGACAGTAAGGACTTCACAAAGCCAACTAGACCATGCCTGCCTTTGTAGGGCACAGTCACAATTGCAATGGCATCAAAGTATCACAAGCTGCCCCTGAAGTGCTCTGGGCCTCTGACTGCCACATTTGTCAGGGCCACACTGCCTTGAACACCACCATTGCCAACATCTTACTACTTCCACTGCTCTGTCCAAGAGAAGGAGAGAATCCCCCTTTTCCTTTTCTAACATTAGACAGGTCAGAAGGGCTCATCTCAGCATCCTTTCTTTGCTGCTTCTCAGAATCTTTAGTTGCTGCTTTTGATGCCCCCATATGAGGCTATCACTACATGTGGGGATAACACCCTGTATGGGGCTATCATCAATTTTTAGACAGGAGCCATCTATTACCCTACACAAGCTAGACAAACCATCTATTTCCCTACATAGAAGTCTCTCCTTCCTGACTCACAGTCTGTGAATGAGGGGGCAGTGAGACAGCAATTCTGCAAGGTTTATAAAATAATAATTATAAAAGTGGCTAGAAACAAGATAAAAATATAAAAATTGTTTCCCAGTATACCAACAATATCCAGTTGGAAAAGGTAATGGAAAAATAATGTCATTCATGATGGTAACAAAACATATGTAAATGCCTAGGAATAATCTTAACAAGAAATGTAGGAGAAAACTAAGGAACTTTACTAAAAGATTTAAAAGAAAACTTGAATAAATGGGAATATACCAAATGGAAAAAAACCACTAAGAAGTCTATTGTGACACACCCTCTCTCCATCCCAAACAATCACTACCACCCTCCCACCAAAGATCCTTATATATATAAAAGCATTGACATACATTACATGCATGAGTGTAGAGTTGAACCGTATGGTATTTACAAGGGTGCATGTGCCTTATAATAATTCACTAGGCTATACAGTTTGTGTGTCACTTTCTTTCTTTTTTTTAAAATAAATTTAATTAATTAATTAATTAATTTATTTATTTATTTATTTATTTTCGGCTGCATTGGGTCTTCATGGCTTCACGGGCTTTCTTTTTAGTTGCAGCAAGCGGAGGCTACTCTTCGTTGCGGTGCGCAGGCCTCTCATTAAGGTGGCTTCTCTTGTAGTGGAGCATGGGCTCTAGGTGCGCGGGCTTCAGTAGTTGTGGCACAT
The DNA here is from genome assembly GCF_965194805.1 of Balaenoptera borealis. NCBI lineage: Eukaryota > Metazoa > Chordata > Mammalia > Artiodactyla > Balaenopteridae > Balaenoptera > Balaenoptera borealis. The sequence goes on along the minus strand of NC_138862.1, from coordinate 83,878,808 downwards.
GGGCTCAGTAGGTGTGGCTCGCCGGCTCTAGAACACAGGCACAGTAGTTGTGGCACATGGGCTTAGTTGCTCTGCGGCATGTGAGAGCTTCCCAGCCCAGGGCTCAAACCCGTGTCCCCCACATTGGCAGGCGGATTCTTAACCACTGTGCCACCAGGGAAGCCCTGTGTGTCGCTTTCTATATCTATGCTTTGTTTGACAATAAAAAAGTTAACAATAATAATAGTAACATAGTCACCATTTATTGAACACCTACCAGAAGCAAGGGCTTTGCGAACCATTATCTCTTTTAATGCTTACAGTAGTCCTCTGAAGTAGGTATTGTTGTTCCTCAACTTAAGCATGTGAAAACTGAGGCTGATAGAGGATTAATGGCTTGTCAAGAGCATACAGCTCCAGGGACTTCCCTGGTGGTGCAGTGGTTAAGAATCTGCCTGCCAGTGCAGGATACACAGGTTCAAACCCTGGTCCGGGAAGATCCCACATGCCGCGGAGCAACAAAGCCCGTGTGCCACAACTACTGAGCCTGCGCTCTAGAGCCCGTGAGCCACAACTACTGAGCCTGAGTGCCACAACTACTGAAGCCTGCGTGCCTAGAGCCTGTGCTCTGCAACAAGAGAAGCCACCCAATAAGAAGCCTGTGAACCGCAACGAAGAGTGGTCCCCGCTCGCCGCAACTAGAGAAAAGCCCACACGCAGCAACAAAGACCCAAGGCAGCCAAAAATAAAAATAAACTAATTAATTTTTAAAAAATTATTTAAAAAAAAGAGCATATAGCTCCTATCTCATCTTTCCTTCCCTCTCACTCAGCCCCTTGACCCAAAGAGATGAAGTTAAGATTCCAATTGCATCTGCTCACTTCGAAGCCTGGGTTCTTAACCGCTATGATGTATTCTGTCACTATGATTTTATAACTACATATTTTGTCTCTAAATATGCTTAGAGTTTTCTTGTCTTTGAGTTGTATTTATTCCCTTTGCCTAGACTGTCTTTCCCCTTCTCTGCCTGAAGAAATACAACACATTCAGATTAGAAAACTATACATAGATTTAGCACCACTTTTGTAAGTTCAAACCAAAACCATATGTACATCCTAGAACAGAGTTCCCCAGTCATGGCACTACTAACAGTTTGGACTGGATAATTCTTTGCTGGGGGAGGGGGAGCTGTCCCGTACTTTGCAGAATGTTTAGCAGCATCCCTAGCCACTGTCCACTGGACGCAGGTAGCATCCTTCCTCAGTTGTGACAGTCAAAAAATGTCTGTCTACACTGCCAAGTGTCCCCCAAGTGGCAAAATCACCCTGGCTGAGACCCACTGTCCTAGATATATACCTATCAAAAATCTTAAATCAGGTTATATCTTGGTGGAAAGATTGGTAATGCTTCTTATATCCTTTTTGCTTTATATGTATATTTGAAATCTACTTAAATTGTTTCTGGTTGAGGGGGGTAGTGTTATTTTCTTTTTTTCTCATTACAGAAGTAAAGATGTTCACCAAAGATTTAGGAGCTACAAAGCAAAGAGTCCAGAATATCATTTCCCAGAAATACCTACCATGTTGGGTTTAAAAAATAATAATAATAATAGCCATCTTCAATGAAACTATCTCCACGAAGCCTTCCCTGATAGGTTCGGCTGTATATTCTCTCTCATTTTCCTATATTTTTATTTCTCCTAAGACATGAATAAATATTTCTTGAGGATGTGGATCTGAGATCGTTTTCTAGATCATAAAATCCTTGAGAGATGGGAGGTGTCTTCTGTTTGTAGGGTGACCAACTATCCTGGTTTGCCTGGACTGAGGGATTTCTCAGGATACCAGACTTTCTGGGCTAAAACTGGGACAGTCCTGAGAAAACTCAATTTGGGGACTTCCCTGGTGGCACAGTGGTTAAGAATCTCTTGCCAATGCAGGGGACACGGGTTCGAGCTCTGGTCCGGGAAGATCCCACATGCTGCAGAGCAACTAAGCCCGTGCACCACAACTACTGAGCCCGTGTGCCACAGCTACTGAAGCCCACGTGCCTAGAGCCCGTGCTCCACAACAAAAGAAGCCACCACAACGAGAAGCCCACACACCGCAACGAAGAGTAGCCCCTGCTCGCCGCAACTAGAGAAAGCCTGTGCGCAACAACGAAGACCCAACGCAGCCAAAAAAAAAGGAAAAGGGGAAAAAAAAGTAAAATAAAGCCTCTACATTAAAAACAAAACAAAACAAAACTCAATTTGGTCACCCTATTTCTATTCTCCCTCCAGCATGCCAAACACCTTGCCTATTATAGGCATTCAATAACGTTTTCCCAATTAATGTTGGAAAAGAGAAAATAGTAATGTTTTCCTTTGATGGAAGTGAAGGTGGTCCCGTCTTAGTTTCTTGAGGAGCCTCCATACTGTTTTCCATAGTGGCTGCACCAATTTGTATTCTCACGACAGTGTACTAAGTTTCTCTTTTCTCCATGTCCTCACCAACGTGGTGGTGAGGTCTTTTTGATGACAGCCATTCTGACAGGTATGAAGTAATATCTCATTTTGGTTTTGATTTGCATTTTTCTGATGATTAGCGATGTTGAGCATCTTTTCATGTGTCTATTGGCCATCTGTATATCTTCTTTGGAAAAATGTCTATTTAGGTCTTCTGCACATTTTTTAACTGGGTTTTTTGTTTTTCTGACATTGAGTTTTATGAGCTGCCTATATATTTTGGATATTAACCTCTTATATGTCATATCATTTGCAAATACTTTCTCCCACTCAGTAGGTTGTCTTTTAGTTTGGGCAATAGTTTCATTTGCTGTGCGAAAGCTTTTAAGTTTAATTAAGTCCCATTTCTTTATTTCTATTTCTTTTTTAAAAATAACTTTTGTTAGGTGTTTTTCTGACTATAAAGCAAAAATAAATCACCTTGTTGGAAACTTGGAAAATTTAGAAAAAAAAAAAAAGTTAAAATTTGGTGCCCTGGAATAGACTCATATTGATTCGAGAGATTGAATTACACGCATTTCTTTCCAGCTTCAAGCTCAAAGACATCATATTGGTTGAAACTGGCCATGATAGGAGTATTTACACCACAGAATGATAAATGCTATGAATCAGGGCTTTTTTTTTAACCAGCACACAACTGATATACTGTCTTCCCCTTTACACAATTTAGGTCCCGAGGCCACCTTGAGGCTGTAACACCCTCCAACCCCACTTAAGGCTGTATTATCGGATTGCAGGGGCGTTCTGCCTAAATCCCCCTTTTCTCAAAGTAACTGGATTGAGCCTCTGTTCCTTACATCTAAACAGGCTTCACTAGAACAGAGACAGAGCAGTGTCAGGACGCTCTTCCAGCTGACCCGTACCCTGGTCAGCACACCGCCCCTCCTGCTCGGACACTGCTGTCGTCCCCACCTCCAAGCACTTGACATGGCAGCCACATCTACAGCCCAGCTTGGCACCTCCAAGCTTCTACACCTGCCCTGAAGGCAAATCCAGTTTTCCTGTAAAGGGAATTTCTCAATAGACACTGATTTTTGAGCCATTTAGCCCATGTAACCTCTCACTCCTTAGCCTATTATGACTTCATGTCCCAGTTTGCCACTTAGCTAAGCTTGCTCAAGATATTAAGGTGTTCTATTTTTCTCTTTTTTGGCTGAAACTTCCAACTTCCAGTAATTTGCCAAAATGACCAACACAAAGGGAAAGAAGAGAGGCACCCTCTATAAGTTCTCTAAGACTTTTAGAAAACATGGAATAGTTCCTTCAGCCACATCCATGTGAATTTACAACAAAGGTGATATTGTAGACGTCATGTTCAAAAAGCAATTCCCCACAAATGTTCCCAGGGCGAAACTGGGAGAGTCTAGTGTTACCCAGCATGCTGTTGGCATTGCTGGAAACAAACAAGTTAAGGGCAAGATTCTTGCCAACAGAAGTAATGTACACACTGAGCATATTCAGTCCTCTAAGAGCTGAGATAGCTTCCTGAAATGTGTGAAGGAAAACGATCAGAAAAAGAAGGAAGCCAAGAGAAAAGTGCTTGGCTTCAACTGAAGTGCCAGCCTGCTCCCCCCAGGTAAGCACATTTTGTGAGAACCAGTGCAAAGGAGCCTGAGCTGCTGGAACCCATTCCCTATGAATTCATAGAGTAATACGTGTAAAAAAAAAAAAAAGACCTCTGGGCTGTGGGAAAAAAAAGTTATTAAGGGCTTTGGTGGCAGCCCTCAGGTTTGGAATTCATGGAAGAACACTGGCAGTGGGAAGAAGTCAGAGAAGCAAGGCACGACTCCAGTCCTGGAAGAACAGCAATACCAAACATGGCACTCAGAGGACTGAGGACTAGAGATGGACATAAGCAAGGTCAGCTGGTTATAGCTTATGGAAAGGATTTTAAAAAACAGATCAATGTCTCTGATTCTTTATCTGTAAATCGTAGCTATCCACCTTGATGTGTTGTGAAGAGGGGGAAATGAGTTAATACGTGTGAAGCCTTTAGCACAATGCCTGGCATATAGTAAGCACTATGTAAGCATTAACTATTACTATTCAAACATTTCTGTAGAAAAGAAATTGTGTGCATTTCATTCTAAATCTGGCTTCTGGCTCCAGACCAAAAAACTCCTTCAGTACAAAAGCCTTTGTTAGTATCCACAGGCTCTTTATTGTCCCCATGTTATCTTGGATCATTTCCACACAGTACAGAGGGGCCAATAGACCACCATCTCCCCGGGGAGAAAAATATTTCCATTACTCCACCCTGTGCGTCAGAAATATTATTCTACCTAGAGTCACAGTTTATAGAAGTATTTATCCATCTGGGAAATTCTTCCCAGAAGTAACCTGGATTAAAGAGGTAATTTGAAACTATATTATTCCATATATATATATCTCTCTATATAGCTCACATTATATGTATTATATTTATTTACAATATGAAAATATATTATTTTCAAAGAATATATTCAAAGATATAATATATTATGTATATTCATTATAAACATTAATATGTTATAGATGACACTATTACAATGAAGAGATGTAATAGTACCTCTTACTAGTTGAGATGCTACTGGGTCAAGTGTTCTGTGTGTTTTATCTCATCTTATTTCCTTATATCCTGGGAATTTGATAAAATAGGTTGCTTTCCTCTTTTTACAGCTGAGGAAACCAAGGCTCAAAGCTGAAGTTGGATGTTTTGTTCCAGGTCACACAGGCTGTACTAGGTAAGTCAGTTATAGCGTCTGATTTGTCCACGGCCTATTCTAATGGAAAATTCCCAGCCCACATCCTCTGTTGCCCAGGAAGCCATTTTTGGTTCTACATGACTCTGCTGCTTCCCCTTGTTACTAACTAGAGTGGATGCCCCCATCCAAAGACAGCCAAGTGTATATAGAGATTAGTTCCAGGACATATACAACTGGCTCAACAAGATCAGATGGGACAGCTAGAGTCTCTCTCTCTAATTTGAAATAAGAAACACAGAGTTTGCCATTTGAGAGCAGAAAGAGGTGGCAAAAAGATGTATCAAGAGATGCCACAGATAGAGTCAGAACCATGCCAAGTTAAAGCCATTTGCAAGCCAAACTTCTGAAAAGCAAAAACTGTAAGTAAGCAGAGGGGCTTGGAAGGTTAAAGAGGAGACTGAAGCTGACATGTAGAGAGTGGCCGAGACAGGCCACCCTGAGCCTGGGTGGAGAGCCATGGGTCCTGTTGCTCCTGAGGCTGCTCTGAACCTGGATCCACCTTCTAGCTCTAGTTACAGCTCTGCTCTTGGATTTCAGAGAGATTTCTGCCTAGATCCCACTTGTCTTGAAGTAGCTTGATAGAGACTTTGCTCATTATATTCAACTGGGCCTCACTGGGACAAAAGCAGAGCAGTGCTGAGACGCTCATCTGTCTGACCCCCACATGCTAACCACTGCACTACCCTTCCTGCGTGGACCAGGGATGTTGCCAGGTGCCAAGATGGGCCTCGAAAAAAGATCAGAAACCATAGCTGCAGCCAGTGCTAATTCAGTTTTGCTATTTATACCCAACCCTACAGTGGACTTTCCAAATGAAAAGTCAAGGAGTAAATTGGAAACAGCAAAAATTCCAAAGAGTGGGTTTTGTCAATAAAAGCAGCCCCCAAATGTTTGCTTATTGCTAAGTACACAAGGAAAGCTACAAAATGGTAGGTACAAGATGTTTCTATTTTTGCAAACATGATAGTGTATGAAAATAGTTAAAAGACCAGAAGGAAAGGCATTCATTCATTCATCAGATGTTTCATGAGTATGTTCCAGGTGCTCAGGATACAAGGGTGAGAAAAAGAGACACAGTTCCTACCCTCAAGGATCTTTCAGTCTAGTGAAGGAGACCAACACACACACTGCAATCATTCTAAATGTTTGAGGGAAATGTAATTGGCGGAAAACTTTATCAGGGGCAATGTGACCTGGTCAGAGAAGTCAGCGAGGGCCTCTCTGATGACTGAGCTGCGATGGATGAGTGTGCAGTACCTGCGTGAAGCGTTGTCCCGTCAGAGGCTACAGCATAGGCGAAGCGCAGTGAGGAGGGACCACAGCAAGTATAAGGAACTGGAGGAAGGCCATATGGTTGGAGTAAAAAAAAAGTAAAAAAAGTTGGGAGAGAATGGTGTGGGATGGAGCTGGAGAGGTAGGCAGGGCCAGATCATGCAAGGTCTTACAGGCCAGGTTAAGTTTTGTCTATACCTCTGAGGGATTGGGGGAGCAAGTGAGGATTGAGTGTGCAAGATATAATCAGATTTGCACTTTGACAATTGTTGTCTCTGTATGGAAAACAAATTACTAGGAGCCAGCACGGATAAGCAAGAAGAAAAGGGGGCCAGTGTGGAGTCTATCACAGTAATCCAGATGGCATAAGATGGCAGCGTGGACTGGGAAAGAGGGCTGGGAACAGAACCAAGCTGATGAACTGGAGGCATACGTGAAAGTCAAAATCAATAGGGTTTGGTGATGGATTGCATATGGAGTGTAAAGGAAAGGGAATTTTCAAGAATGGTCTAGGTTTCTAGTGTGAATAGCTGGATGAATGGAGTTGCCAACACTCTGATATGGGGAACACAGGTTTGGGAGAGAAGAGTATGAGTTTTGTTTTTAGTTTTGCAAGATGAAAAGAGTTCTGGAGATGTGTTGCACAACAATGTGAATAGACTTAAATTATTGAGCTCTGCATTTTAAAATGGTTAACGTGGTTAAAAAACAGCAACAACAACAAAAACAGCTAAAGAAAGGAGTTTTCTTTCTAGTTTTAACATACTGGGGATATTGGGCGCAGGGTATTCCAGAGTTCCAAAAATATTAATGTCAAATGTCACATGTTTAAAAATATCCTTAGATGAAATGGTATTGAATATGGACTTGGGTTCGAAATACAAAATTAATCAAAGTTGAGTCCTGGGATACTTAAAAAGTCTAAGATATTTTCAGTTTATGTGTGAATTCATCTAGCACAAAAGTGATATTAAAGGTTTGATTACATTGCCCAAAAAAGCAGCTATAAAGGACATTTTAAGGAAAATTTGAATATGAACTATACTTAATGATATTATACCAAGGTTAAATTTCTTGCATGTGATCATGGCGTTGTGGCTATGTAGGATAATGTCTTTGTTCTCAGGAGATACATGCTCTTTTGCAGGTGAAGCATCATGATACCTGCCACTTATTTTCAAATGGTTCAGCAAAAGAAAATGTTTTGGATAAAGATAAAGCAAAGGGTATGTGGGAGCTCATTGCACTATTCTTTTATATTTTAAATTTGAAATGTTTGGAGGAGTGTTTAGGGAGCACATAATCTCCAGAGAGCACACAATCTCAAGCATGGATGGAGAACGAGGTTTGAAAGGTGCAGCTAAAAACAGGCTCAGAATCACTCTGAAGGATCAGCCTGGTAAGGACACCACTTTCCTTATGCCCGAGTTAAGATGCTGCAGTTGGGACTTCCCTGGTGGTCCAGTGGCAAAGAATCTGCCTTACAATGCAGGGGACTCTGGTTCGATCCCTGGTTGGGGAACTAAGATCCCACATGCCACAGGGCAACTAAGCCCGCGTGCCACAACTACTGAGCCCATGCTCCTCAACTAGAGAGCCCACGTGCTCTGGTGCCCACACCACAACTAGAGAGAGAAGAAACCCGCATGCCACAACTAGAGAGAAGCTCACGTGCCACAACTACTGAGCTCGGGCGCCTCAACTAGAGCCCGTGTGCCACAAACTACAGCATCCACGTGCCCTGGAGGCTGCCCACCACAACTAGAGAAGAGAAAACCCGCACGCCATAACTAGAGAGAAGCCACAACGAAAGATCCCGCGTGCCTCAACGAAGACCCGACGCAGCCATAAATAAATAAAATAAATAAATAATAAATCTTACAAACAAAACAAATGCTGCAGCTTGCTCCACTGACACAGTACAGGGCAGGGATGCCACTGCCAGAGCCTCACCAGGGACTCAATCTTACAACAAGCTCCCAACTGAGAAAATAAATCCAGCAGAGATGGTCACCTCTGGATGTACCCTTAGAATTAAGGTGTGAACCTGAACAGCTGAGGGGAAGACCGCAGCATAGTGTGGGGTGTAGGAGTTGGGGGACGGGGACTTCCAATCAATCTCATTTTGAAAGAGCCAGGTGGCCTTCTCACCCTTAAAACACTTCATCTAGGGTGAAAAAATGTGAGCAAGTCTGTTTGACATTTCAAGCTACAGAATTTCAATACCTCTTTAGACGAGAGATGAAAAACAAGGAAAACATTGGGTTAATGAAGTCTACTCGTTCTATAGCTCCATTTCAAGGGAAGCTTTCATGTATGTCTCTGGATATATCATCCACATTATCCAGAGATTCTCAGATTAATCTAAATTCTTTTAAACTTGGCATACTGGAAACCTGATACAATAAATATGATTCAGTAGCTCTGATCTTTTATGATTCTCAAAATATATGTAGAAACATTTTGACACATACCAAAAGCATTCAGGAAGGACTTTTAGATGATCCCCATTCTGGGTTAACAACACTGCTGCTCAGAATTATGGATGTAATAAATGAGAAGATAAAATATTATTACCATGTATAACCAATAGTCTATCCATCAACATACTTAATCATCATGTTAATCCTTCCAGGTACAAGTATGGCAGGAAATATTGAGGGGGACAGCACTCAAAAGTAGAAGTTCCTGCTCACTTCTGAATCTCACACTGGCTTTTCGTAAATTGCCTCCTTCAGTATGGTGTTCGGAGAGGTGAAGTTACAGTAAACTAATTTAAACTGGGGACTGGAAAACTTAGCCATCACTTTCTCAGAGGGATAATTGGAACTAGAGTGCTTATACCTGGAGAGAGGATTCTAGTGTGGAGAGAGTCAGGAGATCTGTCACTCCATTCTAAGGGTCTAGGGACTCTGGTTGAACAGGAAAGCAGAAGACTATTAGAAAGGACCAAACTGGAGTCAGAAAGACCTGAATTTTAATTCCAGTTATTGCATTTCCCACAGTGTGGCCTTGACAGTTTGCTTAACTTTTCCACAGTGTGGCCTTGACAGTTTGCTTAACTTTGCTTAACTTTGACAGTTAGCTTAACTTGATCCTCAGTTTCTTCATCTATAAAATGGGTTACCCATCTTATAGCATTGTTGTGGTTATCAAATGAGAGATGATTATGTAAAGTCCTTAGCACCAAACCTGACATACCATAGTGCTAAATAAATAACAACTATTATTAAATAACAAAAGTTTCAAACTCTAAGCAAAGAAGAGCAGAGACATGAATTCCCTCCAGACATGAGAACCATTTGGGCCACTGCCTGACTGACTGACATGTAAATTATGTCTAGCCCTCTCAAAATAATCCACCTTAACGGAAAGTCATTTCTCTGTCTGAAGTCGACAAAATACACTCCTCTCACTAGGCTGCCCCTTTCGCTGCAGGCTCTGTCCTGGATCATAGACAGGTCCAAGATGACACTGATGATGGGGAGTTGAAATGGGCCCTTTTCCGGAATTTAAGTTTAAGTTTAATCAATATTTATTAAATGCCAAGCATGGGCCAGCCACAGTGCTGGACACTAGGGGGTACAGAGGGAACTAAATATCCTCCAGCCCTGCCTCAAGGACCTCCCAGGCTAATGAGGCCAACATGAGAACAGAAAAATCTCTGAATAGCATGTGGAACACGCAGGCTACTATGAGAAAATAAGACACCCTAAATTACATGAAGTTTTAAATCCAATCTTTATATATTTTCAACATTTTATTCTGTTCCTCAGTTTAGTTCTTTTCCTTAACAATTAAACACTCAGCAAATGGGCTTAAGTCCAATGCACATTCAAATGAGGAAACAAAGTCTACCACTCTGTTTGCTTCAAAAGTTGCCATCTTTGTCTCGAATGTGCTAAATTTGTGAGTTCTATGGTCCTTGTCCCTGGCATCAGAGGAGAGGTACCTAATACAGTCTGGAGAAGTCTATGCCAGAAAGGATCTTTATGTCACACTCTCTGTGAGAGTCACATTGGGGATTAGGGCTTTCAACGTATGAATTTTGTGGGGACGCAATTCAGTCCACAGCATTCTGCCCCTGGCCCCCAAAATCCATGTCCTTATTGCATGGAAATTACATTCACTCCATACCAACAGCTCCAAAAGTGTTAACTCATTCTAGCATCAGCTCTAAAGTCTAAAGTCCAAACTCCAAATATCTAAATCAGATGTAGGTGAGACTAGAGGTATGACTTATCCTGAGGCAAACTCCTCTCCAGCTGTGAATCTGTGAAATCAGATAAGTTATGTGCTTCTCAAATGCAATGGTGGGACAGGCATTTCCATTCCAAAAGGGAGAAGTAGGAAAGAAGGAAGGGGTGATAAGTCCCGCAGGAAGGCAAATTCCATTAGATCTTAAGTTTTGAGAATAACACTCTTTGGCTTGATGCCCAGCCTTCCAGACCCCCTGGGGCAGCAGCCCCACCTCCGCAGCTCAGCGGGCCAGGGTCATGCCCACAAGGCTCCAGTACTTTTAATAGAATTTAATATAGAGAATGTTTAACTAGGTAGTAAAGAATTGTTAACTAAGCAACCGAAAAGGCAAAAAAAAAAAAAAACCACTAAGCTGTCATAGAGGTAGCAGAAGCAGGAAGGAGTTCATAGCCCTGGGAAACCAAGGGAAAAGGTTGGAATTATTAAAACTTAGGGATCTGGAGGAGAGTCCCAATGGATTGGGACCCAGACTTCTGAAGAAAGGGGGCCAGCCAGCAGTGATGGTACCTCTGCAGGGATGCCATGAGGTTGGCTTTGCAAGTTGGTAAAACCTCACACTGGATTGAACTGTATGTTACTTGCTAGGGCTGCCAGAACAAAGCACCACAAACTGGATGACTTAACAGAAATTTATTGCCTCACATTCTGGAGGCTAGAAGTCCAAAATCAAGGTGTCAGCAGGATGGGTTCCTTCTGAAAGCTGTGAAGGACGGATCTGTTCAAGGCCTCTGTTCTTGGCTTGGTAGGCTGGTAGATGGTCTTCTCCCTGTGTTTCTTCACATTGTTTTCCCTTTATGCATATCTCAGTGTCCAAATTTCCTCTTTCTGTAAGGACATCAGTCATATTGGATTAGGGCCCACCCTCATGTTAACTTGATTACCTCTATAAAGACCCCATCTCCAAATAGGGTCATATTCTGAGGTACTGAGAGTTAGGACTACAGCATATGAGTTTTAGGGGAACACAATTCAACCCATAACAAACTGCTTCTGGAATGAACTACCTCTGCCAGAGTGAAGGAGCAGCGTTGCTGGATGCTGATGACAGGAACAGGGGGCCAACCAGAAATAAACCAAAAGCAAAGAGGAAAAAGTCTCTTCTTCCTCATCTAGCCCTGCAATCTCCCTCCGACGTCCCTCATTGACAGAGCCTAAAAGAAAGCAGCTGGCCAAGGAAAAATGTCGTTCGCAGAATCCCAGCCCCTGCATCACAAAGCAGAATACAGACGAGTGGGTTTGAAGCTGAGAGATGATAGTTTAATAACCGACACAGCGCTGAATAGTTTGTACTTATTAATCACTAGCATCAGAACTTTTATTTTCATTTTCCACACATTTTATAATATAAAAGGAAAAATTGCAATAAAATATTTAATGGAACAGACATACTGGCTATGCTGTTAAAGCTGTACTGACGGCCGGTGGGCTGGAACATCACCGTGCCTCAGCTCACATTCTTCTGTCCACTGATACACAGCAGTGTATGGGTGGCCTTCAGAACTGAACTGCCGAAGGCCAATGTGTAATATGTATGGTGTGTAAGAAAACAGAAACATTGGAAGTCAAGTCATCAGCAAGTGTTGTCTCCATTTTGTAGCTCAGGAGATGAGAGTTCAGAAGGGGAGGTCATTTGCCCAGTGTCACACAGCAAATAAGTGATAGAGCATGGATTTGAGCTGGGGCCTGATTCTCTGCACCTCACCTGCCAAACGAAGATGACAGTACTTACCCAGAAGAACTGTTCTGAGGACTAAATGAGTTAACATGTGTATTGTACTTAAGACACAGCCTGGCTAGTCACAAGAGTACAACAAGTGTTGGCCGAGTCTGGGGCTTTTTCTACCATCCCAGGCTGTCCCATTACACACAGTCGTCAAAACTTTGTGGCATTTGGAGGATAGAACTGCAAAGAACAGAGATGGGGTGGGGAACACAATTCCTTTAAATTTTTTAAAAATCATAATATATTTTGCTATCCAATCTTTCTGCAGGCAGTCATCCCTTTTGGACTCCCAGGATCTAGTGACAAACATTGATGGAGCACCAGCCACATGGTAAACACTGAGACAGAGAGAGTCCCACCTTCAAGTGACAAGCAATGACAACACAGAAAAGGGCTGTGATGGAGGACATCTAGTGTGGGAGCCTGTATCAGGGAAACCTGATGTGGACTTGAGGAAGAGAAAGCTTTCAGGGAGGAAGTCATGTTTAAGTTGAAATCTGAAAGACAAGTAGGAGATTGGTAAGCATTTCAAACATAGGCGAGAACTTGAGAAAAAGTCTAGAGGCAAGAGGGAGCAAGGAGTATTCAGAGAACTGAAGGAGGCTGACTGTGGCGTGCAAGTTGAGGTGGGCAACAGACAGAGCTGGCAAGATCCCCAGAGCCTGTTCCCGAAGGACTATGTGAGCCGCAGGACCCTGGACGTTATCTGGATGATGGTGTAGGACCACAGAAGGGTTTTCAGCAAGTGAGGGACAATTAGACACGCACTTGAAGAAGATCAGCTCTAGACGCAGCATGGGGGATGGTTTGGAGTGAGGTAAGAGGGGAGGTGGGGAAATCAGAAAAGCTGCTACCTGCCAGCAAAAGCCAGATGAGAGTTGACAGAGGTCTGAGATAGAGAAGTGTCTGGGATGGAGAAAAGCACATGGATTCAAGTAACATTTAAAAGGTAGAGCCCACAGCATTTGGGAGGTGATTAGAAGTAAGGAGTGAGGGGCAAGAGGGAGAAGAAAAGAGAGAAATAAAGGAAAACACCCAAGTTTCTACTTTGGGCAACTGGATAGATGGTGATATCCTTTACCAGGATAGGGGCACAGGAGGCAGAGCAGGTTTAAGGCAGAAGAAGAAGGGTTTAGGTTGAGGTTTAGGGGTTGAGTTTGAAATGTGAAAGGGTCATCCAGATGGAGATGATCCCTAGGTAGCTGGATTCTTTGTAAATCATCACGTCTTACTATCCCACTTCTACTGGTGACCACAGTCCCACTTCTCCAAGCAGCTGAGCTCTCTATGAACCAACCAATAAGTGCCTTGAGTACCACCTGCTGTCTAGAGTATTATTAGCCTCTCATTTTAATAACCGATACATTTAAATTTGTTCCCCTCCAAAATTCATCCTTAGTGAGAACAGGATGTGGGTGTACCTCACACATAATTATATATGTATTGTGAACTCTATATAAAATGAGACCATTGTTATTCAACTGTTGGATACTTTCTAAATCCATACCGATTTTTTGCTCTTTATTTTGCTACCACCAACTAGGATAGAGGGTCCCATTTTTTTGCAATGTTGTCCTGTCTTATTATTCTTCACAAAAGTAAACACTAAGAAATGGAACACAAGTTATTTGAATTTTTATTCTTGAAAGGAAAACTCTAAGCTTCACAACATCAAATCAGATTTCTTAATCTGAGAATATGGCCAGCTTAGATTCAGAAAACGTAATGGCTAGAACATTTAAATAAGTGAATATTACTTTTAATTCAGCAATCCCTCTGTTTTACAAATTTTGGCCTGCTTTGGGGGAAGGATACCTAAGTGTAATTCTGGTCTCCTCCACAATGGGTCAAGTAGCAGCTGCAGTGGAGGAAGCGGTGAAGTTTTTTCAGGTATAGGCTTCTCCCAGGTGGGAGCTACTTTCCCCAGAAGGAGCGGTGGCCAAGCCCCAGGCAGAACATCCAGTGGGACTACACCTTTGAAGACTGAGAGAATAGGAAAGCCATAGCCCACCCAATCCAAAGGAATAGTATATGTTGAGAGGTATTCAAAGAAGCCACTTCCTCCAGGAAGCCTTCCCTCATTCCATTCAAACCCGGTTACGTGTGCCTCCCATTTGCTCACATAGAACCCAAGTGCGATGGCACTTGACACCCATTATTGGAAACATGTGTTCTAGTGCCCATTCCTCCACTACACCAGTGTGCAGTGTGAGGGCAGACACTGTGCCTCGGACATTTGCATCTCCCTAGTGTCAGGCAGTGTAGATACTCAATAAAATCTGATAAATAAAATAGGGAATGCCCTCAACACATGTTTCTCATGTAACATCTGTAACATCAATAAAGACACTCTGATGCTTAGAGTTAAGTACATAAAAACATGTAATTTTATAAAATCGTATTAACTCAGCTCTACTACTAAGGCAAACCCCAGTTCCCTGTAAAGTCCTTTTAAAGAAAGAATTGTTTTAGATGTGCTCCAAATAAATGTGGTTTCACTTGATCAGCCACTACGTGAAGTTTACCTTTTCTCCTCTGCTCTGATCCACCTCCATGGGGCACCGTTCATGCATCCTTCAGTTCACACGCTTTTACTGACTGCATACTCTATGGCAAGCGTTGTGCTAAAGGCAGGATGTGCAGCACTGAACATAAAAGAACCAGGCCCAGGCCCTCATGGAGCTTAGGCCTGGTATCCACTGGCACCTACCCACCTCCAGGACTCCAAAGACCCTGAGACTGCCACGTGGGCATAATACATTTTTATCCTTAAGCTCTTGAACATGTAATGTGTTGATAAGGCAAGCCCGTGCTAATTCAGGAATATCTAGCGGTTTGCCGTCCAGAGTTAAATAACAAGTCTGCTAAATATTTTAATTTTCCCAAGCCAACAGGGAACTGATCAATCCGAAGGGATTCATACTGAGGCACATCCAAGTTTCCTGTGGCCTCCCTCAGGGTGGGCACCCGCGTGGGGATATCCGCCCTGATTGCCATCTCAGAATAGCCAAAGGGAGACAATGAGGCCCACGTCACGCAGCATCATTTGCTAAGGTCTTTCCATTGCCTGCTTACAGGCTGCCCTGGTGTGAATTCGGGTAAGGCCCCCGCTCTGGGCAGGCACTTGAGAAGGCCTCCCTTCCTCCCTAGCAAATGTAGCCCCACTCAGGGGCGCACAGCTGGGGGAGGGGAGGTCAGCCAGGATTTCAGTCCCAGCGTGCCCCCTTAGCACAGTCCCACGCTGAAGCCCTGTCACCAACTCCCTGTTCCGTGCACTGGGTACAAAACGCATTAGTGTATTTACATTACGTGTGTTTAAATTAACGTTCATAACTAAGGAAACCAGTTTTTCTGGGAAATTACTGAACTAAATGGAAAGCCTTTCCTAAAATCCCAGCAGCAGCCACAGAAACTTCAAGCACAATTCAAACTCATTAAACTTTTTCCAAGACTACAACTCCTTTCTGCTAAATAACTAACTCTTCAACACCTGTGACTTCACTGAGCTGTGAGCAATTCAGAAATGGAAAATGAGCAGAGCCTCCCAGGTGTGCGGTTTGGGACTAAGGCCCAGCACCTCCCTGGACAAATATCAAGGTCAGTGTTCCCCACAACTCGCCAAAGTCACATCACTGAGGGAGTGCACTCTGGTAGCCTTTGAGTCTCTCAGAGCTTGAATTCCCAGCAAGTCATTTTTCTCAAGCAGCAAGTCAATGAATCCCCTCATCCTAGCCACTCATTATGTAAAAATAAGCCACTCGCTCTACCCTTTGGGTTCAACCACTTCCGAATGCCCATAAACTGCTTATAGTTCAAGCACAGGCCTGAGGAAAATGCATAATTTTAATCATCTTCTCCATCACACCATTCAATAAACCTCACTTGAAATGTGGCCCTAATGTCAGCTGGGGTAGTCCTGCCCCCTTTAAGATCTAGATAAGACAGGTTCAAATCCCAATTCCAGGTCCTGTGGAAAGTCCAGGACTCTCCTGAGAGTTCTACAAATGGGGCAGGGCAACTCTGATTCCCAGCCTCCCTGGAATTCGGGCTCTCCATTCTGCCCCCTGGGGTTGCTCCTTTATCCTGGCCCTAGTGCAATTCACCAAGGACCAGCCCCTTCACTTGTGACTCCGAGAAGCAACTGTGAAAATGAGACTGCCGTGGGGAGACGTTACAGGGCTGCCTTACACCAGCTGATGCTCATGTAGACGGCCTCTTCTCAAAGGTCCCTCAGACACCCGGCACTGGGCAGATCTCCCGACCCACTCCTAGCACACACCTCCTGGCCTTGCTTGTGCCTCTCCCTCCTTCTCCTCTCCCCTCTTGCCAGTCACCACCACCCCCTGGTCCAAATTCTCCTCTCAGTTTGAGAGGAGCCATTCAGTAACCCCTTCCCAAGCCACCCCAGGCTCAACTTTCTAAAGCAAGCCCTTCAAGGGGCTCAGCTGAACAAATAGGCCATATTAGTGTTTCAACAGAGGCCTTGATTTTACAGGTTTTTTTCTTTAACAAAATTCACCATCCCTGAAGACAGCTGTGGTTTCAAAGAGCCATCTTCTCTTTGCTTTTGTTTTTCCGATGAATGGCACAATGGAAATCAGGCGCTTGAACCTCCTTCTTCAGCTTGATTAAACAGTGGAAACCGTTTTTCTCTCCCAGACCAGGTGTCTGGTCTATGGTAAGTGCATTCAACTTTTCCAAGCTTAGAATAAAGTACCGAAATTACAAATCAGCAGGTGGTTTAGACCTACTGGTTTAGAGTGCTAGCTACCTAGGGTTAAAGACAGAAAGAGTTTAGTTTAAAATCTCGGTCCGGCCAGGGCCCGAGATCTGGTCCCCTTTGGTTGACGAGCTCCATGGGACGCAGCCTGTCTCAGGAGCGCTGCCACACAGTGGCTCTTGCCCACCTGGACGTTCGATGGGCTACACGTGGCAAAGGGCCAGCCTCGTTTACTCTTGTGGCTTCTTTGGGTGACAGTCATTTTGTTGTTTCCTCTGATCCTTCTCTGCCATCCCTGCTCACACATCAAAAGCAGAAAGGGGGCAGCTTCCAGGCTCAGCCTTCCATCTGTGTACCCTGTACAGCTACTTTAAGGCCTCACACCCACCCCAGAATCACAGAAGCCCCACAGGGAAGGGAGACTTCCGCATAAACTTGCTGTTCACATCCTTTGTTTTGAACCAGTCTCCTTGACCCGTTCCTCATGCTTTATTCCATTCTGATGCTGCTGCTTGTTTGGGGGATGATTTTCGATTCTCCACCCTGGCCATGTGGTCTCAGACTGCTTCAAGCAAAGAGCCCTCCCTACCTGACCTGCCGGGGATCCTCATGCCCTGGCCCCGCTCTTGTAAGTAGAACATTCTCCTGTCCTGAGAATGGCATCGGCCACCATGAATCCACAGTCCCAGGCCCAGGAGCGCTTGCTCCTCCCTGGTTCCCTTGTCCCACCCCCTAAAAGCCCCCAGCAATACCTCCTCCCAGGGCTGCTAACGCAGCTCTGAGAAGAGGCCTCAGCCCCATAGGCTGAGCACTGACAGCTGCGGCAACACTGTCCCAGGGCCACTCCTTGCCCGGATGCCTTTGCTGGAGCATTTTCTGGCAAATGAATGCAGCTGCTTAATTTCTCCATGCAGTTTGTGCTTCCATGGCTGTGACTCTCAGGAGAGGCAGAATGAGTAGTGTTTTGGTCCCCTGCCTGAGGAAAGTGATCCACATCCAAGGACACATTCCTTATGTGACATGTACTGCTTTTTCAACTCTCTCTGGCAATGGTGAGCTCGAAGAGCAGAAGACGCCACTGCTGATGTCAAGGATTACGAAAAAGAGACCCTGCAGCTCAAAGAGGTCATGCTGTCAGGGAAAACGTCCCCACAAAGACATGCAGGAATTTTCTTCCAGCCCTTTGGATGCCTGCCCTCGTGAAGCCAGCTGGAAGCCAGGCCCGGTTTGGGGCAGCGACAGGGAAGAAGGCATCAGCTGTTACAGGGTAATTAAAGTCAGACAAAACGCAGAGGGGGCCAAAAGGCTGGTGTGAGGTCAGGCAGGGTCAGGCAGGACGTGGATCAGCTCAGGCCTGTAAAATGCCCGAGAGCTGCGGACTTACAGGAATGGCCCATCTAAGCACTGTCAAAGGTGAGAAAACTCACTGCAGGGATCTAACGAGAGAGTTCCTTCATAGACCGCCACCACCAGATCCATTCTCTCACTCTCACTCCTTCAGGGAGGTTGAAGAATCCCTGTTTCCTGTTATCAGACGATTTTACTAACAGGAAACTCTTTTTCCTAGTTGGTGGCATATTGAATGAATGAATGGATGGATGGATGAATGAACAAATGAATAAGAAAGCAAGAAGTACGAGCAGGTGTATTTCGTAGATAGAACCAGTAGCAAGGATTGAGTTTAAGGCCAGGATTTATCACCCTCCCCAAACTATCTCTGAGGACCACACTGACTGTTGGGTTTCCAGTGAGGTTAGGGGTATGATTTTCATGGACCGGTACCACAGCCACAGTACTGATAATGTGATCATTTGTCGGAGAGCTGCTGCTATGTACCGAACATTGTGTCGTATGCTGTATTAAATAGGACTCTTGCGTGTTCTGTGCAAGCTACTTTGAGAAGAGTGTCATTTCAGGGAGTGGATGTGATAGCTGTTCTGTAATGCATTTAAAGAAATGCTTAAAAATACATAGTAAAGATGTTTAAAAGAACTGTACATGCAGGATACTTTGAGTGCTATTGCAAGGAATGAGCGTGATTGCTGTTCTGTAATGCATTTAGCGAAGTGTTTATAAACATTTGTAATAACTATGTTTATTAAAAACTGGTATCCACTTGGGACAAATAAACAAACAAAAAAAATCACTGTTTTATTTGTTTTTTTAAAAAATTATTTTATTTATTTATTTATTTTTGGCTGTGTTGGGTCTTCACTGCTGTGCATGGGCTTTCTCTAGTTGCGGCAAGAGGGGGCTACTCTTCGTTGTGTTGCACGGGCTTCTCATTGCGGTGGCTTCTCTTGTTGCGGAGCACGGGCTCTAGGCGCGCGGGCTTCAGAAGTTGTGGCTGGCAGGCTCAGTAGTTGTGGCTGGCGGGCTTAGTTGCTCCACGGCATGTGGGATCTTCCCAGACCAGGGCTCGAACCTGGGTCCCCTGCATTGGCAGGCGGATTCTTTACCCCTGCGCCACCAGGGAAGCCCAACAGTGTTTTTTTAAGTGAAAAAAAAATAGGGCTTTTTTGTTTCAAGTAACAAAACCCAACTCAAATTGACATACGCATAAAAAAAGAAATTGTTACAGATACAGGGAGATCACTTTGAACCCATGACCAGGAATGTTCTTAGGCTTTCCTAGGGCAGGGAATGAACCAGTAGACGCTCTTTTCTCTTAACATCTGTTTTATTATCTTTCTCAGACTGGCTCTTTTAACTTCTTTATCCATGGGTAGAAAACACGACTGCCTACCACCCACATTTATGTGCAATCATTTCATCTCTCATAGCAAACAATTACCCAGCGCTTGAGGGGATATTTAAGATACATTCTTAAAGGGCTAGAAAACAGAGGCTTTGAGGTAACCGAAAGACATGACAGGGTAATTAACATAGTCTCATGGCCTGTGGAAAATAGTTTTCCATTTGTCTAGGAAGAAATTGAACTGGCCTAGATTGCCATTCCCCTGTTTAAACTTCACCTCTTAAGTCATGACTCAGCCTGCCATCTTATAACCTGCTACTTCTTGGTAACCTCCCAGCCCTTGGAATTAGGTTCCTTTTCTTTCCAGCATGGATCACAGGTACCACCAAGTCTTAAAATACACTAATGATAGGTTGGATATCAACCGTGACCCAAATTCACTGGAAATCAACTGCTTTAAAGCACTCAGCTTCTCTAAAAGGCTCAGATCCTCCAAGGTTTACAGAGATGTGTCAACAAAAAAATTAATCAATAGTCAAACGAAGAAAGAAATGGAGGGGAATTCCCTGGCTGTCCAGTGGTTGGGACTCTGCGCTTTGACTGCCAAGGGCCTGAGTTCAGTCCCTGGTCGGGGAACTGAGATTCCACAAGCCCCATGGCCTAAATAAATAAATAAATAAATAAAATACCAGGACTTCCCTGGTGGCACAGTGGTTAAGAAGCTGTCGGCCAATGCAAGGGACACAGGTTCAAGCCCTGGTCTGGGAAGATCCCTCATGCCAAGGAGCACCTAAGCCCCTGCGCCACAACTACTGAATCCCACATGCCTAGAGCCCATGCTCCACAACAAGAGAAGCCACCACAAAGAGAAGCCCACACACCGCAATGAAGAGTAGCCCCCGCTCGCTACGACTAGAGAAAGCCCGCGGGCAGCAACGAAGACCCGACGCAGCCAATAAATAAATAAATAAATAAATACCCAGTGTGATTTAAAAAAAAAAAAGAAAGAAAGTAATGGAAGTTTTATTCCAGCCAACCTGAGGATTATAACCCAGGAGACAATCTTTCAGAAAGCTCTGAGGACTATTCCGCCTGTTAGAGGTCAAGACACAGTTATACAATTTTTTGAGACAAAGGGTTATACATCAAAGTAACATACTGACAGTTTACATAGTCCAACGAGGTGAGTAGTGGGTTATTGTGACCCCTTACAGGATTGAGAAAGGAAGGTTATCTCCTAAGGAGTTACCTTTCTTGGGCAAGGAGGAAATGGCTTTTCTTTTCTTTTTCTTTTTTTTGGCAGCTAGGTATTCCTGTGTCTTCTAAGGGGATCCAGTTAGTGTATTATATAACACAGATGCACAATGCACACTAAAGGGGAGGGGGTAGTAGCTCAAGAAGGCAGAGAGAGAATTTTACCTTTAAAAATTTTCTTGCCCTGCCTTAAAAATAATTTTATTTCATCAGATGGGAAGATAAAGGTAAGCCAGGCTTTGCATTTTATTATGTCTATGAAGCGTTTTAGCACAATGAGATAGAAACTGAAAATCTCCCACCATAATGACCATACCATCATTTGTCGGACCCTTCCCATGTATAGGACACTTATAGGCAAACAACTTTGCAAAGGTAATTATTTCTTAGATAGAGAAATCAAGATTCAGAGAGATTAAGTGACTTGCCCAAGATCATTAAGCCAATAAGTGACATAGATAGAATTTGACCCTATATGTCTCTGACCCCAAAGCCCAAGAGTTTTCCACCATACCGTGCTGATCAAATAGTCATTTTCATATACTGCTATTTGCAACTTGAATTTGTTGTGGAGGAAAGAATGGAAGTTTTAAACATAGGGTAGTGTCCCAGAATTTCTCATCACTTCTGTGATTCACCACACCCCGTCCAAGTCACCTTGGATTTTCTACCAGTTGGGTGTACACGAGATATTTTCAGCCTTAGGAGGTCTTGAGGGCCCCAGTGTAAGCAAGTGCCCTGTCCCCAAGGAGGGAGGTCTTCATCTGGGCCCTGAAGGACTGAGGGATTTGTCCTTCAGTCTGGCCATTATAGGGAAGAATGCTTAAAGTGTTGCCCTTTTGCCATTCTAACAAGATTTTCTTGGAGAGAGGCTGCCCAGGCCTTAAGTAAGTTTCCTTCTCTGTCATATTCTGACTGCAGAGAAGACAAAACTAATCACTATTAACATCTATCCTCCCCAGACCCTGAGGATCCTGTCCCCCTCTTCCTAGGTAAAATGTGGGGTGGGACAGTGTCCCGCTCAGTTGGAGGAAACACCACATTGAAGTGGCATTCTCCCCTCTGAACAAGTTTAGGGCCCTGTAATTTCTCTCTGGGCTCTTCTAACTCAGGTCCACGTGGTTCCTCCAGAGGATGACTACTCACTCTTGGATGTTGCCCCTTTCATTCATTTATTCACTGTGTATTTATTGAGCACCTACTATCTGCCAGATACTATTCTAGGTGGCAAGAATACTGGTGTGAACAATTTGGGAATGCCTCTCTCTTCATGAAATTTACATTTTGGTAAAAGAAACAGAAAACAAAATAACTAAACAAAGAAGAAATAAGGTTCTTTAAATTTGTGATAAGTGCCATGGATTAAAAAAAAATAAGGCAATTAGATAAAGAGTAACAGAGGTCTCAGGAAGAGCTACTTTAGAAAACATACTCAGGAAAAGCCTCTTCAAGGAGGTGATATTAGAGCAGAGACCTGAAGGCTGAGCAGGATGCAGCCTTAACAGAGTCAGTAAAAGAGCATTCCAGGCAGAGGGAACAGAAAGTGCAAAGTCCCAGAGGTAAGCAAGAGACTAGGCCATTCAAGGCAGAGTGGTTGCAGCATAGTAAGTGAAAGAGAATGGAGCATATGAACTTAAGAGGAAGACAGGGACTAGATCATAAAGGCTTTTGTATTTGATGGTAAGGAGTTTGGATTTTATTTTATATGAAACAGGAAAATAATAGATGATTTAAGCAGAGCATTGACATGATTAGATTTAAATGTTTAAAATTCACTCTGGTGATGTAGAAAACAGATTAAACATGGGAGGGGTGGAAAAAGGGAGACCAGATAAGAGAGCTTGTCAGTAGCCCAGGAAAAGTTGATGGTGCCTTGGAGTAGGGGATGACAGTAGAGATGGAAAGGAGAGGATGGATTTGGGATATATTCTTCAGGTAGAACTGACCTGACTTGGTTACAGACTGGAAGTAAGGGATGAGAAAAGGGGAAAAGTCCAAAGTGACTTAGATTTTAGGTTTAAGCAACTGGTTGGAAGGGGATGCTTTTTATTATTATAGGAATGAACTGAAGAAAAATAAATGGTGGAGATGGGAAAATTTGGGGCATATTAAGATACCTATTAGACTGGCAACGAGTAGAATGGCCAGTACCAATTAGATTCTTAATTCTGGGGTTCAGAGAAAATGTTTGGGCTAAAGGTACACATTTAGAAGTCATCAGCATAAGGCGGGTCAAAATCATAAAATGGAAAGGGAGAGCATATCAAGAAAATGTAGGCAATGAAAGGAAGAAGACCCAGGACTGGTCTTGGACACAATCTCATTTAGAGTTTGGATAGAAGAGGAAAAAGCCAGTCTTAACAATACATTGAGCAAGAGGAATGCACTTGGAATAATCAGAAAACCATTTTATTCTTTTTCTCCACTACCTGTTCAAACCATCCCCTTGGTGGAACTACTGCTCCTTGAACAAAATCAAGGACAATTTTGTGACTTCTTTAGACATTCTTAAGTAATAAAAAACCATCCAGTCACCTGTGGTCAGACACACACACAGAGTCTAATTTCAGTAAGTAATATGAATGGTCCAAAGTAATAACCAAACCTTCCAAACTCATGAGTTGAAGTTTCTCCCCCAGCTTAGGCGGGCTCCAACCTGGCTGTCTCTAGTGGGAGAAGAGAGTATAGATGGATCTTTATTTCTCTCCCCTAAAATGTGCAGTCCCCCTCCCCCTCACTAGGCTGCTCCTTATTCCTCCAGGGGTGAAGCAGAGTGGGGAGGGAGAAAAGGTATAAAGGCAGGAAAGATCTTACTTGACTAGTCTAGTTATGAACTAAACAAAGATACCTGGGCTTGGCAGGTATTTAGAACTTATTCTTTTTCCCATGGGACTATTTATGATTTTGGTTTTTGTTTTTTTTTAGAGACTCCACCATCTCAGGAAATCTTGCAATGGCAGTCCCCTTCTGGAGGTAAATGCATCTCCTAGAGCCGGTCACTTAAAATTCTTCCCTCACCACCTCGGAATTCAATAGTATATCTCTAGGGTTTGTTTGTGGTTTGTTTATTTGTTTTTCTCCAAGGAGCCCTCTTGGGAAGGATCTAAGAAAACCCCATGCCTGCTCTCTACGTGTGTACTACATCAGGTCCATGGGAAGCACTCAAGCCTCATTTGCCTAAAGCTCTGGGAGAACAACCATCCTCAACACAGCATCTCTTTGCCATCAGAGGAACCACCAGCCATGGTCAGACTCCAGTCCTCTGTGCCCCACTCTCCAAGTGCTCCCCAGTAAAGCCCATTTCACCAAGCTAGCAGGGAAGAGCAAGCACTCTCACTGCTTCCCTACTGTGAGGGGAAACTTACATTGCAGATCTCTCTAAAGTAATTTTGTCTCCAATTTCCTATGCACTTTGATATCTTCAACCTTTTTCATAAACTGGAGGTATTTAATCAACTAAGGGACATAAAACCCACTCTTGGCTGGTCCTTTGCAAGTCCTAGCTAATTATCTCCTTGAATCATTTTCTAAGACTGTGTAAGGAAGACTAAGCTGAAGAAAAAATAGGACGAGTCCTGTTTTTCAATCGTGTGTACCTAGAAAACTGAGAAAGAGAACCAAAGGGAAAAGTAAAACCTGGAGAATATGATATAGCAGAAGCTGAAGGGCACCCAAGTAGTCACATGTCGCTAAAAGGTGGAAAAGATGAAGACAAAAAATACTCACTGAATTTGGTGGCCTGTGCCACTCCATTTCAGTGTAGTGTTAGGGGAAAAAGTTAAATTGATATGTTAGATACTTCCCCAGAACCTGTTCTCGGCTTCTTCCTTGCAAACAAAACCCCTACAGCCAGCTCCATTGTAAATCCTGATAGGTCCAAGTCAACCACTACAATCTACTTTCCTCTGGCAATGATTCCCTTAGGAATGTGCTTGTGATACAATTCTGGCCCAGATGTGGGGGAAATCTGTTGGAAGATTTCTTAGAGGTCTCTTTTTTCTTAAGAAGAGCCACAAGGAGAAGGCAGCTCCTCAGTTACACTGGCTATCGTCATTTCTACATGTGACATTTAGTTCTGTGGAAACCATCTTGGTAAAAGCCTGAGGATAAAGCCAATGCCAAAGAGGAGGACAGAGCCAAGATAATTGCCCCAAAGCAGAGCCAGAGCCCATGCCCAGAGCCCACTCTACCTGTGGGGTTCTTGTTATTTAAACTCATAAATCTCCATTTTATTTTACACAGTTGATTCAGAATTTTCTGTTATTTAATGCCAAAAGAATCCTGAAGATAAAGAGGAGGCTTAAGGGAGGTGAAGAATTGGAGGCAGAGCATAGGTAATTCTTTTGAGATGCTTTTCTGGAAAGAGAGGCAGAGAAATGTTCTGACAGCTGGAAGGGGATGAAGAATCTAGTGAAGACTTTTTTAAAGATGGGAGACACAATAGCCAGGTTGTGTGTGCGTGATACCTACTGATGGGAATGATCCAGTAGAAAGGAGAGAAGGCAGAGCTGCAAGCATCTTCCTGCCACCTCACTTAAAGTGCACAGCCTTTCCTGGAGTCTCCCTCACTTATCTTGCTGATGCCCCCACAAAAAAAAGGGCCACCAGTTCTCACAGTATTGTTTCCATTGTCTGACTACAACTGCTTGCATGCTCCCTCCCTAGTGGTCTGTTAGTGGAATCCCTCCAGCCATCTCTGAGCTTTTTCTTTGTCAGGAGTAAAAGCAGCAGCTGTTCTCTGCAGGGTGGGTCTCTCTAGGACAACCTCTGCTCAAGCAGGAGTCCAGCTTTTTATTTTCTTGAGGTTCTTCCCAAGGAGATCCCAATCTTTCAAAGTTTTACTTCCCTCACAGGGAAACACAGGCTACTCAAGAGCCCAGCTTGCAGTTAATTGTTTATCCTCCAACCTGAGCCTGCCCCTAAGCCCCACTTCACCCAGGGCTGCAGGCAGCTCAACTTAATGAAGTTTGTTGTTACTTAACCCCCTCCCTCCATAGCATTTTACTTTCCAGTTACAGTTGCACAAAAGGACATGCACTCGTGTCTGTTGGAGTATATAGCCCCTCTCCTCCAAGGTGGAAAGCCTGGTCTTCAGGTCATCTGCTCTCTCCCCTCCCTAGCCTACTGAAGTCAGATACAAATTAACTTAGGGTACCAGGTATTTCCCCAGAGGAACAGAAAAATGCAGTCCCAGCTGGCACTTGAGCTACATTTGACTGCATATTTACTGAACAACGGTGATCCAAAAGGGCATTGCTGTAAAACATTTCCAGTAAAAATATAAAAACAATGCAAGGGACCAAGTCAAGAACAATGTTGATTTGCCTTTCTATTGATTCCTGTCCAGAGTAATGATTTGGTCCACATTTCACTTCCCCTACTCATTTAACAGTAAAACAAGATATGTAGCCTAAAATGTTTAACACACAGGCTATTAGGTATGATTATCTACAGTCATATAGGAACACCTGGTAAAAGCCAGACAACTGAGTTTCATTTCCCTATAAAATTTTAACAATTTGATAACCAAAACATTACAATTAACCAAAATATTTTAAATATCTAAAACCAGCTCCCTTTGTTGATTAAATTCAAATTGATTTACTAGTTCTTGTTTTACCACATTTTCCTACTAATGTAATTTTGGCTAAAATATAGACTGTGTTTAAGTAAAGAGAAACAAACCAGCCAAATACTCACTTTCTAAAATCTTCACACTTACCTGTAATCACTAGGAATGATATTTCCCACTTAGAACAATAATTTAAACTAAGTCACACTTGAAATTTTTAATGATTTAGAGTAAAGAATTTTAATGCTAAATTAATTTACTCTCCGGGTTTGTTATATTAAAATTTGCACCTGTGCATAATTTAAGATTTAGCTGTCTCATATCCTTTTTTAGAATAGGGCAGTTATTAATTAATTAAATATTTTTGTGATGATCTTTCTCCAGATGATGAGTCCTTGCAATGAACATCAACAATATATGGCTGTGTGGAACTCTACTCAGTGCTCTGTGGTGACCTAAACGGGAAGGAAATCCAAAAAAGAGGGGATACATGTATACGTACAGCTGATTCACTTCACTGTACAGCAGAAACTAACACAACATTGTAAGGCAACTATACCCCAATTTTTTAAAAAAACAATAATTTATGGTTGTAGGAGACTCCTTTTGGGATTCTCCCCTGAAATCTGCCCTTTCTCATGGGGGTAATTTCCATATACATGTTCTTGCTGATTTCACTTTCTTGGCCACATTTGATTGGCCCAGAGACAGACACCCAGCCAAGCTGGGCCAATCAGATTTTCTCTTATGGTAATTTGGAATTGTATATAGCCATTCTAGTCAGGCTTTATGGGTACTTAAGAGGATCGATGGGACACAGAGCAGACAAAAAAGCAAAGGAAAGAAAAGAATGAAGCACACTCCCAGAG
The DNA here is from genome assembly GCF_965194805.1 of Balaenoptera borealis. Taxonomy (NCBI): domain Eukaryota; kingdom Metazoa; phylum Chordata; class Mammalia; order Artiodactyla; family Balaenopteridae; genus Balaenoptera; species Balaenoptera borealis. The sequence goes on along the minus strand of NC_138862.1, from coordinate 83,851,211 downwards.
AGAACAGAAATAAAAGACCATGGAGCCTCAAAAAGAGAGGTAAGGAAGGAGAGACAGCTTGGTTTCTGGTGGCTCTCCAGCACCTAATCTGGTACCTCAGAGGCTCTCTTTCATTTGGTTCTCTGAAATACCCTTGTAGACTTGTGTCTTTATTTAGTTTATGAAAGTTTAAGTGAGTTTCTGGAACTTTGAATTAAATCTTCTCTAAAATGACAATGAAGCCCTCAGGGCCTTCTAAAGTATAGAGGGCAACTGGCAACAAGAACAACGCTAAATTTCAACAATACACTTTCTTGAGTTCCTGGGTCTGATCTTTGTTTCTTTGATATGTTAAACACTTATATAGACTGACTAATGCTTTCAAAGTGTTTCTGACCACAACACACAGAGTCACATCATCAAAATGGTGAAATAAGAGTTTTCTACTATCTTTCCCCCAAAGGTCACTGATTCTGACAATCACCCATGGACAAGAGTGCCTCTGTGGAATTCCAGGAGTCCAATGGAAAAGTTACAGAACAAGGTTGGAGAAAAAAAAAATCTGATGTTGGACACATTGATGAGAGTAAGAGGAAACAGTTTCACTTTACCTGTGTCACCCCTCCCCCAAGGCAGCACAACTCAGTGCCAATAGAGACCTACTCAGCCCATGATTTCTCCCACAGGAGAAAGTGAGAGTGTGTACCTAGCTTCCCCAGCTGTGTAGGATGCTGCTAGAGACCCGTTCTTTCTCACTGCATCTAGAATATTTCGGAGTGCTGCATGACTTGGGGACAGAAAGTGGTCAGTAGACCAGCAAACCAGCAAACGGTGCTCTTGGAGGGTATCAAAGGGACAGAGGTCCTATTAACTGCATCATGGCCTCCATCAGGAAGACTTTCCATGAGCTGTCAGCTGTCTCACCTGCAGATCCCCCAAATGGCCCACAGGAACCCACAATGCTCCACATGCCTCACCCACACACACCCTACCCTGTTGCAGGCTCCCTGTGTGCACCCTGGAGTGAAGGGAGAGTGAGCCTTTGCAGACAGCTAGTGAGCACACACAGAAAGCTGGCCCAGCACTTCAGGACTGGGAGAAAGTAAACAAATTTGTGCTTTAAGCACCACCCTAGGGGAAGCAAACAGGAGGCTATCAGCATCCAGCCTGGTTTTGCATACAGTCTTAAGAAGTACCCCCACCACCCCTTCCTCCATGTGAGGACAGAGCGAGAAGACGCCATCTATGAACAGGGAAGTGGGTCCTCACCAGACACTGGATCTGCCGGCCCCTTGATCTTGGACCTCCAGCCTCCAGAACTAGGTTGCTGCAAAAGAGGAGGAGGAGGAGCAGGAGGAGAAGGAAAAGAATAAGAAGACCATCAGAACGTCTTGGCCTGGTGATGGGAGCATAACCAGGAAACCTAATGATGCTTAAACGGGAGCTGCAAAGTGACAGGCGTTCACTGACAAGAATAGTTTTAAATTTTAATGAAATCCAGCCTATCAAGACTTTCTTTCATGGATTGTGCCTTTGGTGTTGTATCTAAAAAGTCATCCCCATACCCAAGGTCATCTAGGTTTTCTCCTATGTTAACTTCTAGGAGTTTTATGTTTAGGTCTATGATCCATTTTGATCTGATTTTTGTGAAGCATGTAAGGTTTGTGTCTAGATTCTTTTTTTTTTTTTCTGTATGTGGGTGTCCAGCTGTTCCAGCATCATTTGTTGGAAAAGCTACATTTGCTCCATTATACTGCTCCTTTGTCAAAAACAGTTGACTCTATGTGTGAGCCTGGGCTTTCTATTTTGTTTCATTGATCTGTCTGTTATTTCACCAGTGCCGCACCATCTTGATTACTGTGGCTTTCTAGTAAATCTTGAATTCAGGTAGCATCAGTCCTCAATTTTGTTCTTCTCCTTCAATATTGTGTTGATTCTTCTGGGTCTTTTGACTCTCCTTAAAAACTTCGGGATCAATTTGTCACAATCCACAAAATAGCTTGCTGGGATTTTGATTGGGGGTTGTGTGGAATCTATAGATCAAGTTGGAAAGACCTGACAAATTGACACTTTTGAGCCTTCCCATCCATGAATGTAGACTGTCTCTCAATTTATTTAGTTAGTTGATTTCATTCATCAGGATGTTGTAGTTTTCTCATATAAATCTTTAAGTCTTTTGTTAGATTTACACCTAAGTATTTTATTAGGGAGGTTGTTAATGTAAATGGTATCGTGTTTTTAATTTCAAATTCCACTTGTACATTGCCAGTATATTGGAAAGCGATTGACTTTTATTTATTAACCTTGGATGCTGTAACTTTGCCGTAATTGCTTATTAGTGCCAGGAGGGGTTTTTTTGTCGATTCTTTGGGATATTGTTAATTTTTTGCAAATGTATTTAACTTCTTAGAACAACAAGATATTTGAATGAAAAGGATTATGAAATTTTCACCAATAGAGGTTAAATGACTGTCCCAAGCTCAAATTAATGTCATTTCATCAGTTTTCACAGTGCTTATTTTCCTAGTTTCTTTGATGCTCTAGGACACTATCATTGAATTCTTTGTGTCACTGCCAGCAGTTCTTTGTAAACAGGGTAATCAAACTTGTTCTGCATTTAGATGGTCATGCACTCAACGTGAGGGGTGTCTATGTCTTGGCTGAAGATCTCCTCCAGGGTGGAAATTAAGCCAATTGTATTGTATTGATCGTCACATTCACGTTGTGAACTGTTCTCTCAAGATTCACTTCCCATAACTTGCACTAGAAGTAAAGAAAAAAAAAAAAAAAGAATTACCCCCACCAAGAAAGAACAAGAAATGTGGAGTAGAGATATCCATAGAAAAAGTCTGAGAAAGTGTCAGAATCCCTAAGAGGGCAGAAGGTAGTTCTATTTCTCTCCCAAGCCAGTCAGCAAGGACTGAAGGAGGTGACTGCTTCTTCAAATGCAAAGATAATAATGCAAGACTTAAAGAAACATGAAAAATCAAGGAAACATGGCACTACCAAAGGAATACAGTAATTTTCCAGTAACTGACCCCAAAGAATTGGAGAACTGTGATTTGCCCAATAAAGAGTTCAAAAATAGTTGTTTTAAGGAAGTTCAGTGAACTACAAGGAAACACAGAAACACAATTCAACAACATCCGGAAAACAATACTTGAACAAAGTGGGAAGTTTAAAAGAGAGATAGGAATCATAAAAAAGAACCAAGTAGAAATTCTATAGATGAAGAATGTAATGAATGAAATGCAAAACACAATTAAGAGCATCAACAGCAGATTGGATCAAGCAGAAAAAATCTGTGAAGTAGAAGACAGGTCATTTAAAATTATCCAGAGGAGAACAAGGGAAAAATGAAAGAAAAAGAGTGAAGAAAGTTTAGGTGATCTATGGAACACCATTAAGATAATATTCTAGGCATTATTAGAGTCACAGAAGGAGAAGAGAAGGAGAAAGGAGGGGAAAGCTTATTTAAATAAATAATGACTGAGAACTTACTAAATCTGGGGAGAGATTTAGACATCCAAGTTCAGGAAAATCACAGGTCCCCAAAATAGTTCAACTCAAAAAGATCTTATCCAAGATATAATAAAACATTCTAAATTCAAAGTTAAAAAAAGAATTTTAAAAGCAGCAAGAGAAAAAAATCCTCACATACACGGGAACTCCCATAAGACTATCAGTGGATTTCTCAGCAAAAACCTTGCAGGCAAGGAGACAGTGAGATGATATATTCAAAGTCCTGTGAGAAAAAAACTACCAGTCAATACTTTACCCATCAAAGTTGTCCTTTAGAAATGAAGACGAGAAGAAGACTTTTCCAGACAAGCAAAACCTGAGAGAGTTCATCACCACTAGAACTGCCTTACAAGAAATGCTGAAAGGAATTCTTCAAGTTGAAATGAAAGGATGCTGTTAGTAACATGAAAATATACAACATGCTGGTAAAGGTGTGTATACTGTCAAATTCAGAATACTCTAATATTAGAATATGGTGCTGTGTTAATCACTTAACTCTAGTATAAAGTTAAAGGCCAAAAGTATTAAAAATAAACATATCTATAATAATTTGTTAATGGATACACAATATAAAAAGATGTTAAGTTGTGACATCAAAAACATAAAATGTGGGGGGAGAGTAAAAAGGGTAGAGTTTTTTTATATGATCAAAGTTAAATTGTTATCAGCATAAAACAGACTGTTATATCCATAGAACATTTTGTGTAAGCCTATGGTAACCACAAATTAAAAACCTACAGTAGATACACAAAATATAAAGAGAAGGGAATCAAAGCACACCATTATGAAAAATCATCAATTCACAAAGGAAGACAGCAAGAGAGGAAAAAAGGAACAGGGGAGCAAAACAGCCAGAAAGGAAGCAACATTTCATAAGGCTATATAGCTGCCAGAGATAGTGATTCCTCTGATGGATCTGGGCAAAGTAAATTGAAAACCATCTGGAAAGGATTCTCCATTCTACGTGCCATTAAGAACATTCATGGTTCATGGGAAGAGGTCAAAATACCAATGTTAACAGGAGTTAGGAAGAAGTTGATTCCAGCCCTCATAGATGACTTTAAGGGGTTTAAGACTTCAGTGGAGGAAATAGCTGCAGTGGTGGAAATAGCAAGAGAACTAGAATTAGAATTGGAGCCTAAAGATGTAAGTAACTGAATTGCTGCAATCTCATGATAAAACTTTTCAGTATTTTTTTCTCTCTGTGCCTCATTTTGAATTTGAATTTGAATTGCTATGGCTTCAGGTTCACTGATTTTTTTTTCTTTTGTCATATCTTATCTGCTGTTAATCTCATCTACTACTTTTTCATTTTACATATTGTATTCTTCATCTTTAGAAGTTCCATTTGGATCCATTTTGCATCTTCTATTTCTATCTCAGGTGTTCCTTTACCTTCTTAACCATATAGAATGTATTTATAAAAGCTGCTTTAACATTTTTGTTTTCTCATTCCATCATCTCTGTCATTTCTGGGTCTGTTACTATTGGTTGACTTTTCTCCTGCTTGTGGATCATATTTTCCCACTTCTTTGCATACCTGGTAATTTTTTTATTGGATGCCCGACACTGTGAATTTTATACTTGGGTGCTGGGTTTTGTTTAATATCCTCAATTAGTGTTGGATTTTGTTCTGGTGTACAGTTAAGTTACCTAGAATCAAGTTTGTTCTTTTCAAAGCTTTCTTTGAAGCCAGAGTAGCCTTTAGTCTAGGGTGAATTTAGTCTCACTGCTAAGGAAATACCCTTCTGGCATCTCTAGTTGATGCCTCAGAAATTAAGAGATCTTTCTACTCTGGCTGCTGGAACACAAACTATGCCCAGCTCTGTGTGAATTCCAGGAATTGTTCAATTTACTGCTTTGTGGTGATCCTTTCCATAGCCTCAGTAGTTTCCTCTCACACATGTGCATGTCACTCGGCCAAAGGCTTAAGGGAATCCCTCTGGAAATATCCAGAGCTCTTTCTTTGTGCATTTCCCTCCTCTCCAGTACTCTGCCCCCATGACTTCTAGCTACGTTAACCTCTCTGAACTCCAGTTTACATTTTTAGCTCAGAGAGTTCCTTCTCCCTGCACTGAGTCCACCCAGGCAGTACACTGAGTCAACTGTAAAACTCACCTCATTTGTTTTCCTTCTCTCAGGGGCCACAGATCTGTTCTATCTGCTGACCAAATTCCAAAAACTGTTGTTATATACTTTGTCCAGTGTTCTAGCTGTTAAAGGCTAGAAGGTAAATCCAATCCCTATTATTCAATCATGTCTGGAAGCAAAGTCAGCTCACGGAAATCAGACAGGAATCACCCCTTTTATTTAAAATACCACTAATAATTATGGCAAATATTATTAGTCAGGACAAAAAAAAAAGAAAAAAGAAAAAAAATCAAGGTAACACTACTATGTATTTAGCAAATACAAACATACTACCTATATTGTGCCAAGACTATTTCTGGTCATGCGAGTCTTAATGCAGTTCTTTGAGGGTTGTAATCAAGAAGAGTAAAATGTTCCAGTCCTCAACACACAGGAGATCTTGGGGAACCTATGTACAGAAACCAGTGAGAGGATGGTCCACACTTCTCTGCCTATTTTAATCAACACTTAATCATGAAGTTACAATCATGCTGCCCTCTTATTCTTCATTTTATTACCACTAAAGATCCTATATATCATATTTTTCTTATTTTTAAGTGTATACTGTTCCTGCATGTTCACTACAGAAAAAAATCAGAACATACAGATAAACTAAAATGGGAGAAACATTCACCCAAAATTTAGATAGAGATTACAGGAGATAACAATTAAAATACCGTAAGACATTTTAAAAAACTAAAACTCCTTGGTGAAATTTAATAAACCAAAACTACCAAAAATATGAATGACCATTTAAATAAACATAATCATAATTATGAAATCTGTTTGATATGGAGCTAAAATTAGGAAAAAATGACAAATAAAATTGAATCAAGAGCCAAGAACCCAGAAATAGATTCAAAACACCAGACCTGAAGCACCTACTACACAAAATAAGTAACACATATGAAACATTAAATAAATATTGGCAAATGAATTAATATTGTCTTTAACACACACTGTTCACTATTTTAAGCTGCAGGTGTATTAAATAACTAAATATTTTAATAAAATTTTTATTTTAGTGTATCATAGATAAGTTTAAGAGTATTAAAGAAAAATAAAATGTATTTCTATTATAAGAGATATATTTTATACATAGATATATATCAAAACCTCAGTGCAATGAAATGGAATAGGACCCAACCACAAATATGCAGACTGGGGAAAAGTATACAAGGCAAATGTGACTGAAAAAGCTCATAAAAATTCTGAGAATTTGAACCTTATATAAAAGAGCAGGTCTCAGCAGCCACCACAAATGTAAACATTTTTAAAGTATCATTATCGCCCAGATTTTGGAAATAAATACACTTAGGTGTCACATTTGCATTTCAAATTGGTCCAATTTTTCTTAGCACCAATTGGCAGGCTACAAAGCTGTTTACACATTTGACCTAATTATTTCACTTCTAGGAATACAGCACCAAAGAAGTTTGCATTCTGGGCAAAAGCTTTTATGCTAGTACTGTTTTGAATAGTTTAGACAAACAATCCTTAGAAAACTGAGAAACTTCAAAAACTACAGCTATAGTAAGTATTTAATCAAACTAAGACACTTTAGTTTGATGGAATAATATGCAAAACCATATTAACAATTTTAACCACCTATTGAGCACTTGCTATGTGTCAAGTACTGTGCTGAGTGTTTTAAATATCCTATTTTGTATTTTCATTTAATTGCTTAATAGTCTGTATCTTAGGTACATATTTACAGATGGAGAAATTAAGGCTCAGAGAGGTTATGTAATGGGCTCTGCAATTAATAATAGCAGACAGACAAATCAGGTCTGTCTGACTCCAATACCTTTCAAGAACTCTTTCCACTTTATCATGGAGTTGCAGGACCCAAATAGGGCAAACCCCAAAATTTGTAGAAAAAGTCAGAAGACATAAACCTTTGAGACCAAAAGGATGCGGTATTCAAAATAAAATTCTCTATTACTGGCCACCTATAGAGATCTTCTCAGGAAGATTTGTAATTTTTTTCCTTAAATTTATCTATTTTATTTTTGGCTGTGTTGGGTCTTCTTTGCTGTGTGCGGGCTTTCTCTAGTTGAGGTGAGCGGAGGCTACTCTTCGTTGCGCTGTGTGGGCTTCATTGTGGTGGCTTCTCTTGTTGTGGAGCACCGACTGTAGGCTCGTGGGCTTCAGTAGTTGTGGCACGTGGGCTCAGTAGTTGTGGCACACGGGCTTAGTTGCTCCATGCTATGTGGGATCTTCCCGGACCAGGGATCGAACCTGTGTCCCCTGCATTGGCAGGCGGCTTCTTAACCACTGTGTCACCAGGGAAGCCCCAAGATTTGTTATTGTGATTGCTATACAAATTTTCAACACTGTACTCTTTTTTAATCACCCAAATAACAGTGTTTTTGTTGATGTAATACCATTTTTAATCAAAAGCTTCATGCACCCTATTTGGCCCTCTCTCCAAACCCTTTCTCTGTACTTTCTCTGCCTCTTTGACATGCTTGTCACAAATCCTCCCTCTTATTCAATCAATTCCTGCCAGTCGCCCCCCTCCCTGCCTCTTCCCATCACATCTAGCCATCCCCCACGCCTCCCCACCAAAGAAACAGATCTCTCTGCTGCGGAAGGGACCAAGCACATCTTTCAAGAGTTGGGAAAGAGAATTCAAAACTGCTGTGACAAGTGGTCCTGAAAGCTCACTTCTGAGAGCTGAGCAGGGCAGAAAGACACTGAAGCCAGTGGATCCAGCAACTCCAGGAGACCACTATGACCACAGCCCCCTTCTCCAGACGAGGGAACTGAAGTCCAAAGGAACAGCCACACCAGGAGCGACCAGTGGGATGTTTAACATTTTCTTCTATGTGAAATATAATAAATATGTAGTTTCAGTGGTTTTATTTTATTTCACAAATCCTGAGATAAATACAGAAAGACCAATATTGCTATTATGCAATCATAACCTGTACATGCGTTGTTGATGAATGTAATTGCTTGATCAATTCCTGTGAAGGGACCCAAAATGCCTCTGATATGTCGAAGGCATGAATTTAAAATGTAACTGGTTGGGGAGGAACTGTAGATATTTAAATGATCTGAGAATCATCAGGAAAACCTTCAGATACAGATTGATAATGAAAGAGGAGAGAAAGAACCTACCCGCATTTACCTAGGACTGTCCACAGGAGAGAGACAGGACTTAATGAATTCTAATCCCTCCAAAAGTGCACCTTATAGTGGAGGAGAAATTCTCCATGCTCTGTCATAGCCAAGCTAATGCAATGTGTGCATGTGCGTGTGGGTTCACACACACACACACACACACACACACACACACACACACACATACACACACTGGGCTGAACTCAAGAGGTACAAACAGGAAATGGCTTTATTTTTCTCCTAACACTGCCCTTTAACATGCCTCACCGGATCTCTTTTTTTAGCCCCTGGACAGAATCTCGGGAAGATCTTAACGTTTTTCAGGCTCTTGTGGTTATAGGAATAACCTCTACTGGGAACCTTAAAAAAGTCCAGCCCGTAGTAAGCTAAAAAACTCACATCCAATTCAATACTTCTCTCCACCTCCCCCCCAAGTCTTGACCAGTGGTTTGGGAATCAACACTGGGTAAAAACGCATGAGTGGTCTGCAATGTCAACTCTTGTTTCACATCATCCACCTCATCTTCTGGCTCTTCCAGGATCAGGTTAGGGGAAAGGGAAGGGGAAGGGAAGGGAAAGGTCTTTTAACTCAGGCTGGTGCAGTTTGTGGTCTCTCTTGACTAACTTAGTTGGCTGAGGTTCACATACTAGGTCTTTAGAGGGGAAACGTTTGTGGGTTCTTCAGAGGCCACCATGGTTATCTTTGTAGTGCATGGCTCCCTGATGTGGGTGATGTCCTGTACTCTCTGGTTAATCTGCTACAATCCACCCCTGCATCTCCTGGCCTCTGGAGATAACCACCACTTCCTCATACTGCTGGAGTCCTGACAGATAGCCCTCTGGGACAGGACCCCAGCAAGGCAACTGAAAGCCCACTGCCCACTTCAGCTTCCATTTGGCCAGGGAACTCACCATCCTTACCCCACCAAACTGTTGCCCTCTCTCTAACTACACCATCATAGTCTTCTCCAGCCTGCCTCCTACTTTCAGAATTCTTCAGGCTAGAAGAAAACACTGGTCCCTTACCTCACTCCCAAGGTCTGTATGTCAGGCTTCCCTCAAACTCTCTTAGCCCTAAGCTCTGGTTCTCTGGTTCATGGAAGCATGGGGGCTGTAATCCCTTGTCAGTCCATCACTTAACCACATCACTCCCTCCTAGGCAGACTCTCAAATGAGCCCCCTTTGAAATCTTAGTCTCCTATGAGGCTGGAGGTGGGTGACAGAGGCTGATAGTCACAGGACCATCTCTGCCATCTTTTAGGAGACCCTAAAGGTATGTCTAACAACATTCTTTAGAAGGGGGGAGAGGTGTTTTTCACTGGCTTTGAGAATTTAGCCAAAATTTTGAGACATCAGAAAATTCCCATTTCATACCCTTTTATAACAGCAATTCAGTTCTATTTCTTGACATGGTTATTGGTTACTCAAGTGTGTTTACACTGAGAAAAATTCATTGAACTGTGTGTTTATGCTTTGTGTATTTGTCTTTTTGTAGGTTATACTTGCGTAAAAGTTTACTTACAGGAAATGATTCTGAACCCATTGTGTGCTGGATTCTGTGTCAGGCATTTTACATATCTTATCTCATTTAATCAGGCTGACTACCATTCATTAAGCACCTACCATATGTCAATACAATGTTATATTCTTTCTTTTAATTTTTATTGTGATATATAACATATACACAGAACATGTTCAGTTTAACAAATAAAGTGAACATACATGTAACCACCACCCAGATAAAAAAATACATTGCCAGCACCCCAGAAGCCTCTCATGTATCCTTTCTTGGTAACAACCCCCTGCAATATTCTTCATATGAATAATTTGACTTAATCCTTACAACGATCCTGGGAAATTATCAGTGGTTGCAAGCTGGAAGATTCCCAGAGCTCACCTAGATCTAGGATACATTTTAGTTCTGATCAGGCAGAGTGCAGAAACCCCATTGAGCACCTGGGTCATTCAGTAAAGACCCCAGAAGGGGTTTAGATCTTTCTCTGTCTGACTTATTTCATTTAACATAGTGGCCTTGAGGTTCATCCATGGATCAAGCATCTTAATCAGAAATTGAGTCTTAAGTCCCTGTTCAGTTTCTATGATACTGAGTTCTGCCCTGCTCCCCATACCCAGAGGGTGGACCAAGCTCTTGAGGTCCAGTCTCTGGACCTATAGCTCCTGCAATGTTCAGCTTATCTCCTTAGCACTGAATTTCTAGATGTGCCTGGACACTGGCCACTAGAACTTACTCCTTTACCTGCCCCACCCTCATGAGTCCCTAGGCTCAGGTTCCAATCACCTAGGGTCTGGCTCACTCATTCATTCAACAAGCATTTATTGAGCACCTACTATGTACCAGGCACTAAGCAAGGTCCTGGAGACACAGCCATGGACAGGACAGACAGAGTCACTTTTCCAAATAAGTTGTAGTCTACTGGGGGATACAGACAAGTCATAAGACAATTACAGATCATTGTCATAAGTCCTATGAGCAAGCAGCTCCAGGGAGCTTTGAAAATATAGAGGGTGGATGCTTAATTTGGACTTCAGGTTTAAGAAAGACCTTTTAGAGGTAATAAAATCAAAGCTGAGACTTGAAGGATGAGTCGGAGTCAGCCAGAAGGAGAGGAAGAGTAGTAAAATGTTCTAGGCCAGAGGTTCTCAAAATGTGTTTCCAGACCAGCATCATCATCATCAACTGAGAACTTGTTAGAAATGCAAGTTCCCAGACCTTCCCCCAGACTTACAGAATCAGAAATTCTACGTTTTGGGCCCATCAATATTTGTGATTCTAATGCATAGTATAATTTAAGAATCATTGATCTAAATTGGGGAACAAAACGTGCAAAAGCCTGGAGGGAATGTGGCTTCCTTCCCCTACAAATCATACCCCAGTTATGAGAACGATGATTCCAGTGCCTCATCTGAGATGGCAACTCCAGGCCATCCCTGGATAACAGAAGAACAGAATAGGAAAGGACTACCATTTGTTAAATACACCTATGCTTCACATAGTTTCTTTTATCTACTTCTCACTACATGCCTATTATCATGCCCTTTTCACAGATTTGGAAACTGAGGTTCAGAGACAGTAAGGAACTTTGCCTAACCTCGCTCAGCCAGTAAGGCCCAGAACTGGGATTTGAACCCAAAGATTTTTCTACACCAGCCTACTGCTTCCAGGGAAAAGAGCTCAAGATTGAGAGATGAGGACAAGATCAGAACATGAGTTCAGCTCTTGGGTGAACTGTACCAGATAGGGTGGGGAAAGGAAATCCAAGTCTCTCCCTGTGTTCCCTCCTCTCAAACTCCCACTCCCCAGAGAGGACATGACCAGCAGGCAAGAGCAAGGAGGCCAAGCTCTTCCACTCAGGACTGAAATGGAAGTGAAGAAACCAAGCCCAGGTTTTCTAAGTTGAAAAATCCTTGTTAAAGCTTAATCAAACTCTATGTTTGAGACCGAAAGCTTGTTGGAAATAAATGGTATAATTATCTGGAAAACAACTTGATAATATGTAGTAAGAGCCTTAAGCTTTCAGATGCTAACATAATTGTATCTGTAAACAAAACATAACCATGAGAAGAGTCGTGATATATTATTAAGAAAAAAGGTGGAATAAAATTATGTATTCAGTATGATTCCAATCATGTTTAAAATGCCAAATAAAAAGACTAGAAGTGAACACACCAAGATGTTAAGATAGTTTTCCTCCCATCTAATACTCACAAAAGAGTTTAAATTTAAGAGAATGATTTATGTACCAAGATGCTCTTTATAGTATTTTAACAGCAAACTAGAAGCAACCTAAATAGTCCACGTAATGAAAAGGGATAAATAAATTACATTTTGATCATGTGATAGGATATAAAGCAATTATCAAAAGTGACAGTTGAAAAAAGTATTTTTGTCAAGTCCTTGGCTCCTGCCTGCACTCCCCTACCCTGGAGGCAGGGTCCAGATACCCTCCAAAATGATGGTGAGAGGCAGGGCCACAGAGGGCAAGAATCAGCCTCCTCTTCCAGGGCTTCCAGGAAATTTTCAGTTATGAGATAAGGTCCTCGCTTTCCTCTCTCAGAGAACTCATGCCACTGTGTTAGGTATTAAATATGGACCCAGGGAACCCCAGACTAAATGGGGCTTAAACAGATTTAAACAGAATGCAATCTGTTTAAATCTCATCTCTTGCTGGCTTAACCCCCAGCACCCTACACATCTTAGATGGCGAGTTTCCTGTAAGTAGAAATGTGACCAGTTGACCTCTGAATCCCTGAGGAGGAGAGCATCATCATTTCCATTGTCAATCGTGATTTTATCAGGGGCTGCCCCTCGTTCTGCACCGGGGCAGGTCAGGCATTGGACTCTCTACACTCAGAGTCATCCAGCTGCCGCCCACGGCTAGATCCGACCCATCATCTGCTCTGTAGGTAGTTTTATTGGAACATACACACACAGACACACACACAGTATAGTTCTGACTATGAGAATAGCCATGATATTTATTAAGGAACAAATGTGGGGAAAAAAATTATATATACAGTGTGATTCCAATTTTAAAATGCTTAATGAAAAGAATAGGAGGAAACACACCAAAATGTTAAAGTAGCTTCTCCCTCATCTAATATGACAATCCATTATAGTAATTATGCCCACTCCACAGGTGCAGAAGCAGGGTGATTGCCTCTGAAGAGTGGAATTGTGGGCGGCTTATTCCATTTCTTTACGCTGCTTTCTATATTTTCTATAATTCCACCACTTGTTCTTATGCCAAAAGGTGGGAGGCCGAGTCCTGAAGGAAAAATCCAAAGGTGATCCTTGATCCTCAAAGGAATCCCCTCTGCCCAAAGGTACAGCCTGCCATCTGTCATCTGGGGAAGTGAGGATGCAGGTGGGCATTGGGCTTCCCTGAGAGGTCTGGTCCCTGCAGGCCTAGAAAGACCATCCTGTGCGTGCAGCTGTTGTAAATTTTAATTAATTTTAAAATTAAATTTAAATTTAAAAACCTGAACCATCTCTGATTAATTAAACTTAATCCAATTTCTTTTTTTAGAAACCTGATCCAAGGAGGGCTGTGCCCTCCTCTCAGGGAAATTTGGAAATTTCCTGGTGCTGTCTCCAGCCCTCCAGCCTCCATTTCTGCCTCATCCACTCCTCTGGTTCAGAATCTTTTTGTAAACCAAAGAACCCAGCTTCCCTCTGATGGTTTACTGATCTGATACCTCTTTATGCCCACAGCTCCCCCGGATCCTGTCTGAGCCCATTGGTGACCCAGCCCCTGGCTTCTGCCAAGCCCCTGACTCCCTGCTCTGCCCCTGCTGGCTACCCACCCAGCCAGCACCCTCACACCAGCTCTTGATCTCGTCCTCAGCACACAGATAGACACAACATTTTGTTAGTGAAGGTAGAGATGCAGAGGAGTCAGATTTTATTTCTGATGGCGACATCAGCAGGAGTTTGTGTAGCTCCTGGCTATAGTTAACAGCACAGAAACTAGCTCAGACAATTCGAGTGCTCTCCATTTTTGCTCTTTCTCTTTGTCTGCACTTTCCGCTGGCTCTCTTTTCCCACCAAACTTTGCTGTTACCGTTAGATGTTGTCTCAAAGAGAAGTTCTCTGATTCTGAATGGAGTCAGACCCATCAGCTGGACCTTGAGTCCTCCAGCTCCCAGTGGTTCTTTAATAAAGGTTGAGAACTTGTGAAATAAACAGAGGGAAAGATCTCTAGCAGCACTGGCCAGCTCCCTGCTCTGTAGGGCTTTATACATTACCTCCCTCTAGGCTGCAAATTCACTTTACACTCTAGGGCAGATTTCATTCCTGGGAAGTTTGAGGTACCTGGACCAATAATTCAGGCCTCTGTATCCTCATCTTGTGGCCAGTTCCACTTTGAACCCACTAATGGAATGGGAATGGTTTATAACCAAGCCCCTGTCTTGAAACCTCAGATGACCTTGATCCCCTTCTTGGGTTCCCAAGTCCAAGCCAGCTTGGCATCCCAGGGATATGAAGGCAGTTACCCTACAGAAGAGCTATGTCCTTCTTAAGTACTGTCTCAGGTGCCTTGACAGGTGCTGTTGTGAAGTGTTGTGAGCAGAGATAAGAGGACCCAACCTGGGGTCCTGGCTTACCTCTGGCCTAAGGTAAATGGGATGGACCTTGGGTGGTAACCAAGGGGTGTCAGCCAGACCTCAATGGGACAGGAGCCTTAGAAACTGATCCCAAGACCACCAGCTGCTGGGGTTCTGCCCTGCCTCCTATTGGGCTCTGAGAGGGCTCCTAAATTAGGTTGGGTTTAGCCAGTAGAGGATATCTATGACCACAGTTAGGAGGGATGGGGTAAGGCAAAGTCAGAGTCCTTTCCCCTCTGTAATAGTCTGGGTTCCCCAGAGAAACAGAAGCAATGAGATTTATTATAAGGAACTGGCTCACACAATTATGGAGGCTGAGAAGCCCCAAGATCTGCAGTTGGTAAGCCGGAGAGCAAGGAGCACCAATGAATGGTATAGTTCCAGCCCAAGTGACCCAACAGCAGGAGAAGACCGATGTCCCAGCTCAAAGACATCAGGCAGAAAGAGAATTCTCTCTTACTCCACCTTTTGTTCTTTTCTGGTCTTCAACCAATTGGGTGAAGCCCACGCACACTGAGAAGGGCAATCTGCTTTATTCAGTCTACAGATTCAAACGTTAATCTCATCCAGAAACACCTTAACAGACGCACCCAGAAATAATGTTTCACCAAATGTCTGGGCACCCCATGGCCCAATCAAGTTGACACTTAAAATTAACCATCACACCCTCACTGGGCCTCAGTTTCCTCAAGTACATTGAGGAGATTGGATCTGGTGTTATTCAATCTTATTTCTGGTTCTATGAATGGGCCTAGGCCATTCTGTAATCAGACAGGATAATAATGTTATCTAAAAGGTATGTGTTGTGAGAAGCAAATTAGATAATACATAGGAAAGTGCTCTATAAAATAGTGAGATTATTATTCCTTATTGATATTATTAAAGTGCAAAGTTTATGTGATTATTATTGCTATTAATTATAATTATCATGCCCTCTCCCTGGCTTTTAACCATATACCCTGTTAGTTAATGCTACTACTACTGTCAGTTACAACTTGCAGCCCTACTGTTCCCTTACATTGTCACAATGTTTCACCCACCATCCTCTCAGTCATTGTTAACTTTAGTACCTGTTTTAAGATGTAGGTTTCATTATTATTCAAGTATAGTGAGGCCAGCACAGGAGGAGGTGACTGCCATTGAAAAGATAACTCGTTATTCAGAGTTCCCAAAAGGTGGGGGCACATCACGCCACACAGGGCCACAAGGGGAAGCACTAGTGTGGATCACGGGGCAGAGGAATCAAGGGGAAAATGTGGGCAAGACCCTTTATTACGGTTTTCACAGGAAGGAATAGGTGAGGCAGGGTAAGTAGGTTTAGGATTGTCTAGTTTGAATAATTTCAGCAGACTCTGGGGCGTTGGGGCCGTCTCTAGTTGCCAGGTACCTAACCCTGGGGCGATTAGGACAGGGGAACAGTGGCCCAAAGGTGAGAGTCCTGGGAGCACCCAATAAACCAGGTGGTTGGGGTATGATCTTGAGTTGGTTGGTTTGCGTTCCCAGGGGAATTGTTTGCTTATCTGTAGGAATTTGCTAACCCCGGGAAGACAGAACCTTCTGGTGTCAGCTAAGCTCCAAAAAGTGTCAAAAATAAAAAGACTTAACCCATCCCGATTCTTAATACACACCCTGACTAGGTATTAATCCTGACTATCACAGTTAATTCAATTGAAACTGAGAGTTCACAGTTAAGAGAGGTCTTTCTTTCTCTAACCTTCATTTATTCACTCAACAAGCATATACTAAGCACTTACTATGTAATGAGCACTAAGTTAAGCCCTGGGATACAGAGAAGAAAAACAGACCGTCCTTTTCTTGGGGGTAACAAAATAAAATAAGTTTAAATGTCTTTAATAAACATTACAATAACAGGAAGTCCGGTGTTCCATAGTAGGAGAGGCCCCAAACACAGCCTGAAAGGGACGAGATTCCAGAATGCCCCAGTATCCCTACCTCCACACCTCCTCCGACTCCATAGTGTGGGGTTCAGGAACAGAGCCTGTGGCTAAAAACCTGAATAAGTTTTCCTGTCTTCTCCCAACAGCTCCTCCAATAAGCTCCCTTTGAATAAAATTATTTTCCCTTTCCATTTCTGAGAACTAACCATAAGGAAATCACGCCGTAGAAGCAGAAATCTATATGCAGAAACTGATTCATTGCAGAGTTATTGAAATTGGGGGAAAAAATTTGATGCAACATAAGTATCCAAAACCAATGGAGTAGTTTAACAAAGTATAGCATATCTACCAAGGCACATTATTAAGCAAAAAGAACTGTATCATGATTCAGAAGGAGCACAGACCCCAGAGTCAGATTTTCTACGCTCCAGCCTTTGGGCAAACTAGTTAATGTTCCTGAATCTCAGTTTTCCTGTTTATAAGAGTGGGGGCTGGGCTTCCCTGGTGGCGCAGTGGTTGAGAATCTGCCTGCCAAGGCAGGGGACATGGGTTCGAGCCCTGGTCTGGGAGGATCCCACATGCCGCGGAGCAACTAGGCCCGTGAGCTACAATTACTGAGCCTGCGCGTCTGGAGCCTGTGCTCTGCAACAAGAGAGGCCGCGATAGTGAGAGGCCCGCGCACCGCGATGAAGAGTGGCCCGCGCTCGCCGCAACTAGAGAAAGCCCTCACGCAGAAACGAAGACCCAACACAGCCATAAATAAATAAGTAAATAAATAAAATTAAAAAAAAAAAAAGAGTCAAGAAAGGGGGGGTATATGAAATTGAGAAATTCTAAAAAAAAAAAAAAAAGAGCGGGGGCTAGCTAATAATAGTTGCCACCTCACAGTGTTGTTGTGGAGATTAAATAAGAAAATGCAGGTAAAGCACTTAATAAACACCTAGAATAGTGCTCAATAAATGTTGGCCATTACTGTTCTCATTATTAATATAAAGTCAATGAAAACAGTTAATTGGGTGGACTTAATACACCACAGAAGATATTTCTCATAGGGTCTTAAGTTAAAATATATATATATTTATATAATAGTATGTAATCAAATTCTGAGCCTATGTGAAATGTATATGAAATGTTTAAATAGTTGTATTGGTAGCATAATGGCATTATGAGTAATATTTTAATGAAAGATTTACTTTAATCTTATTGCAAATTTCTGTTTAATAAAAAAAGAAAAGGGGGATATAAAAATAAAATTAAAAATAAAAAGCAAGGGAACACTGAAAGAAATTGTATGCTAAGAAATTCAAAAAACATCAATAAATTTGTCCTGGGATTCATCTCCGCAGAGTTGATGAACCTAAATCATCTTCACTCTGGGGACAGATATCTTTTTTTTAGCATATAAAACTCTAACTCTTCTAATATTTAGTAATAACATGCTGATGTAAGCTCGTTCCAAGCTGCAGGTCAGTGTCATTGGGACTGCCAAGAGGTGAAAGATCAAGACAGATCAGAGAGAAGGAAACAGAAAGCCACCTATTAAATGGTGATATGTGAGTTTATTTTGCATGTAAGTATTAACTCAAATATGCAAAAATATGTATAAATAGCTATAGACACACTATAAATATAGATACAAAGAACTAAAAGATTGGAAATATATTGCTAACAGTAGCTCTCTTAGGGTTGGAAGATCATAGATGATATCCAATTTCTTCCTTATCCCTTCTAAAGTTTTCTACAGTTGGCATGTAATACTTTTAAATTTGGAGGAAGGGAACTTTAAAAACTATTAATTTCCTCTTTTTAAAGCAAGGGATTATTAGTGAGGAGGTAAGAGGGAGAGTGTGAGCCAGTAATGTCATAAATTCCCTAGCGCATGTGACTGTTTACTCCCAAAAGTCCCTGAGTTGGAAGTTAAAAATAGAAAGAGCTGAGGGCTGAATTTGGGGGGGTAATGAGTCCCACAAGAAGGACTGTGAGCAGGGCAAACTGAGGTGAAGTACAGGAGTGGGGTGACTTGGAGGGAAAGGTGGTTGACTGGGGTCCTCCCCATAGGCAGGGGGTGCTGGTCCAGGGATCCAGCTTGGAAAGGCTTTGTGGAGGGTATTGCTTCAGGAGTGGGAGAGTTGTTTTAAAGGTTCAGCAGGGAAACCAAGTTCAGTCTGATCCCAAAGGAAGCAGCCGTGTCCTCCCCAAATCCCATTAGCCTATCAAGCAGCCTTTTCACTCCCAGAGCTGAAACCTGATTTCTGGTCATTCGTAGCCTCTTACAGCCACCCAACTCCTTCCCAAAGAATTCTATGTGCTCCCAGGAATGTCTTGATTTGGGTGCTTGCTGAACCAAAAGAACTTTTCCACTGAAGTCCTTTCAATCAAAAAAATACACAAACTTCCAGTACCTCTAAAACTAGACAGGCCTTTAGAAATAGTTTACCCAAACACCTTCATGGTGGAAGGCACAGTGCTCCTTTTAGAGATGAGGAAACTGGGACTCAAGGAGATTAGGTGATTGGTCCAGGGTGATTGCGTAAGTTATGGCAGGGCTCCCCAAGATCCCTCTCTTTTCTATGTATTTTTTCCATTATCCCATGTTGTTCTTTGTTAAACAGGAAGAATCTTCCTTTGCTAGGATCTGTCAATGCACCATTATGTCCTGTCATAATAGTAATTATCATTATATTTTGACAAAATAATACTTAACCATTATGTCCTGGCTGAATAATACTTAACCATTAATTGAGGTCTATGTGCTCTTTTCATAAGCAGTCATTTAATTCTCATAATAAGAAGGTATTATTAGGTTTCACACAAAGAAGCTGAGCTTCAGAGCAATTAAATAAACCATCCACTGTCACCCTGACAGTGGTAGCAGAGTCAGGATCTGAGCCCAATCCATCTGAATCCAAAGCTACCTTCCTGATTCTCCATAAAGAAACACTGTTGGCTATATATACACAATGGAATATTATTCAGCCTTAAAAAAGAAGGACATCTTGCTATTTGCAACAACATGTATGAATGTGAAGGACATTATGCTAAGTGAAATAAGCCAAACACAGAAAGACAAATACTGCATGATATCACTCGTGTGTGGAATCTAAAAAATGTTGACGCTGTAGAAGCAGAGAACAGAATGGTGCTAATAGGGGCTGGGGGCAGAGGGATGGAAGGATGTGGGTCAAAGGATGTAAAGTTCCAGTTATGCACGATGAATAAGTTCTAGAGATCTAATGTAGAACAACATGATTACAGTTGACAATATTCTGTTGTATACTTGAAATTTGCTAAAAGGGTAGATGTTAAGTGTTCTCACTGCATAAGAAAGGAAAAGAAGCTGGGGAAGGAGTGGCAAGCACCACGTCCAGCTGCAAAGGGGGTAAGAAGAAGCCCAAGAAGCAGGCCAAGGAGACGGATGAGGAAGATAAGGCATTCAAGCAGAAACAGAAAGAGAAGCAGAAGAAACTCGGGGAGTTAAAAGCGAAGGCCTCAGGGAAGGGCCCCCAGGTCACAGGTGGAATTAAGAAATCTGGCAAAAAGTAAGCTGTTCCTTGTGCTTGAGGCAACGATGGTCCTTAATTCCATTCCTGTTTAAACATTTGGATCCCCTGCCATAACATCTGTTGCCACTATAGCTAGAATGAAGTGTAGTCTTATTCTTTTTTTAAAAAATTAATTAATTTATTTATTTCTGGCTGTGTTGGGTCTTCATTGCTGTGTGCGTGCTTCTCATTGCGGTGGCTTCTCTTGTTGCAGAGCACGGGCTCCAGGCGCACGGGATTCAGTAGTTGCGGCACGCAGGCTCAGTACTTGTGGCTCGCGCAGGCTCAGTAGTTGTGGTGCACGGGCTTAGTTGCTCTGGCATGTGGGATCTTCCCGGACCAGGGCTCGAACCCGTGTCCCCTGCATCAGCAGGCGGATTCTTAACCACTGCGCGACCAAGGAAGTCCCTGAAGTGTAGTCTTAGAACCTATTCTACATTTAAGAATAAACTTTTGTTAAAAAAAAAAAGGAAAAAAGAAATCGGTAACTATCTGAGGTGATAGGTATGTTAATTAGCTTGATTGTGGTAACCATTTCACAATGTATACGTATATCAAACCATCAAACTGTACAAACTGTATTGTCAAATACACCCCAGTAAATTTTTTAAAGTACATAAATAAAAATACCTTGACTGTACACATACCAAAAAATCCTCTGTTGAGGCTGATCTTTCAAGGAGCTGATTCTCCATTAAATTCAGCATTCCTTCAAATTCTCTCATCAGTGAAATTGTCTTTTCTTCAACTAAAATGGCAACATTTAAGCATCTTGACATTATATAAGAACTAAATCCCTAAACTGGATTCATCCTAAACACCTCCATAGAGTTTTTACCTTGGATTTGTTTTTATTTCACTTGAGTGTGCAAAGTATTATTATAATAATGATTTGCACACTCAAGCCAAAAAAAAAAAGGAACTCAGGGTAAAATTTTTATGAGAACCGTAAAGGAGAAATCTTAGATACTCCATTGTGTTTGTTTTATTTTCCATTCTTTGGGACTTCCCTGGTGGCACAGTGGTTAAGACCCTGCCTGCCAATGCAGGGAACACGGGTTCGAGCCCTGGTCCGGGAAGATACCACATGCCGCGGAGCAACTAAGCAACTAACCGTACTGAGCCTGCGCTCTAGAGCCTGCAAGCCACAACTACTGAGCCCACGTGCCACAACTACTGAAGCCCGCACACCTGGAGTCCGTGCTCCACACAAGAGAAGCCACTGCAATGAGAAGCCCGCGCACCGCAACGAAGAGTAGCCCCCGCTCGCCACAACTAGAAAAAGCCCACGCACAGCAACGAAGACCCAACGCAGCCAAAAATAAATAAATAAATGTATTTTTTAAAAAATGGCAATCTTCAAAAGTTTTGCATTATAAAACATCAACTCTGGCTTTTAAAATAAAATAAATAAATAAATTAAATAAATAATAAAAAGCAAGGTGCCCTCCAATTCCTTACTCGTGTTGGGGACAAAGATCACTCAGAGTTCATCCTGAAAATCATCTAAATTTAGAGATTTCCTACCGGAGCAAAACTTTCATGCACCAGTAATAGAACCAGGCAGCCTTTCCAAAGTATGTCAGGCATGTGCTTGCGATGCTGTCACAAGCAGCGTCGAGTATCTGTCCCTGTGTGCTGGTGACCTGGGAGCCCTCGCTGTTTTCTAGGCCAGTTACAGAGAGATCTGGGGCTGGAAGCAAAAGAGATTGCACAATAGTTAGCACAGGTGCTTATTTTTAATCACATTAGTCAGGCAAGGACTTTTTAAAACATTTTTTTAAATTTGAAAAGTGTATATATGTAGGTAGTTTTTTTTTTTTTTTTAATTGTCAAAAGCTTACTGAAAAAAACAAAGGTCTCAACCCCTACTCTTAGTCCCTTGGTCTGCATCTCAAAGGCAGCCATGGTTTAAGTTCAGCGATGTGGCCTTTGAGTGTGGATATTTTATGAGCAGAGGCAAACTGCTTTTCTACATCTTGTGGGCAGTCTCTCTCTTTTTTAATCTTATAAATGCCCATTGGGAAAGACAAAAGAAGTTAGAGGACAGCACCCTGGTGAGTGTTCAAAAAGTCTGGCTTTGGTCTCTAGATTTTCTAAATCACTTCATGCCTTCAGGTTTTTTTATCAAATATAGTTTACAAAGGCTATATGTTCTTTTACTCCTCCTTTCTTTCCTTCTTTACCCCTCCTAAAGCAACGGACAAAGCATAGAGGACATAGCTAGAATTGGTGGGGAAGGGGACAGTAATAATAGTAATAATTTTGGTTGTTATTGAGCACTTACTATATCCCAGGCACTACATATTTTTTTCTCACTTCATCTTCAAAACAATTCTATGAGGTAGGTGTTTTTATCCTCATTTTTACAGATGAGAAAACTGAGAAAGTTTAAATAATTTACACAAGACTATATAGCTAGTAAGAAAAAAAGCTAAGTTTTGAACCTAGACTCTTCAAGTCTAAAGCCCCATGGAAACACTTAGATTTCAAGTCTTTATAGAGAGACAGAGAACATGACTGTCAAAGTGCTAAGCTATGTAAGGGAGTGAAAAATAACAGCACAAATTAGGGTGGTCCTGGACTACCAGTGTGTGGGAACTGCTCTGAGATCTGCATTAAAGTTTTGGGGAGGTTGCACTGTTCCCAACAGATGCTTCAGACAGAGCATCCAATGAGCAGTGAGAATTCTTGGGCTGGAGATAGGCGGGCCAACCTCAACCAACACAATTTCCTAAGAAACTGGATAGAGTCTTTCAAGAACAGGAAACGTCTGCTGCAGATATTCGTGGTCAGGTCTAGCCCCTTCATACCTGCCGAAGGATTCTTGGAAGGCTGCCCATCAAGCAAAAGGGATGGACAAGGTACAAGACGGACAAGGCACGTTGTCCTAAACTGCAGGCATTTGGAACAAGAGTGCCAGAGACAGCAGAGGAAGATCAAGTTGGAATTAGTACATGCCTCTTAAATGTCACAGGGTGGCAAGAAACTGGAGATGAAGTCAAAGTCTGCTGGGACCAGCAGCAGGTATTCTATGTGGACTCACAGCCATCTGTGGGACAGACTGCTGAGCAGCCTGTGGGATTATGGTCCTTTTTTAAAACTGGCCTAAACTTGTGACCAGATGCCATGAGCAGGAGAAGACACTTTCCATGTGTGTTCATACCTGAGAGGGTTCTGCAGCAAGTCATGTGACAAGGTGCTATGAGGTGTCCCTTGGAGAATCAAGCCTACCTAGAGCAGTCAGGGCAGGAGTAACTTCCAAAACATCAGGTTTCTTCAGAGACCAGAGGGCCCACCTAAATTCTCATTACTGGGGAAGTAATCAGGAAGAAGAGAGGGAGGTGAAATCAGATGTCCTTGGGGCAGAAGAATGAAGAGAAAAACAGGGACCAGTATCACACGCAGGGAGGATGCCAGTATGCCTCAGTCCCCTGAAGTCAGAGCCCAGGGCTCACGGTGGTAACCAGTCATCCTTACCTGCATCTGGTGTGGCAAGTTTGGTCACAAACAGGATCCGAGGCACCTAGGTACCAATTCCTGGCACCTCATCGACTTCAACCTGTGAAGGATGGTTTCGAGAACAAAGCAAGCCTTGCCACCCCACCCATTCCACTCCCAAGAGAAACATTTCTTGTTTCAGAAGGAAAAGCTCGGGAGCAGGGGTAGGGAGCTCACCTTCTAGGTGGCAGAAGACTTACCTCTTTTCCCAGATCTCAAAATGGAAAATTTTCCAACTATGTCTTTCCTTGCTAAATCCTAATGCTACTGTGTTTGACTCCAAGGTTTAACTGGCCTAGTAGGGCCCATGACTGTCTAGGGTTGGGGGAGACAGCCTTCCTGGTAACTATAGAGTCAGAGAGAGTCAGACCTCTGCATCCAAAAGAGCTGCAGAGATGAGTCACATCTCTCTTCACCAGAGAAGGGACGGAAGGGGTAGGCCTCAAGACTGGAGAGGCTCAGGTGCCATGAGCAAATAGTGTATTGTGTTCACTCTTGTCTTCACTCAGCACTCTGAGGAGTTATTGTGTAACAGCCTTGCTGAGATGTTAAATATGTCTGTGGAGGAAAACAGGGTGGGGGTGGAGTGTGCTGAGATAATTTGTTATTTATGGTATTCTCTGTCTTCTGAAGAGTGGAACTCTCTTGTTTGAAAGGTGATGAGTGTGAAAATGCAAAGTACTGAAAAAGAGATGGCGGGGGGGTGGAAGGGTAGAGGGGATTGTCTAGGGGGAAGGTGGCAGAGACATGGAAGGGGAGGAACCCCAATCTTTTTTTTTTTTTTTTTTTTTTTTGGCTGTGTTGGGTCTTCGTTTCTGTGCGAGGGCTTTCTCTAGTTGCGGCGAGTGGGGGCCACTCTTCATCACAGTGCGTGGGCCTTTCACTGTCGCGGCCTCTCCTGTTGCGGAGCACAGGCTCCAGACGCGCAGGCTCAGTAGTTGTGGCTCACGGGCCTAGTTGCTCCGCGGCATGTGGGATCTTCCCAGACCAGGGCTTGAACCCGTGTTCCCTGCATTGGCAGGCAGACTCCCAACCACTGCGCCACCAGGGAAGCCCAGGAACCCCAATCTTGTGGCTGGAGAGAGGCCCAGAGAGAGGGTGTATGGTGGGAAAAGAGGAGTAGCTGGTACCAAGGAGGAGCGGAGGTGAGGGAGCAGAGATGTTTACAGGGAATTGTTAAGGAGTTTTGCGGTGTGAGATGCTGTATAATTCTCTTTGTGAAACCTTCAGTAAAATCTCCGTCCATCAAGTGCTTTGCAGCTGGGGATTGTTGCAGGGAAGGGGCAAATGTGCCGAGCCCATAGCTGGTCAAAGGATCCAGCTGCATTCAAGGGCTGGGTATAAACACAGTGCTAGTGTCACATTATAAAGGATGTGGGAGGTGTGCACAGCTTCACAACAGCTGAGGGAGAGAGGAGAGGATCAGAACAGGTGGCACCAGAGATGGGCCTTAAAGGATGACCAATGTTTCTACTGGAATTTGGGACAGGGGGACTTCAAGTGCAAGAGACCTAGAGCAGAGGCAGGGAAGTCTGAAAGTGTGTGGTATGTTTAGGGAGTGATGCTTTACTATGTCCCAACTGTTGTCTGCATGGGGAAGAGGAGTAGGCTGGAGAGAAAAAAGAGAATGGCTGGAGGAACTCTGGCTGCTTGGCCACCTTCAGACCTTAAAGGCTGTCATGAATGCTCTGGAGAGCAAAACAAGAACTTCCATGTGGTATGTGCAAGAAGACAGAATATGGAGCAATATACTATATCCCTGAAAGGAGAGGAAATTGGTCTGAAGACCCTCTGATTCCCCTCAGTAGCTACCTACTTCAAATGATCAAATTGACCTGGATTGTAAACACTGCATAAAATACATCATGTTACAGGGGGAGGGGGGAGGGATAAATTGGGAGATTGGGACTGACATATACACACTACTATATACAAAATAAAAAACTAATAAGAACCTGCTGTATAGCACAGGGAACTCCATTCAATACGCTGTAACGGCCTATATGGGAAAAGAATCTAAAAAAAAAAAAAGAGTGGATATATGTATATGTATAACTGATTCATTTTGCTGTACACCTGAAACTAACGCAACACTGTAAATCAACTATACTCCAATAAAAATTTTTTTTGATCATATTACAATGACTCAGTTTCAGCAGATTGCCCTTGGACTTGACACCTCTGCTTCTGTTCCAGTCCCAGCTGAGGAAAAGGCAGCCAGGCGGCCATGCTCACTGATTTATGGGGTAGGCATAACTCCCAGGGCCCTCTACCAATGCCAAAACCACCTCTATTCTGGGGGCTGCCTGAGGAGCTCCCACACCCATCAGTAGGCCCTTGCCTGTCTCCGGGGCTGCTGTCCTGTGAGTCCCCTCACTCCTTTCCACTCTCAGAATTGTGATTGATCACCCTGCATCCATCTGCCCCAAGAGAATCTGAGGACCTCATCATGCAGGCCAGTCCAAGTGCGTCCCAAGTGGTCTGGAGGCATTTTATTTCTCTCAAGTCCCCTTAACCTCAAGAAGTAGAGATCACTCACCGGTTAACAGATACATATTGAACATCTACTAGGTATACTGCAACACAAAATGAATAAGACATCATCCCTGACCTCAGGGATTTCAGAGGATACGCAGTTGGGAAAGGCATGTAAATATACCCGACCCTTAAACAACAAGGGTTGAATTGCAAAGGTCCACTTATATGCAGATTTTTTTTTTCAGTAGTAAATACTACAGTACTACACCATCCAGGATTGGTTGACTCTGTGGATGTGGAAGCAAGAATACAGAGGAACTGGGTATGTGGAGGACTGACTATAAACTATACACAGATTTTCAGGTGCGCAGAGGATGAGAGCCCCTAACCCCTGTGTTAGTGTGATGTCACACAATTAGTATGATAACTGCTGGGAAGGAGGTAAGGACGGGCTGCTGTGGGAAGAAGGAGGGGAGATACCTAGCCCAGAGGGCAATGAGGATGAATGGAGGGTTTCCTGGAAAGAGGACTCACAGGCTGACTCCTGGAAGGAAGAGCAGGAGCTAACCTAGTGAGTGGGGTGAAGGGGAGGAAGGGGCATAAGAGGCATAGGGAGCAGGATATGGATGGGAATGGCCTGGAGACAGACAGCAGGAGTCCTTTGGGCAAGAGTCCTGTGGGAAGTTCACTGAGGCTGGTGTTCAGGCTGCAGAGTTGGGCCCCAGGGTGCATCAGGAAGACCCTTAAATGCTCTCTCAGGGAGTTGGAACTTTATGATGGTATTGAGGACCCCCAGGTGCTTAGTTGCCTCTCTACCCAAGGAAAAATGAAAAGCCATCCAAGAAAGGAAGTTGTATACTGTTTAACTCATCATTGAGCAATAAATACATAGTCTTAATAACATAAACATTAAATAATTATTTAAGCAGAAATGTAAGATATTGGAAGGATGGGGGACAGGGATGACAGCTCCCTTAATAAGAAATAGCCATACATTATATGGAAAGATAAATGTGAATAGCTCAAATTGTTGAAAGTGGTTGCTTCTGGAGAATGAAGAATGAGGAAGGTTGGGAGATGGTACTCCTGTTGTACTACTAGACTTGTAATATTTAACTTTGTAAATACACTTTTTAGATAATTATGTACCTATATTCATATATAATTATTTTTTAAAAACATGTGTCAACCCCAGCCTCAACACTTAATAACTGAGTGATGAGAGCCAAATCTTTATCCCCTATGTGGCTTAGTTTCTTCACCTGTAAAATGGGATTATAACACTATCTTGCTGGGTTATTATGAAGATTAAAGGATATATGTAAAGTGCCTAGCACTCTGTCTGGAGCTTAGTAGAAACTCAATAAATGGTAGGTATTTTCATTTTTAATAACAGATGGAAAAGAGAACTAAAAAGCCTGTTTAAAAGGCCTGGACACAAGCCTTCTATATTATATACACCTCTGGTCACTGGAACACATCCTCTTATTTAATAAAAGCATGACTGTATTCATAAATTATGGAAGAGAGAGAAGTTATAATTTTGATATCAGAAACCAAAAACTAGTTAAATGTTTCAAAATCTGGAGGTGTACTCAACCTTGAAAAAAATATTTGCAGAAACAAAAAGATAAAATAATGTCTTTTGGTGTATATATGTCAGTCCCAATCTCCCAATTCATCACGCCCTCACCCCCGCCGCTTCCCCCACTTGGTGTCCATACGTTTGTTCTCTACATGTGTCTCTATTTCATATACACTAATATGTATAAAATGGATAACTAATAAGAACCTGCTGTATAAAAAAATAAATAAAATTAAATTTAAAAAAATAATACTGTCTTTTGGGGAATCAGAAAACAGGGATTTGTGAAAACTTTGTCTGATTTGCATGTACTTTTAAAATAGAAAGTTAACCCGGATGATACAGGTGACAGTAATAGATTTACAGTGAAATTTAGTTTCCCTGCGCTGTCTGGCTACTAGGGTTGTAGTCCCTTTCATCTCTCAGATCCTCAGATTTCCCGATTCTATACCAAGGGGTCAAATTAAAAGGTCTCTAAGCCTGGTCCCAAACTCTAGGGTTCTGAGAATTCTTGATTATGTGCTTTTGCCTAGGCACGTGACAATAAACATCCGACTGAGGTTTCCCACTAGGCTCCTAACACGGATGCAGTTCCTTAACCTATCTCTACCTAAAACTGTTTCCGAGTCAATAGCCCTTGGATTGGATCTCAAACCCCACATCCGACACCCGCCCTATAGCGGGAAATCCAAGCTGCCGGGGCGGCCACCCCCCGCCCCCCGGAATAGGAACTACATCTCCCAGGGTCCCCCGGGGCGGGGGGCGCCCACTCGGATTGGCCAGGGTTGCGTGACGCTCAGTGTTTTGGCCCGGGCGGTCACATGTTTCCTTTGTTGTGAGCTGCGGAGAGACTGGTGGCTCGAGGAGACGCCGGCGCAGGAGACAGCGCTGCGCCGCCGGAAGCTAAGGTACGGCGGGGGCCGCCACTGCTGACCACTGCTGCTGGCCGCTTCCAGCCTTCGCTGAGAGGTACCCGGGGATGACAGCTCCGGGACCGGCCGAAAGGCGAGGAACCGGCCAGAGCCGGGGGCGGAGGGGCGGCCCAGGTCATGACCACGGGGATGTCTGCAGGAGGGAAGCCTGCGGCGGTCGGCCTCTCGGAGCCAGAGGAGGGGTCCGAGGAGAGATTGCGGGTGGGGCTGCAGGGCCCCTGTTTGGGGCGAGGGGTCTCCGGGGCTCCTCTGGGGGTTGTCAGCCCCGGTTCCGCAACCACACTCTGAAAGGAATGGCACCCCCAACTCCTGGCACTACCGCCCCGGAACCGCGACGCTGCTGGCGCACCCGCCGGGGGCGGGTTGGGAGGGGCATGGCCGCCGGGGCGGGGGGTAGCAGGTGCGGGTCACCCTGGGGGACGGGGAGCAGCTGGCGGACAGGGCTGGGAAGAGAGGTCTCGCATTTTGCCGATGGGCTTCGAACGGAGCGCCGCTCTTTTTTAATCGAAGGTAGCGCTGAGAATGCGAAGGTCTGAAATCAAACCTTCCCGCTTGGTGGGGGCGACAGTTTGATCCTAACGGGGAGGACTGACGGGCCAAGTTGGGTCCCAGGGCTGCAGGCTAGAGACTCCCCATTAAAGCAGTTGCGAAATGTGCTCGGCGCCGTCACCTGACCGTTACCCCCGCCCCCACCTCCCGCGAGCCTTTGTTTACCAGCGCTCGCCTGGGGGCCCGCTCCGGGAGCCGGGCCGTGGAAAGAAGGTCCCCCGGAAGCGGGCGCGGGCGGGGGAGCGGGCGTTCCGCCGGCGAAGTCCCCGCCTAATCTCCTCTCCTTTCCACCACTCCAGGCCTCGGTTTCTTAATTTAGTTCCTAATGGCCCCGCCCCCAGGTTCTGGACACTCGGGGCGAAGACTGTTAACGCGGCGGGGATTGGGGCCCTGCGGGTGCTTTCGGGCGGAACGACTGGGCGAGTTCCGAGTGTTTATTGGCGGGTGTCTTGTTGCGAGGTGGACTTGCCCAGGCAGTTCTTCCCCGCCCCCTTGAAGGTGATCTGGAGGACACGCGGGAGCGCGCGCTCGCTTCTTGTGCAGCTGCGACCCGAGCGGAGCCTCTGGCGGCGCGCGCTACCGAGCCGGGGGACTCGGGAGCGAGGTCCAGCTGACCCGCTATCCTTTGGTCGCCGCCGCGGCTTCTGCCTGAGCCTGTAGGCAGTTCTGGGGCCCGCGGAGGACCGGAAAATTATCCCTCTTTAACTCCTGTCGCCTTGTCTACCCAGATGGTGGGAAGAAAGCCCTCAGGCGAATTAAGTTCTTGCCTGTTCTGTAAACAAGGTTTAAATAGCTAAATAAGGACCGTAAAGCCACATTTTAGAGTGCCTCACAGTCACCCCTGAGGCAGCGACCTTTCAGCTGTTAATGTTAGTGGATTTTAATGATTAATCACTTGCTCTCTTGAACAGCTTTTTTTTGTTGTTGTAATTTATTTTTTTTTCACACACACACACTGTGTTTTATTTTTACAAGAGATAAATAGACTGACACCAAGCATTGTACATGGATGACCACAACAAAAGCAACAATGATTGCAATTACCAAACATGAAACACACTCATTCTGTGTCATAATATTGACATTCAGTCCAGTAATCCTCCACTGTAACAGCTCCTTTACTTTGCAGTGAAAATTGATTTGTATATTCTTTGCCTCTGAGTCTTTGTGGGATTTTTTTTTTTTAATTCAAACAGAAAGTCACAAAAATTATACTCATCCTCATCAGTTCACTCAGTCCCATGTGATTTTTTTTTTTTCATCTTGATCTTTTGTTAGCACTTTTATGAGTTCATCAGTTTTTCATTAGAGTTCTGAAAACGCTTATTCATTCAGTTCAGCAGTACAGTCAGTTACCAGAAACCTGTACTTGACAGAGTCTTTTCCATGAATTTCTTGAAGATGAAACCTTTTTATAGGAACATATTTGCAAAAGCATCAGAGTACACCCAGAACTGTCTGTAAATGACAAAAGACTTAAAAATGACCACGGTTAAAGATTTGATGAAAGTTGAACAGCTTTTTAAAAATCATGTCTTAGTATTCGCAGCTACAGACTGTTTATGTCCACCGGCGAGGTTGGTTTTTGTTAAGTATGTAAAATAGATGAAAAATCTGCTTGCTGTCGACTAAGATGTAAAATTAGAATTCTATTTTTTAAAAAAATAACTTGAGGATATCCTACCCCCGCCCCCCCAAAAAAGTTAAGATTCTTCTATACCCCGGTTTAGATGAGTTGTTTCCTTGTTTGGGGGATTATAGCTCACTCTTCTATGATGACAGTAATAGAATCTACAAGAACAATCATTTTAGCCACAGTGTGTTGAAGATGTGGTTTTCCTAATCTGTGATATAATAGGGAACTTGGGTTTTATCAGATTTTATTTTACTATAAATCTGTAGGAATTCACCCAAGACGGTACATTTCTGTAAGAGGTAGATTGAGCACCCAGAGTGAAGCAGGAATTGACTATGAACAGTTCTCATTGTATGCATTCTTAATTTATTTTTAAAATTCAAGTTGAGATGACTATGCCGGAAGGAGCAGCTTCTGTGATCCTGAACTGCCTCATCATCTCTTGTGCATTGAAGGCATTTAACATTTCTAAATAAGTACAAGTTGCAAACCTCTAACCTTTGTAAAAAATAAAACCACCACTCATAAGCCTGCTTATCCAGACAAAGCCTGTGACTTAGTCTCTAAACAGGAAGAAGAAATAATATTCTGAGTTGGAGCTTACTATCAGCTTTAATTTAAACTTTCTTGGCTTTTGTCCAAGTTGCTAAAACCTTAATGCTTTTTCAGAAAACTTTGTTTTAGTTTCTTTGTTTTTCTGCCATTTTATTAAAACCCAAAGGTCAAGCCTGTGAAAAACAAATACAATTCATTAAATGAGGGACTGCAGTTATTTTTTGTGTATACTCCTTTTGTTTTTTTTAATGTTTATTTATTTGGCTGCACCAGGTCTTAGTTGCAGCACGGGGGTGGGGGGGGGGGATCTCTTAGTTGCAGCATGCAGGATCTAGTTTCCTGACCAGGGATGGAACTCTGGCCCCCTGCATTGGGAGCGCAGAGTCTTAACCACCAGAGAAGTCCCTGTATGTACTTTTTTCTTACCTAGGAATTTGGGACATCCTTTTTCAATAAATATTTAGGTATGGACTGTATAAAAAATGTAAATAAAATATCCTAGTATATCCTCATAAGTATATGAAATATATAAGCATATATATTTTGTATGATTCTATTTCTGTTGTGACTGAAACAAAGAGTATGTGGCCACTTGACAACTGTTGACATTTTAAAACCCTTATTCTTTCTCCTATTAAAAACAATAGCTAAACTAGCTTTTTTAAATTAAAGTTTGTCACTGCCTAAATTCGTCACCCAGGGGCTACAATTTTTCAGCATTTGGCACATCTTAAAGTCTACTAAATTGATGTCTACAAGTCATTAGGCTTTGCTCTTTACTCAGTGCTTTCTAAAACTTACTTCTGTAAATAATTTGTGTCACCACTAAGGTAAATAAAAGTCACTGTGACTTAAAAGCGCTTTTATCCATAGAGAGGTCACGTAAAGTATTGGATCTCAAACTTGTTCAAGTGGCAGAGTACTGGGTCATGTCCTTGCAGATTTAATTAATTCTAATAAGAGAACCAAAAACAATTTTTTTTTTAAATTTATTTTGTTTATTTTTATTTTTGGCTGCGTTGGGTCTTCGTTGCTGCACGCGGGCTTTCTCTGGTTGCGGTGCTCAGGCTTCTCATTGCGGTGGCTTCTCTTGTTGCGGAGCACAGGCTCTAGGTGTGCGGGCTTCAGTAGTTGTGGCACGTGGGCTTCAGTAGTTGTGGCTCGCGGGCTCTAGAGCACAGGCTCAGTAGTTGTGGCACATGGGCTTAGTTGCTCTGTGGCATGTGGGATCTTCCCGGACCAGGGCTCGAACCCGTGTCCCCTGCATTGGCAGGCGGATTCTTAACCACTGCATCACCAGGGAAGCCCCCAAAAACAATTTCGCTAAAAGAAAACATAACTATATATCTACAGGTCTTAAGATTTTAAAATAAAACAATGCATTAGATATCTTCTAGCAAGATAAAACCAAGGACATTAAGTTTACATGTCAAGTAGGTTCAATAGGACAGTTTTATATCAAGTATGATGCCTGATGATTAACAAATATTTTTTTCTTCCTTTGGGGGTTGGGGAATATTAGTAGCCGAAAGTTTTAAAGCAAGGAAGAGAAACAGTGAATGGAGAAGTTCAATTTTTTTGTTCTGTGATTTGGGAGAAGACAGTATTCTTTTTTCAATTATAGAACCATAATTGTTTAGTCTGACACATTGTTTAAGAACTCCTAAATTTTTCATCATCAGATACCTCTTATTTCTCTTTCTCTCATTAATCAAAGTAATAATGTATTGACTATTTCAGGTTCATGTCAACAAGGGATAATCACTTGCTATAATTCTAGACAAAGAAATTTAAGGGTTTTTTTCGTTTCTGATATCTTATGGTAAGTATGTTATTGGTGGTTTCATTAAGAAAATTAGAAATGTTGAAAATAACAACTTGAAGACTGGACTTTAAGTGTTGCATTTGTAAAACTTGGTTCAGGAACCACTACTCCAAGAGTAAAGGTTTAAATTGAAGAGTATAAATTTACAACTTTTAAAAAGTGATCATTAAATAGAATGGTTCAAATAAATTAGCGTTTGAGAAAATGTGGTGAAAAAAACTGCTTGGTTTCAGATAGTTCCATGTTAAATATAATTTCCTAGTTATTTTTAAATAATGGATTTACTATGTTACAGTGTTTTCTGACTTTCCTTCTGTTGAGTTACTGTATATCTTTAAAGATAAAACTCTTATTCTTTAGTAATTTTTCTGTTTCTGCTATGTTGTTCTTCACTCAAAGTTCAATTTGAGAATATGGAGTAGTGTGGCGCATAGCATGTAGCAATTCATTACTGCAAGTTGCAGGGACCATGTTAGTCAAAATGTTGTTGGTTTCCTTTGCCGTCTGGTATTTATTAGTCTTTGTAAGCCCCTCACTAATCCATGCTATCTTAAGGCTAATAGTAACTTGTTTCTTTGTATAGGGGTCCTGCATTCTAAAGGAAAAATAAGCTTGATTGCAGTTCTACACTCTAAAATCAATTCTGATACTATATAACGCCTTTGGACTTCTTACACTGACCTCCTCTGTCCCTAGCCCTTACTGATTAGGTTGGTAAGTATTACCTAAAAAACCTGCAGAAAATGCCCAGGTGAATTGCCTTGCTCTTCTACTCCTTAAGGTATAATTCTAGACTAGATCAGTCATGAGAGAATCTATTCCCATTTGCACTCTAGCAGAGAAACAATTTGTGTTTTCTGCCAGAGAAACACTGAGAATTTGAATCTATTTTCGTATCAATCTTTGAGTTCTTGTCTGATTCTAATCTTAGCCAACCCCACAGCATCTAAAATTGGATCTGAATCCGATATTCACCACCCCAGTGGCAGACAGGGGGTAGGCTGTCTAGAATTGTTTCTTGAATTGACTCGAATTCCTACATTGGCTCAGGATCTTATTGTCTTATTGGGGGAAAAACTTACTTAGCTAGGACTAACAATCCCCTAATTTGACCAAGTTGAAATATTCTTTACCAAGGTATACACAAGTTAGATTGACTTCTGCAAATAAGGAAACAAGCAAGATAACGTTCACTTCACAATCAAACAATAATCATGTTTTAGACCCGTGAGATGCGAGCAGGAGCGCATACGGGGTAGTTGTCTCCGACGGGCGGCAAAGGAAAAGGATTAGCCATGTCGTCTTTGATCAGAAAGGTGATCAGCACCGCGAAAGCCCCAGCGGCCATTGGTCCCTACAGGCTCTTACAAACATGGGTGAAATTCTGAAAGCAGCAAGCTGTGACTTCACGAATGTGGTAAAAACAGCTGTTTTGCTGGCTGACATAAACGACTTCAATACTGTCAATGACATCTACAAACAATATTTCCAGAGTAATTTTCCTGCAAGAGCTGCTTATCAGGTTGCTGCTTTGCCCAAAGGAGGCTGTGTTGAGATTGAAGCAGTAGCTGTCCAAGGACCTCTCGTGACAGCATCACTCTAAGTGGGCCCAGTGTTATTTAGCCTGGAATTTTAATAATGTTTTTAAATTAACGTCTTAATTTTTACAGTATTTGTTGGAAAGTGTAAGGTTGACTGAAATATCTGAAGTTATTATGGAAATACCATATAATAAGGGGAATTGAACATGAGTTGAAGATTAATGATGAATCTAGTTACTGATGTTATAAATTACACTTCTGTAGCACTCATATTACTGGATGTGGGAAAAGAGACACACATTACATAGTTAACTATTAATTTAATGATGTGAACTATTTAGTTCTCATGTCAGATACATGATTCTGCTTTTACTTGAGTAAAATTAAAGCATTTAAGTTTGAATGGTAGAGGTAAAGGAGAAGAAACTGGACCAAATTTTATATGGATAATATTTTTCTAATGGAAATAAAATAGCATGCAGATTTAAAAAAACAAAAAACAAAAAAAACAATAATCAGGGTATAGAGATGTGTGTTTGTATATACATGTAGAAAAAAATCAGTAGTCCATATCTTGGTTTTCTGGATCCACTTTCGAATTTGCCAAAACTTGTTAAGAATTTATGATTTCTATTTATAGGTATCTAGGCCAGAAACCAGAATCACTTGTGCTTAAATACTATTGGTATTCTGTGTACAGTTCAAGGTTCCAGTATTCTCTCTTAAGCATTCCTCTCTTCCCCTTCCAACAACAACAAAAAATTGTGCTGAGGGCTTCCCTGGTGGCGCAGTGGTTGAGAATCTGCCTGCCAATGCAGGGGACACAGGTTCGAGCCCTGGTCTGGGAAGACCCCACATGCCGCGGAGCAACTAGGCCCGTGAGCCACAACTACTAAGCCTGCGCGTCTGGAGCCTGTGCTCCGCAACAAGAGAGGCCGCGATAGTGAGAGGCCCGCGCACCGTGATGAAGACTGGCCCCTGCTTGCCACAACTAGAGAAAGCCCTCGCACAGAAACGAAGACCCAACACAGCCATAAATTAATTAATTAATTAATTAATTTAAAAAAAAAATTGTGCTGAATTGGTTGGTTTCTACAGGTACTAAAGTCTATAAGGATCAAAAAAGCAGAAGAAATATGCATTTATATACTAAAAGATTTAAGATAATTACTTGATAAGCATGGTGATTCTATATGGATAATCTAGATAACTAAGAATTTAAAACTGAAATTTTTTTCCTGAATTACCCAGAATACTTGAGATTTTGTCATTGCTTTCATAGTTATATAAAATATATAATGACTAAACTGTTTGCTTTGGGTAGTATTGATAGACCAACTCAGAATTATTTAATGACCCCAAACTCAGATGAAACATTAGTTACCAGACATTCTTCAAAAATCCAATGCAGAGTTATCATAGGATATGTTTCCTCATCTCAATTCCACCGTTAGCTTGATGTTGACATGAATATTTGTTTACTCATCTTTCACTCAAGAAACCTTACTGCAGGATAAAATTGTCAAGTAAGGAAGCTGATAAATAAGGAAACTATTTTAGATATAACATAAAGTTATTTATTTGCTTTAAGGATTATTATTCAGGATTGGTTTTCCTATGCAGAAGTAAACTTCCAGTCACAAACGGAAATCTACTAAAACCTTCTTTCAACATATTAGTAAATAATGCCAATTATACATAAAGTGATTACTATCTGATTTATGTGTTGCTGTTTTCCATTTATTTTAGGTGTGGAAAAACTGGGGCTTTGATCAAGCAAATGCTAAAAAGGTATTATATTTATAATGTTTATAAACTCTCTAAGCATTGTTATTAGAAAATGTAAATCATTTTCCTTCAACCAGGGGTCACTTAGACCATCAGAGTAACAGGGAACAATTCTATCCTCAAGATCAGATAGGAAGGCAGCATCACAGACTTTTCTGTTACCAAATAAACTTTTTTTTTTTTAATAAATTTATTTATTTTTGGATGCGTTGCTGCACGCAGGCTTTCTCTAGTTGAGAGCGCAGGCTCAGTGGTTGTGGCTCACGGGCTTAGTTGCTCCGCGGCATGAGGGATCTTCCCGGACCAGGGCTCAAACCCATGTCCCCTGCATTGGCAGGCGGCTTCTTAACCACTACGCCACCAGGGAAGCCCCCAAATAAACTGTTTACACACTCCTTTCTACTCCTTCCGAATATTCTCAGTCCCTATTCTACCGTTTCTCCAGTCCAAAAGACACTAAAATAAGTTATCTCCCTTCATTTTTCTGGGACATAGGCCAAAAACAGGTAATTTTTAAATCTACCTAGCAATCTGAAACTAGGTCTACAACGTTTTGAGTTCTGTAGTTGGAAATAAACTCTAGAGTACTCTTAATCAGAAGAATCTTTCTCTTAAAAATCTTCCTTTCAAGTGAGAGTGTAGCTCCAAGAATAAAGCTCCTGAAGGAAATGAGGGAGAGAAAGAAAGGGATACTATCTTTTCTAGACAAATTATGTGTCTTTGGCAGTCAGTCATTGAGAGTCCAGTCACCCTTGCATCCACTAACTTACGTAGGTATTATTTTCAGTCATTATATTTCTTTGGAACAAACATTGTCCTCGTGTTTTGCCTATTTATTTGCTACTTTTTCCTGATGGGAATAATGATGCTTTGATATTTGCTAAATTTTTAGAAGAATTCAGTCTAATTTTAAAGTCTACTGAATTACATCTGGAAGCCCAGAGGATACACTCTGAAATGCATCTCATATTCCTAAGACACAATTGTGTAAATCATTTAGTCTGTCATCAATACAAAGAGTTTATATGTCGTGCTGTTGTGGACTAGTTCATGGAAGAGTTCTCAGAAAGTCCAGAGAAAGTGAGGCTGTCCAAAAAGCCACACAAAAGCTTCTTGGAAGGAAATAGCCCAGATCTATGAGATAGTCTCTTTTACGTACAAAGCAGTATCTTGTTGCTGTTGAATGCATTTAATACCAGGTGATTTTATAGCTGTTCTAATTCAGGATTTTCTGGTAAAGCAGTGGAAGACCTCTTGGCAGTCAACAATCAAAGAAAATAGCCATGAGAATTAAGGGGCAGAAAATAGCATATAAAGACCTTTAACTCATATAAAATTTTAATCAGCCTTATATTAATCCAACTCACTCAATATGCTATCCCCAAATTTATCAGATACAGATACAATAAGATACCAGATAACGAATACCAGATAGAGTAAAATTATTGGCTACAGAAAGCAGAGTATCTTTTCATTTATGTTTTCTTACTTGTCCCTTTTAGCCAAAGGGAAATTCTTAGTACTTGCAGTATGTTATTTTGTTTTGCATTCTGAACACATTTTCACTTAAACTTTGAGAAAGCAAAAATGTATGGGAGCTTTCCGGGGCACAGTGGTTAAGAATCCGCCTGCCAATGCAGGGGACACGGGTTCGAGCCCTGGTCCGGGAAGATCCCACATGCCACGGAGCAACTAAGCCCGTGTGCCACAACTACTGAGCCTGCGCTCTAGAGCCCGTGAGCCACAACTGCTGAGCCCACACACCACAACTACTGAAGCCCATGTGCCTAGAGCCCGTGTTCCTC
Organism: Balaenoptera borealis; assembly: GCF_965194805.1. NCBI lineage: Eukaryota > Metazoa > Chordata > Mammalia > Artiodactyla > Balaenopteridae > Balaenoptera > Balaenoptera borealis. The sequence goes on along the minus strand of NC_138862.1, from coordinate 83,812,690 downwards.
AACAAGAGAAGCCACCGCGATGAGAAGCCTGCACACTGCAACAAAGAGTAACCCCCGCTCGCCACGACTAGAGAAAGCCCGCGCACAGCAATGAAGACCCAATGCAGCCAAAATTTAAAAATAAATTTATTAAAAAAAAAAATGTAGGGAGGTAGAAGCCAATTACAAATACACTCTGGATCACATATCAACTTACAGAGATGTGAAAAGAGAGTAGGAGTAGAAGAACCACCTTAAAAATCAAAATTTAAGAGAATTGATAGCTATAGTCCAGTGCCTCAATCCATCAGTTACCTATTCAGAGCCGTTTTTGAGGGAGATTTGAGGATGTTTCTTACTACATAATTATAGTGCAGATTTTGGGTAAAATAGAGGAAGACAGAAGATAAATACTTATCATTTGACATACGTACCTCCTTTTTTCTATGCCTAGATGCAGTGATACTTAAATTTTTCTATTTTCTTTGCATATTTTTAAAAATATTTATTTATTTGGCTGCGGCAGGTGGGCTCCTTAGTTGTGGCACATGGGTTTCTTAGTTGCCGCTCACCAGCTTCTTAGTTGCAGCATGTGGGCTCCTTAGTTGCGGCATGCATATGGGATCTAGTTCCCTGACCAGGGATCGAACCCAGGACCCCTGTATTGGGAGTGCAGAGTCTTATCCACTGCAACCCTCTTTGCATATGTTTTTTGTTTGTATGTTTTTTGTGCGTTTTTTTCCTTTTCCAGCAGTAAAAACATTTATACAAACATACATCTGTACTATAATGTGTGCCTACGTAGTATACAGATAGCTACATAAGTCTCCCAGCTGCTTTAGATAAAAATTCTTAGAGACCTACCTAAAATGGGGAGAATCAGAGAAAAATTCTTATCAGATACCCTTAGTCCAGCTCTAACTCTTGCTTCAATTTTTTTTTTAACATATTTATTGGAGTATAATTGCTTTACAATGGTGTGTTAGTTTCTGCTATATGACAAAGTAAATCAGCTATACATATGCATATATCCCCATATCTCCTCCCTCTTGTGTCCCCCTCCCACCCTCCCTATCCCACCCCTCTAGGTGGTCACAAAGCACCGAGCTGATCTCCCTGTGCTATGCGGCTGCTTCCCACTAGCTATCTATTTTACCTTTGGTAGTGTATTTATGTCCATTTGCATATGTTTTGATATCTGCTTTTTACTTACTATCTGGTTAATGCTTCCCCATGTCATTAAATAGTCTATATAATTTTTAATGGCAGGGACTGTGTTCCATCCTTAATATGTACTATGGTTTAACTAATCCCCTATTGTAGGGTACTTACGTTGTTTTAAGTATTTTCTATTAATACAGCATTGAACACCTGTAGATAAATCTTTCCATATAATCCTGATTATTTCCTTAGGATAGATTGCTAGAAAGGGACTTACTGGTCAGACAACATACGTATTTTTTTTTTTTTTTTTTTTTTTTTTTTTTTTTATTTATGGCTGTGTTGGGTCTTCGTTTCTGTGCGAGGGCTTTCTCCAGTTGCGGCAAGTGGGGGCCACTCTTCATCGCGGTGCGCGGGCCTCTCACTATCGCGGCCTCTCTTGTTGCGGAGCACAAGCTCCAGACGCGCAGGCTCAGTAGCTGTGGCTCACGGGCCTAGTTGCTCCGTGGCATGTGGGATCTTCCCAGACCAGGGCTCGAACCCGTGTCCGCTGCATTGGCAGGCAGACTCTCAACCACTGCGCCACCAGGGAAGCCCCAACATACATATTTTTAAAGGCCATTGATAGATATAGCTGAATTCTTCTTAGCAGCACTATGTTAAAATAATAAACATTTATATTAGGGTTTGAATGTACTCAAGTTCTGTGTCTTACAGCATTCTGACTTAACTCTACATTCAGTAACTGAAACCCAGTTGTGTAAAAGGGAAACAGAAGGTTATTAGTAATTCACAACGTATATAGCATCCTTTCAACTGGGGGGGTTTAAGGAGTACTATTGCAAATTACCCCTAATGTTCTAATTGTATAAATTTTTATTTATCAGTTTTTATTAAAATGAGATATAGTGCTCTAAAGCCTGTATGAAATATATTGATTGTGTAATTTTATTGTAGTGTTTACATCAAAATAAAATGTCAGTTGAGTACTGAACTTTCTACATATTGAAATGGTTTAATTTTTTTTACTTTTAGCCACATAAGGAAGATCCTTAACAGTTATTTCTCAACAATTATATAGTCAACTGATGTAACAATGGTACTAATATTGGGACGAAGACTAAACAGAGAGGATCTCGGAGTGCGTGATTCACCAGCAACAAAGCGTAAAGTTTTTGAAATGGACCCTAAATCTCTGACAGGCCGTGAGTTTTTTGACTTCTCTTCAGGATCATCCCATGCTGAAAACATACTCCAGATATTTAATGAATTCCGAGATAGTCGTTTGTTCACAGATGTTATCATTTGTGTGGAAGGAAAAGAATTTCCTTGCCATAGAGCTGTTCTCTCAGCCTGTAGTAGCTACTTCAGAGCTATGTTTTGTAATGACCACAGGGAAAGCCGAGAAATGTTGGTTGAGATCAATGGTATTTTAGCTGAAGCTATGGAATGTTTTTTGCAGTATGTTTATACTGGAAAAGTGAAGATCACTACAGAGAATGTACAGTATCTCTTTGAAACATCAAGCCTTTTTCAGATTAGTGTTCTCCGTGATGCATGTGCCAAGTTCTTGGAGGAGCAACTTGATCCTTGCAATTGCTTAGGAATCCAGCGCTTTGCTGATACCCATTCCCTCAAAACACTCTTCACAAAATGCAAGAATTTTGCATTACAGACTTTTGAGGATGTGTCCCAGCATGAAGAATTTCTTGAGCTTGACAAAGATGAACTTATTGATTATATTTGTAGTGATGAACTTGTTATTGGCAAAGAGGAGATGGTTTTTGAAGCCGTCATGCGTTGGGTCTATCGTGCTGTTGATCTGAGAAGACCACTGTTACATGAGCTCCTGACACATGTGAGACTCCCTCTGTTGCATCCCAACTACTTTGTTCAAACAGTTGAGGTGGACCAACTGATCCAGAATTCTCCTGAGTGTTATCAGTTGTTGCATGAAGCAAGACGGTACCACATACTTGGGAATGAAATGATGTCCCCAAGGACAAGGCCACGCAGGTAAGAAGACTGTTTACATATTAACTACAACATAATTAACAAAAATTTTTGTTTTTAAAATACTTTAAAACTTCCTGAGTGTAATCTTAGTGTAGTCATTTCTGTGTATCATCTGCATGTTGCTTTATATAATTTGAGATTTGTTTTGGATTACAAATCATTAGAATTTCTCTCCCAGTGAAGACTAGATTCAACAATAGCATTTTTCGTTACTGTTATTCTGAGCTACGAGATGGCATTGCAGAGGGTCTTTGCAGCTATGCATGTTTCAACATATTTCTTTAATTTCTCTTAACCTTTGTAGGGTACCAAATTTATTCCACTTTTTTTTCCCCTAAAGATCTTTGGATGTAAGGTAGCTAAAGACTTTGTTAGACTCTGTTGGACTGCCTCTACTTATAAAAAACAATTTGTATATTCACAGACTAACTTTTTTCCTAACAGACAGCATGAAATATAGAGGTGAAGTAAGTAAGCTGATATAGATTGAGGGGGTTCTCAGATGTAAAACCAAGGCTTCAGATCTTTTCTCATTGCCACAGTTACTAGATTTAAAACACCTACAGATTTTAATTCATAAACTGTAGAAAAATAATCTCTGTGCCTTAATAATGGAAGGAATAGTATTAAACGTGTTTTACTATGAATAAGCAAAAATTGGCTATTGTGAGAAATATTATAGTGAAGAATCTTTTTTTTTTTAAAGGGCTTTTTTTTTTTTTTTAATTTATTTATGGCTGTGTTTGGTCTTCGTTTCTGTGCGAGGGCTTCCTCTAATTGCGGCGAGCGGGGGCCACTCTTCATCGCGGTGCGCAGGCCTCTCACTATCGTGGCCTCTCTTGTTGCGGAACACAGGCTCCAGACACGCAGGCTCAGTAATTGTGGCTCACGGGCCTAGTTGCTCCGCGGCATGTGGGATCCTCCCAGACCAGGGCTCGAACCCGTGTCCGCTGCATTAGCAGGCAGATTCTCAACCACTGCGCCACCAGGGAAGCCCCAAGAATCTTTTAAATATTCTTCTAACAAAGCTAACTTTTTTGGTGTGTGTGGTAAAAAACATAACATAAAATTTACCATCCTAACCATTTTTAAGTGTACTGTTTAATAGTGTTAAATATATTCACATTGTGTGAAACTGATGTTTATTTTCCCACACCATCTCCACTTTTTCTATAAATTTACTATAGCGTAGCTCTCAAGCCACATTTTTGGCATTGATTTTGATTATCATTGTTTTGGAATGTGATTAAAATCAGCATATTGTGAGATAGCATGTTTTTAATTAAAATTCAGCATATTGTGAGATAACATGTCTTTAAAATTTACACTAGTTTGGATATAGCAATATTTAATCTGTTTCTTCATACGTAAAATGAAAATTATGATAAATGGTGCTTACTTCACAGGTTTTGCCATTGAAACTATTAAATGCAGTAATCCTTAAGCTTCTCAGCATAGAAAGTGGTACATAGGAAGTGCTTTAAAAATTATTGGCCGTTATTATTTATATAGTGTAGTGTTGGTCTGACCCACTTTAAGAAAACTCCCAGTACTTGACAGTCTGAACTTTTTTATAAATTGGATACAATATTGAGTAACTATTATTACAAAAATTAATGTAATATTTCTTCGTATTAGGGTTAGAGTGCATTTTCACTTCAAAGTCAGGCGACTTTAGTTAAAAGTAATAGTTTTATAAGAAAGAAATATAAGGACTTCCCTAGTGGTGCAGTGGTTAAGAATCCGCCTGCCAATGCAGGGGACACGGGTTTGACCCCTGGTCTGGGAAGAACCCACATGCTGCGGAGCGACTAAGCCCGCGAGCCACAACTACTGAGCCCGTGCACCACAACTACTGAAGCCTGCGCACCTAGAGCCTGTGCTCCGCAATGAAGAGTAGCCCCCGTTTGCCGCAACTAGAGAAAGCCCGCACGCAGCAACGAAGACCCAACGCAGCCCAAAAAAATTTTAAAAATTAAAAAAAAAGAAATATAAAATACTTTACTCCTGGTCTTTTAATAAAGAACAAAAACTACAGTTTAATTCTATAAAATATACTGATGATTTTTTTTAAGTTCTTCCTTTTAGGACTGTTAAGAGACTTCGGCTGAGCCTAAGAATGTGAAAGACCAAGGTTCTTAAATGTATTAATTAAGAAAGCTAAACAGCTTTGGGGCTGTTCCAGAACTTTTCTGGGCAAACAGTGTCTTTCCAAGGGGAGAATCGTATATTTTTACAAACAGAATCCCCTGTGGTAGACAGAGTGGTTTTGGGTCAAATAGAGTTAATAATATCTATCCCCCATATCTCCCATCTGCATAGGATTAGAATAGGGACCAAGGAATATGTGTTGTAGAATCAAAAGTCATTTATATTAAAATTATTTGTTTATAAAGATACGACCGGAATGAAATCAGAGTGCAGCCTAAAGGTAATTAGGCTTATATTATAACTAGAGAATTTTCTGATTTTCTTAGTTATTTGATTTACAAACATATAATTTTACATCCAATTTTTAAGGGAACCAATCCATTTCATACAGTGAAACACATCTATATAAGATTATGATATATCATTTTTCTTTAGGAGGCCAGTAGAAAAAAAATCAAACTATAGTTTTATTGAATTTGCAGACTATTATAAATATAATAGCAGATATTTATTTTATGTAAATTTTATATTTTATGTATTACGTGAGGAATCTGGAGGAATCCTTTATTTTACAACTCTGCCATCACCTTCTATCCTTTATATTCTGTCTTCCACTTATCTGTTACTGCATGTTAGAACTAATCACTAGGAATTTCCTTATCTGAACAATATGTATTATTTATACAGGTTCTCATCTTTCTGAGAAGCTACAAACTTTGTAAGAGGAGTGATGTCTCCACTTCTTCAACTGCAGCTCACTCCTCTGACTTCTGCTCCAGTCAGTCTACTGAAACTCCTCTCAATCAGGTCATCAGTGACCTTCTATTTGTTATTTGTTAGCCTCTTTTCAGTCTTTATTCACCTTGATCTCTGTTTAGGATCTGACATTTTTAACTGCTTTAATCTGTCTTGAAACTCTCTTCCATTAGCTTCAGGAGTACAATTTCCCTCATGGTCCTCTTCTCCAGCTACTCTACTCATTTTCAATTTGATAGCTCTTTTTCTAGTGTTTGAAATGTTGATATTCCCTTGGTTAACCTCTCTTCGTCTTGCCTTGATACTTTCTTAGATGATCTCATCTATTCTCATGGTTTTGATGACCATGCTTGCTATTGACTATCAAAACTATATATCCAGCCCAGACTTTTTCATTCGTTCAATCATTCAGCCAATGTTTTTTTAAAAAAATTATATACATATAGTTATACATATACAAAATATATATATTTACTTGAAGATGCATCTTTAAAACAATAACATAGGCAAAATTAACCTCAAAGTTAAGAATAATTCTTTCTATTATTTAATATCCATTCCATATTCATATTTCCCCAGTCTTTTCCAAACTGTCCTTTAATGAACCTGGATCCAGTCCAGGACTACTCATTGCATCTGGTTATTTCCATGAAGTCTTTTATTTCAAAACAGTTTCTTTTTCATGATTCTGACTTGTTCATGGTCAAGTTGTCCAGAAAAATATTCCACCTTCTGTATTAGTCTGATTGCTTCCTTATGGTGTCATTTAGCTGCATTTAGCTGTTTCCTGGAAACTGGAAGTTAGCTTCAGCTCGATGGAGACAAGTTAAATATTTTTGATTAGAATTCATCCAAGGTAATGTATATATCACATTGCATCACATTGGGAGACACAGCATATCTGGTGGTTCCACCATTAGTGATGGCAAAGATCAGCTCTGGATTAGGGCAGTGACAGTCCCATCCCACCACTGTGCAGTTAGGTTATACTCTTCACATCATCCAATATTTCTTTAGTGTTTATTGTGTGCCAAGTATTTTCCAGAGCTCAAGCCATACTGGATAGTCTACCTATATATACCCATGTGTCTCTTAAATGACAGAAAAAACCCCAAGATACATTATATTAGAAATGGAGTGTGATGGCAGGTTTCTAGGAAGAGGATATAGAACATAAGACCATGAAAACTTTGAAAATCGGTACTGCCAGTTGTAAACCTCGGGTATATAAAGAAGAAATAGTGGAGACCAATCACAGAAGGAGTAAAGCTTAGGAATCGTTGTTTTTACTAATATATGTTATACAACTTTAAATTTCTGTACTAATGTATAATACTGTTTTTAATAAACACATAGTGCAAGCCTCACGATGTGTCAAGAGTACTGGCTTCAGAATCAGATAGACCTGGACAAGAACCTAGCTCTAATAACTAGTTAATTCTGTGATGCTGGGCAAAGCACTTTAACTTCTCTCTGTGTCAGTTTCCTCATCTGTAAAATAAGCATAATACCATCTACCTTGTAAGATTGTTGTGAGGACTAGAACTGTCATATGAAAAATGCATAACCTAGTATTTGACACAAAAATGCTTAATAAAAATTATTGCTGGTTTCATGAATAATCAAAATACATTTTAAATTTGCACTATACTTTTATAGAATAGGAAATTTGGTTTGAGAGACGGAAATGCTTGCTATCAAATGGTTTATTTTAAGTATAAATTGTTCATACCTATGGAAAAATATCTGCGACACTCCATTAAACAATAGAGATAGCTAAGATTTAATAAGTTCATCACTTTGAGTTTGGAATTGGTTAATTAAGTACTTGTCTCTTCTAATACTTTCTACTACCTCTTGTCTGATAATCAGTTGCTATATAATGAAAATAGGAACCTGATTGCCATAATGAGGACAAGGTTCAAGTTCTTATTGAATAAATCAGTGAGAAGACTAAGGTTAAGATTTTTTTTTAAGAAATAATATTTTAGAACTCAGTGTTCTGAATTTTTGTTCCAGTCCCTCTTAAGAGTGATAATCTACTATATCATCGGATGCATGGTTTACCATTTTTATACGTGTTAGTTCATTGTTATTTTGAATTCATTTTTACATAAAAGTACTGTATACATGCCTAAGTCTCCCTCTACCTGACCCTTGATATATCAGTTCTCATCCCAAAGGATATCTCCCTGTTACCAGTTTTTTTTAACTTTTTAGAAATATTCTTTGCATATAGAAGTGTGTGTGTGTGTATATGTACACATACGTCTCTACTGTTTTTTATACAGACGGTAGTGTACTTCTCTCACAGTTCCTGCACCTTGTTTTTATCACTTAAAAATATCTTGGAGGTTGTTCTATATTAACACTTATAGGTCTTCATTCTTTTTTTTTTTTTTTTTTTACTCTTCATTATGGAAAATTTCAAATTCATTCTTTTTAAAGAGATGTATAGTATCACATTTATGGATAGCATAATTTATTTAATCCATCTCTTGGTGATGGACATTTAGGTTGTTTCTAAATTTTTTTCATCGCAAACAGTGCTCAGTGAATATTCTTATACATATGTCCGATAATTTATAGCATAAATTACTAGGAGTGGAATTGCTCAGTCAGAGGATATGTGCATTTTAAATTTTGGTAGATATTGTAAAAATTGACTTCCAATTTATACTTCATCTAAAAATATGAAAGTCCCTATTTCTTCAGTCCTTCCCCAGCACAGTGTATTATTAGTTTTTGTAAATCTTTGCTACTCTGGAAAGTGAAAATTTATATCCCATAATTTTGATTTGCATTTCTTTAATGTGGAAGATTGAGCATCTTTTCCTGAGTTTGAAAACCATTTGTAGGTTGTTTTTTTTCTGCAGTTCATTGAACTCTAGTGGATCAGAATTCTGATTGCAAGTAATTGAAACCAGCTCACCAGCGTAAGCATAGAAGGCAGATAGATGTATTAAAAGGGTACAGGAAGTCATTATCTTGTAGAACCTAAGGGCAGAAATTCAACAGGACTTCAAGAAGACTAGAACAGGCTACGGAAAAGCCATCAGAAACCAAGCTGTGCCCTCTTAACGCTTGCCTCTGCTTTTCTCTGCATGTCTGCATCATTCTCTCTCACTAGTCTGGTTGAATATGACCACTCATGGGATTTGGTTTCTATATTACAAGTTCAGTCACTCAGAGAGACTGAATCTCTCCATCTCATGTGGAGAGATAATCTCTGATTCAGCTAGACAGCCTTCTCTGAACAGTTACCTGTGGCCTTGGGAGCATGATCATGTAGCAGAAAAGTGATAGCAGAAATGCTTGTCCCATATGTAAGAGCAGACAACCCAGTAGTGACTATTAATAATAAGGTATGGGTTTTCTCCTTTGTTCTTTATTAACTTGAGTCAAAAAGAGGGGGTGGAGTAATTTATGTTAATTGGAGATAACAAAAAATAATATCCATATTCCCATCTCCGAGAGGTAACACTGTGGCACTTGGCTTTATTCTTCCCTTTTATTCTCTAAGAATTTATTATTTCTTTTACAAAGTTGTAATCTATTTCATAGTCTGCTGTTATTATTTAATATATGGTAAACATGTTTTCATGACATGAAATCTACAGTGAACCAAAGCCATCCCACCCACATTTGAACTCTTCCTGATTTTTTACCAGTAAGTGAGATGAACATCTTTGTGGCTATATAAGCACATCTGTGATCAGCTCCTGATAATAAATTCTTATATAATTGCTTATTTTTAAGAGTAAACATTTTGAATCTTTCACTCAGTACAACCATTTCTTTATAGAACCCGTTCTGTCTATTCCAGTTTCAGGTGGAAAGCCTTACCACACAAGCTGAAACTGTCCTTACTAAGTTTAGAAAGCCATAAGGTTTATGGCTGGCATAAGCCTCTTAAGGGGTCATTTATATTCGTTTATATTGATGAACCATAATCCAGTGATTCCTCTAGGCTTAGAAACTTTTTTTTTTTTTTTTTTTTTTTTTGATACAGTAAGATCAGACTGTTAGGGGCAGACTTAATGTTAATTATGAGAGACTGATTAACTCATTTATCTTTTAGTTTATATACATGTATTTGCAATAAGAAGTGGAACTGTCAAACAGACTAGATATTTTAAGTCAACCTTTCCAGCATATTCTCTTACTATGCTCAGGTTACCAGTTGGGAAGCCAAAGTTTTCAAAAAAGTTGTTTAGAATCCAAACAAAGGGATCTAGTAGATCTTTAGAGCCAGAGTCTTCTCAGCTAGTATGGCTTGAGAAAGTCTCACCCACCATAAAATATTCTTACCAAAAACCCAGTAATGTTCTAGTTAGCTTAGCTAAGGTTTCTCTTTTCCTTTAGACAGTAACTTGAATGGGCACAGAAAATGTTTGCCTCTGTGATTATTATTTACTCTTTCATTCATTTGTTCATTCATTTACTTATTGCTTCTAGGGCGGACCAATCCCCTCTTTTAATATATAGTTAATATATTAAGTTTAGTAACTGTCATATCCTGCAGACTAGAGAGCCATTAGCTTTCTTTATGGCTTAAAGTATCATATCTCTATTTAAGTTCATTTTTTGGTGTGATGGCTTGGTTTTCAGGTATTTTTGAGTCTTGGAATGGTAAATAGACTATGTCACTAACACCTCCCCCTTCTCCCTTCCAACTTCCCACTATATGGAAACATTTCCTTTTGAGTTTTTTAAATATATTGTTATTTTTCTTATTAGCCAGGATCACCTTTTGACCCCTTTTTGTTGATGAAAGTTAGTTTGGCAGTTCATCTGTCTCTGGCATGTTTGCATTGATAATAAGTAGGTCTGTTATTTCAGCCAGCAAGTCCTTTATTTCGCCTTTTGAGATTTTTAACTGAACCTGGTAATTACTATCCATTTTACTGATTTGGTTTAGAATATTCTGTGGATTTATAATTATTTTATCTTTCACATAAATCAAAGAATGTGATCTTTTAATTTGATCTTTTCTCAAGTTTATGATAAAAGAGTGTGATGACTTTTTAAAAAATATTTATCAATGTAGAAAAAAGATAATTTGCTTGTCACACTTTCCTAGGAACAAATGGTGAGACGTAATACTAAAGCAGCAAATATTTGTTAGTTTGTCACAGCAGAAAATCAGAATTTTCATTTTAAAGGGTTACTAAAGTAACATTCACTCTAAAAAATAGATTGCATGGGTATCCAGAATTTTATTCATCCTGTACTATCATCTTGGCCGCTTTTTTATTCTAGTCACCGTTATCAGCTGCAGCAACTCATTTCCTTTAAGGCAATCATCTTCCTGCCTGAGATAAGTATTTTTCTGAGCTCAAGAAATAAAAATAACTATTTTATTGAGTTAACAGTCTCTAATGAGAACACCAGACTTGCCTCTAGTTAAGTTAAATGCCATTTGGTTGCAAATAAGACCTTCAGTCAGGCAAAACTACTAGTTTGCTGATCCTTTCAGATAATTACACATAGACACAAAAATAATCCCTTATTTAGTGAGACTAAATGTTTTAGCCATTAGCTTTTTGTGCTGTTTTCTCTTCTTGTTCCAAGGTACAAAACAGACAATATATGTTTACTGGGCTAAGAAGTCTTGAAAAAGCAAGCAAGTTCAAGCAAAGGGAAAGTATAAAACAAGTAAAATGCTATAAGGAAAGTATAAAACAAAATTCTGTCAAAATTCTATGTAATAATTAACTTGATTTTGTATTAAAACTATTAGGAGTGACTGAACCCCAGTGACAGTATTTAGCAATTTTTGTTTTGCTCAATCAGTAAATAAGACTTTGAGGAGTATCACGTGGGTTTGTCTTAGCAGTATTTTAAGTAAGATTTTAGGAAATAATACTTCCATGGAAAGAAGGATAAATTAGTCAATAGTTATTCTACTAAGTGTCTGGTGCTATCCACTATTTACTTTTAATATTTTCATTTGGGAATTATTTGGAAAATAGCAAATATTATTGATAGTATTTGAGTCCTTCTGATAATATTTTACTATATTCTAGGTTAGGGTAATAGAATTTGCTGGGTTCCTAAAAGTAATTTTTATTGCATCTGTGAGCAAAATTCTTTTCTACAATATATATTTCTGGTTTTACAATGGAAAATGTATGCCTTGCATGGACTAGGTGAATGACTGTTAGTTGAAATAGCTGTGAGTAACTGTAGCTAGAATATAGCAGCTCTGTTAAAGGGACATACCAATGTTGCTTTACTTTGTTTTTTTCTAGTGTAATTGTAAAACATCACTCTAAAACTACAAATAAGTGTTCTGATGTTGTCTTTTTTCCCTCCACATTTAAGTAAGAGAAGACGCATTGTTAGCATTTTTCTCTGTGAGACTTAATATCATAGCAGTCATAAAATGCAATTACAAGACTTTTTCATTTCCATGAGTCTTATGGACAAAAAGAAAAGGCTTGGATAAGCTTTTAGTTTTTCCTGTCAGTATCTTTTTAAACTACAAAGTAAAAGAAGCCAGTAATTAACGTGAACTTTGGATTCCCTTAGTGCTTTTTTTTTTTTTTATAAATTTATTTATTTGTTTATTTTTGCTGTGTTGGGTCTTCGTTTCTGTTCGAGGGCTTTCTCTAGTTGCGGCGAGCGGGGGCCACTCTTCATCGCGGCGCGCGGGGACTCTCACTATCGCGGCCTCTCTTGTTGGGGAGCACAGGCTCCAGACGCGCAGGCTCAGTAGTTGTGGCTCACGGGCCCAGTCGCTCCGCGGCATGTGGGATCTTCCCAGACCAGGGCTCGAACCCGCGTCCCCTGCATTGGCAGGCAGATTCTCAACCACTGCGCCACCAGGGAAGCCCTCCCTTAGTGCTCTTAAAAGTTGTCTTTTCCACTCTAAAAGTAGCCCATGCTCATTATTGTTTTGAAAATTTGTGTTGATATAAAGGAGGAAACCACTCCAGAGAAAACCATCATTAGCACTTTGGTGTGCTCTCTCCAGACACATTATTTACATAGTATTGATCAGACCTTCTGTACAGTTTTTCATCTTGCTTTTTTCCTTTATAATTCTTTGTTATAAACTCTGTTAACATCTTTAGTGACCACCCAACACTTTGAATTGGATTACCTTAATTTACTTAACTTTAGAAAAATTACTTTTAGGGAATTCCCTGGCGGTCCAGTGGTTAGGACTCTGCGCTTTCACTGCCTAGGGCCCAGGTTCAATCCCTCGCCAGGAAACTAAGATCCCGCAAGCCATGAGGCACAGCCAAAAAAAAAGTTTATTTTTAAAAATAGTGTCTGAACAAGTACATATACTTCTCTAAAGGGTACTTAGATTGTACTGTGAATTTGTTTTTTTAGAACTAACAATCTGATGAAAAAGCTCCATTTTCCTACACTTAGAAAGAGTGCATTATCTTACCTTGTGTGGTTATGCATATCTGAATTGCTGCAAGACTGCGTTTGAAAGTCATCCTTGATATTACCAGGGTTCCAATTGAATTAGGTAGGATCTTTGGACCATTTTATAACTTTTAAGGTAAAACTCATAGAAAAAAAATACCCATAGAAATTTTCTGTGGAAAGATGATATCACTAAATCCCTTGTAAATGTTCTCAAAGTAAGTAATTAGCAGGCTGTATTAGTTGGCATATACTGAGAGAATAAACTTAACAATATACTTTATATAGTGTTATACTTTCTTTATGACAATGGTATGCTTTTAGGGTTTTAAACAATCTTGAGGGTATTTTAATTTATTATTTTTGCATTCTTATAATAATTATTTTAGGTCAACTGGCTATTCTGAGGTGATAGTTGTCGTTGGAGGCTGTGAACGAGTTGGAGGATTTAATCTTCCATACACTGAGTGCTATGATCCTGTGACAGGAGAGTGGAAGTCTTTGGCTAAGCTTCCAGAATTTACCAAATCAGAGTATGCGGTCTGTGCTCTAAGGAATGACATTCTTGTTTCAGGTAAATAAAGAATTATTACAGTAGCTACTTTTAATTTAATCACAGCTTGGCCGTTTTAAACCATAACAGTGTCTCAAAAGAAAACAGTGAAAGTAGATATGCCCGCTTTAGGCAGATCATATTATACAACAAATAAAACTGAAAATGACTTTTTGCTCTTAAAGACAGGCACAAGATGATGCAGAATGATTTACAAAAGATTCTCCAGAAAATGCCTTCAACTATATCATATTTTTAAAATTTATTTTATTGATTTACAATGTTGTGTTAATATCTATTGTATAACAAAGTGATTCAGTTATCATATATAAATTCTTTTTCATATTCTTTTCCATTTTGGTTTATCACGGGATATTGACTATGTTCCCTGCACTAAACGATAGGCCTTATCATATTTTAAATGCTCTCAAATGCATATAGAATATGGTACAATTTTTTAAACTTTTACCTGTTTACTTTGTTTTAAGGAACACAGTAAAGTATGCAAAATGAAAAGTACTCAGTTAATCATCTCTAATCCACCCATGTTTTCTGAAATTCTCCCCAAAGTTTATGAAATAGGATTTTCCTTAAAATTCTTAACTTGAACTTTTATTATAATATGTGATATGTTACCTCTAAAATCAAACAGACAATAAAGTGACAGACTTATATACAAAGTATAACTACAGGATCTATAATCTGAAGTTTAATTAAGTTTGTTAATTAATTTGTTAGTTAAATAATTTTACCACCTTTGCAGGTTACTATATTACTACATGTTGAACAATATAACAACGCATACTTTATTTTGTACAATGGTACACTTTTTTAAAAACTGGTGATTTTTTTTTTTTTTTTGACTCGTGAATTTGTTTTTATTTTTATTGGGCTATAGGGGATCGGTTGGGAAATATCTCTGTAAGGTATGCCCTACTAGGGAAATGTCCATTCTAATTTTCCTGGGATAGCTAAAAAACTGGTGATTTTTAAAAATCTTTCTAGAATAATTCTTTTGTCCGGGTGCTTCTGTTGTCTGACTCTTAAATGAACAGTCTTACGCATTTGGTAAGTTCATACTCTACATTTTATTATTTGGGGCATATAGTTATTATTTCTCAGGATAACAACTGACAAAGTTAAATCTGCTCTGTAGAACCATTTCCATTTTAAGTTTTAAGAGGGTCCTTGTTTCATTTATTGAACTGAATCCTCAAATTCTCGGACTGGGTGAATAACTCAGTGTTTTCATTATCTATGCCTTTGGCAAAGATCCCTTGGTGATATACATGTTAGTGTGTGCACATTGTTTTGCATTCAAAGGTGGAAGAATCAATGGCCGTGACGTCTGGATTTATAACTCACAGCTAAATATTTGGATCAGAGTCGCTTCTCTAAATAAAGGCAGATGGCGTCACAAAATGGCTGTCCTCCTCGGTAAAGTAAGAGAAACCACTTTTCATTATTATTGCTGTTACATTTCCAGAATAAATACCACAGATGAATCCTTGATTTTACTCACCCTCTGGGTATTTTGGACTCAGATTGTGTTTCCTTCCATTTCTAACCTCAATACATAAACTGAAGATATAAACAATTGGACACTGTACTTTTGAATGGATATTTTGTTCTCCCAACTAGGAATTTGTAGCAGTGCAGCACATTTCTCTTCTCAGGCACCAATGCAGTCTAAATGACTGAGAAGCATTGGAAAATAAAGGAGTTACATCAAGTACGAAAACAGGCCAATGTCTAATCCAAGCATTCTTTTTCCTTTTACTGACTTTGGCATTCAGGCCAAGATATATTTATGTAGAGTAATACTATTTTATCTTTTTTATTTGTACAAGTAGGGACAAAACAAATAAGTGTTAAGATAAACTCACCAACATATTTTAAAGCAAACTTATTATTGGCTGCAGCTAATAAATATGAAAAACATATAATTTGATTCTGGACCATTCACTGTCCTTAGGAACTTGAGAATCACTTGTAGACTAGTGATTTTTGAATCACTAGTAGACTAGTAACTTTTTTGAAGTTAAATCTAATATAAAAAGCTATTACATAAAGCAGATAAAAATACAGCTGTGTATCAAGGGCTAACTTGGACTCTTTAGCCCTTCCCTGCCTCTGTCTCTATCAGCTCCTCCAAAGCCACTTCAAATTAATGAGCGATCTAAATAAAAGCAGCATACTTGCTCGCACATTTTTTTTTGAAGTATAGATGATTTACAATATTGTGTTCAAGTGTACAGCCTAGTGATTCATGTTTTAGGGGTGTTGTTTGTTTGTTTGCAGCTTATATTCCATTATAGGTTATCATAAGATATTGAATATATTGCACGTATATTTTTGTCTGGTCCCCTAGTACTCTCTTCTAAAAAGATTGCTGCCTCTTAAGCCCTCTCTTGAAGACATTTTAGAGCCACCAGTGAGAAAGCAGAACTGCTCTAGTTGGAACAGAGATAATGCCAGGAACCCTTCCTACTCAGCCACCCATCAGTTCTCATTCCCTCCCCCTATCTCCCCACAGAAGCATCTTGAAATCTCTATACTATAGAATACTAGAGCTTCTCAAAGCTTCTCAAAGCGCAGTTTGAAAGTTAATTCCTAAGGGTATTGATCTAGTGTGTTGCTGCTGTCTATAAGACCAGTGAAATAATGAGGACTTTGAGCTAGATGTAATGGAAATAAAATACTAATAGAGTATTTTCTAAAACCACTGGTTTGTTAGTACTTACTATATTATATACAGTTTTGGTAGCTATACCTCAAGGATAACAAAATATTACTGGAAAGGGGCAGCTAAAATAATTAAGGGGTTGAAAAGAGATGAGGTCTGACTAAAAACATTATTATTTAGTCTGAACATACAGAGGCATATGAAAAAGATTGATGTCTCAAATATCATATATGGATTGATGAACACAAATTTATTTGACAAATATTAGTATATTTGACTTGAAGGTGCCCAAAACTTGGAAGCACTAAATCAAGAAATAAAAGGAATCCTTCCTACTTTATACAGCAAGTACTCAATTCATGGAAAACAGTTATCCCAAAAATTACAATATAGGCTGAATTCAAACATAGAAAGTTATTTAAAGTTGTGAATGCACTCTGTTAAGGAAACCTAGGATGATTTGGAATATAGACTCTTAGAGCAAGAAGGCATCTTAGAGAGAATATTTAATGTAACTTCTTTAGTTTACAAAGAAACTGAATCCAGAGAGATCGAGTCATTTGCCCAAGGTTGCACAGAAAGTGATAAAGCAGGGGCAAAAGCTCAGATTTTCCTAATCTAGAGGCCTTTTATCTTAAGGCTCACAGCATATATTTTTAGTTTATGCATGTAGGGGAATAGTAATAAAGTTTAATCTTCAAAATTATATTATGTGATAGGTACTATTATTGTCTACATTTTTAAATTGAGGAAATTAAGATGGAGTCTCAGAGAGGATAGGTAAGCTGCCCAAGCAAGGTCTTACTTGCAGTGGCAGAGCTCAATACGGACCTACCTCTCCTGATTTCAAAGCCTGTACCTTTAAGTACTACATTGTGCCACAGTTTCCATACCCCTTCTAGCTGCATGACCTTGAATAAGTTATTTAACCTCTCTGGGCTGCGTGGTGTTGGGAGAACAAACCCACCAACAGATAATTTTAACATAATGTGAGAAATGCAAGATTGAAATAGCATTGGCTGCTTAGGAAATTTGGAAGAGTACAGAAAGATAGATTTGTGGACACACTTGAATGACAATGTATAAAGTTTGGCCTTGACCCTTAGGCATTCATTGTTAAACTAGTAAAAGGAGTTGATGAGGTGTTTTAGGAAGATTAATCTGTGGTTTAGAGAGTACAAGAGTGGAGACCAGGAGATTGAGAGGTATGAAATGATATGGACCCCGAGGATGGTGGCAGGGAAGGGACAGATGTGAGAGATGCTGTGAAAGAACGATTGGTAGAACTTAATAGTTAATTAGATATGGATGCAGAAAAGAGTTGATGATGACTGTTCATTAAAAGAATTATAGATGTTAAACAGGAGAGCTTTTTTTTTTTTTTTAGGAGAGCTTCTATAGGTAGGTTAAAAGCTTCTTGTATATCTTGTGATGCTTAATGGATTATTCTGCATGTAACTGACTTAATTAATGGCTTGTTGATTAGTTCATCTGCCCTACCTTCCTCATATTTGTGAAAAGAAAATGTACATGAAAGCCCTTTGAAATACACATTCTAGAGTTCATAATATATCAGGTACTTTTCTAGGTACTGCAGGGACTAAATTAAAGTATAAGATAGGCCCTGCCTTCAAAGATCTCACAGTCTAGTAATCCGTACTTAATACTTTAGTTTCATAGCTTTTATTACTTTATAATACTCAAATATTTTCACCATCCATGAGTATGAGCATTTATGCTAAATCCTGTAACTCTCAATGCAAGCAGTATTGCTCCTAAGGGGATGAAGGTTGGTTCTTGGGCTGGTGAAAAAAATCATACTGTTTTGTGTATAAAGCACAGATACAATATATAAACAGATATGCAATATATCTGTGGTATTAAAAATTTCATTGGAGGGGGCTACTATGAAAAAAATGTCTAAAAAGGCTCCTTGGTGGTGGTGAGAAAATGATAATTTTTTTAGCTCAGAAACTGAGCTAAATATATTGCAATTACAGTTACCAAGGGCTTTTAAAGGGGAGAGATCCCTTAATTCTTTAGCCAACTAGTTAAAAATTCAAACTTTTGATAATTAAGATTTCTCCATGTATTTTACGTATAGGTATATGTTGTTGGAGGCTATGATGGGCAAAACAGACTTAGCAGCGTAGAATGTTATGATTCCTTTTCAAATCGATGGACTGAAGTTGCCCCCCTTAAGGAAGCAGTGAGTTCTCCTGCCGTGACTAGCTGTATAGGCAAATTGTTTGTGATTGGTGGAGGACCTGATGATAATACTTGTTCTGATAAGGTAAGCCATGCTCTCTCTTTTTTTTTTTTTTTAATAGAAATTACCAATGATATACACAAGAAGAGAAATATGGAAGGCCTATCAAGTAGGTAGTTCGGTCCCTTAGTGTGAGGGGGCTTTTAAAAATTGTCTGGTATTTTATACTTTGGGAGGAAAACATTGAGTTTCAAGTTGCTAAAGTGAGATCATAATATATCCAACAATTTTCTGTTAAAAGTGTGATCCAGTCTTTTTGAGATGAGAGTGATCTCAGCGTTATACTATAAACCATTTTAAAACTTTTTACTGGTATAGTTTACAAAATCAAAAAATTATTCACATAAAACAATTGGGAGGTGAATTAGCAAAGGGTAAGACACTATACTGCTTCCAACTGGGTCATTTTCTGCATACTTTGAAAATATTCTTTAGAACAAAGAAAAGAAAAGAAAACCTCTCTAATGTAAATATAGGATGGCTCAAAGCTGCTGCAGTTCATTGAATTCCTGAGATAAAAGAACAGGTGCCATCCTGACATCTGAGAAAATACCCTGTTTATTCTGCAAACAAGTGTCTAATGCCTAATTCATTTAGCAATAGTTTACTGAACTTTGTCAATCAATAAATTCTTTTTCTAAATTAAATTTTAATATAATGTCAAATGTTATATACTTAGAATTCATTAATTCAGAATTTGTGATAATTCAAAGTATACTGAATTGAGGTTCACTGGTGTTCTTCTGAAGAAAGGACTCCCTAAACATGTAAAGAAATTATATTCAAATTGAGGCATACTTATCCTATATAACAGAATTTTGTTAAAATCTAAGACTGTTAATTTTAATGGAAAAAAAAGCAAACCTGCTAGCCATTCATCTTGGAAACGGTCTGTGTTTGTTTGTTACTCTATTCTGCTTGATAGTAATAAATTTGTTATTTCTTTTGAGAATTTCATAATTGAGATATTTTACTCTCAAGCCAACCTCCCTTAATTCTGTGAATTAATGGGATTTTATTTTTAATCATGTTTCTGTATATTGGCAGACTTTTTATTACGTAAATTGGCATTTTTGTTGAGAAATTTTAATTAAGTACTTCTATATATTATTAGGTTCAATCTTATGATCCAGAAACCAATTCTTGGCTACTTCGTGCAGCTATCCCAATTGCCAAGAGGTGTATAACAGCCGTATCCTTAAACAACCTGATATATGTTGCTGGTGGACTGACCAAGGCAATATACTGTTATGATCCAGTTGAAGATTACTGGATGCATGTACAGAATACATTCAGCCGACAGGTAATAACATAAAACAATCCAAAAGAAAAATCAATGTAGGAGAGACCAAGTACAGGACCAGTATGAATATACAGTAACTTCACTATTTATGTGTTTCATGTATGCTCAGATTATTTCCAAAAAAAAAAAAATTTTTTTTTTAAATAAATAAATTTATTTATTTATTTATTTTTGTCTGCGTCGGGTCTTCGTTGCTGCCCACGGGCTTTCTCTAGTGCGGAGAGCGGGGGTACTCTTCGTTGCAGTGCGCGGGCTTCTCATTGCGGTGGCTTCTCTTGTTGTGGAGCACGGGCTCTAGGCGCGCAGGCTTTAGTAGTCGTGTCTCGCGGGCTCTAGAGTGCAGGCTTAGTAGTTGTGGCACACGGGCTTAGTTGCTCTGCGTCATGTGCGATCTTCCTGGACCAGGGCTCAAACCCATGTCCCCTGCATTGGCAGACGGTTTCTTAACCACTGAGCCACCAGGGAAGTCCCTCAAAAATTGTTTATACTCTACATAAAGCATATGGTATTCTTGTTTTCAACTCCTTCCAGGGAATTTATTGAAATAACTTACTTTTGTTTTTAATTTTTAAATTAATTTTTATTGGAGTATGGTTGGTTTACAATGTTGTGTTAGCCTCCACTGCACAACAGAATGAATCAGCCATACACATACAGGTATCCCCTCCCTTTTGGACTTCCTGCCCTGAAATAACTTACTTTTTACCATCCCATGGTAAAGTAGGTATTGCTCTTGGGCTGTTGGGTTTTTTTCCCCTTGACCTTTTTGAGACTCCTACTCCAGTTCTTATCCCTCTCTCTAGCACATTTCAGAAGAGAAGAAATTCTCTCAAACTGGTTTCTTTCCTTCTGCAGTTAGAAACTAGGTAATTTGTTGTTTTTGTTATAAAGAAAATGGCTGCACTTGGGTCTCTTTCATCCACACTGCACTTGTACCCTTGTACAGCCTCTACCCCTGCCCCATCAAGGCCTTCCCTTGGCCTTTTGTTTCATGGCTCTACCCTCTTTCCTTCCACCGTCAAAATGCTTGATGGCTCTGATGCTGGAAATCTGGCTCTACCTATACCACTCTAGAGATATTGTACTCCCAAAGGTCATTACTAATAATCTCCTGAGTCTCATTCATGTTCTCTTGGTTTTTTCTACCTACCCCTTAAATATGGGTATTCCTTGAGCCTCTTTTCCCTGCCCTTTTTCCAGTTTATACTCCGTTCCTGAGTGATCACATTTACTGCTCAGTACTGATGACTTCAAATCTTATTCTCCATTAAAGCCTCTCTCCTGTGCTCCAGACTCAAATTTCCGACTGCCTATTTGATGTTTTCCATGGCGTTCCAAGACTTCAGACTTAAAACAGAATTCACCTTCTTCCCCAAGTTTACTTTTTCTGTTTCCAAACAACCTAGTGAATGGAAAAACTCTTTCACCCTGACAACACTTCTGACACCAGATATGTGGGTTTATTCCCACACCAACCAATCTCTGTCTTCAGCTGGTGTCTTAAAATTCAATTCAGTTTTGACATGACCTGAAATTTGCTTCAGGTTCCACAGGTTAAGGACTCAGCCCCACAAGACTGCCACCACTTCACATGCCAGTCACAAGTCTCAGGTTTTCACCAGTACTTCTGACAAATCAGCTATAAATCAAGGCTTCCACAGCCCCCTCCTTGGGTTCAGTAATTTGCTCAGGAAAACACTTATGTTTACAGGTTTGTTATACGATAAAGTATATTACAAAGGACATAGATGAACAGCCAGATAAAGAAGTACCTAAGGTCAGGTCTGGAAGGGTCCTAAGCAGAGAACCTTCTGTCCTCATGGATTTGAGGTGCACCACCCTCCTGGGACATGCATGTGTTTACCAACTTAGAAGCTCTCCAAATCCTATACTTTGGGGATTTTTATGGAGGCTTTATCATGTAGACATGATCAGTTATAATTCAGTTTCCAGCCCTGCTCCCCTCTCCAGAGAAGGGAGGGTGGGGTGAAACTTAAGCTTCTAATTATGGCTTGGTTTCTCTGGTGACCAACCCCCATCTAGGAGCCCAGCAGCAGTCCCTCCTTAGAACAAAAGACACTCCCATCAACCAGGAAAATTGCAAGGGATTTAGGAGCTCTGTGTCAGGAACTGGGGGCAGAGGCCAATATGTATTTTCTATTATTTCACACCTAGAAACTTAATTTTTAAATTTTTTCTTGCTTTCTCTTAAATTGAATCAATCCATCATATCAGTTCTGTATCCTCAGGAGTTTCTCCTATTCTTTTCCATTCCTGTGGTTCCTGCTTTTGTTCAGGTTCTCATCAGTTCTTACCTAAACTAAAACAGTATTTTCTAAGTAGTGTTCCTTTCTCTAATGTCTTGCTTTTCTAACCCATTTTACCACCAGTTATTTTCCAGCAAATCTAATTATGTCTCTTCTCTGGAAATGTACTGAATAAAATCTAAAAGTTTTCCCACTTCATTCTAGGTCTTCTGTTGTCTGACCTCTGCTTGCCTTTTCAGCTTCACTTTCTTCACCTTTACCCAAATTACATTAAGTATCTGTTGCTTGCGTTTGCTATCCAGATAGTATGTGTTCTTGCCTTGATTCATGTTGTCCTCTTAGCCTTTAATGCCTTTTCTACCTTCTCTATTTTTTTTTGGCTGCATTGGGTCTTCATTGCTGTACTCGGGCTTTCTCTAGTTGCAGAGAGCAGGGACCAGTCTTCGTTGCGGTGTGCGGGCTTCTCATTGTGGTGGCTTCTCCTGTTGCAGAGCACAGGCTCTAGGCACGCGGGCTTCAGTAGTTGTGGCATGCGGGCTCAGTAGTTGTGGCTCACAGGCTCTAGAGCACAGGCTCAGTAGTTGTGGCGCACGGGCTTAGTTGCTCCCCGGTACGTGGGATCTTCCCGGACCGGGGCTTGAACCCGTGTCCCCTGCATTGGCAGGCGGATTCTTAACCACTGCGCCACCAGGGAAGTCCTGCCTACCCTTTTTTTTTTTTTTTTTTTTTTTTAAACTTTGGGTTTATTTATTTATTTATTTATGGCTGTGTTGGGTCTTCGCTTCTGTGCGAGGGCTTTCTCCAGTTGCGGCAAGACGGGGCCACTCTTCATCGCGGTGCGCGGGCCTCTCACTATCGCGGCCTCTCTTGTTGCGGAGCACAGGCTCCAGACGCGCAGGCTCAGTAATTGTGGCTCACGGGCCTAGTTGCTCCGCGGCATGTGGGATCTTCCCAGACCAGGGCTCGAACCCGTGTCCCCTGCATTGGCAGGCAGACTCTCAACCACTGCGCCACCAGGGAAGCCCCTGCCTACCCTTTTAATACTAATCAAATGAAAAACGATAAATCAACTGTAATTTCATGACAGACAGCTATTTGAGTCAAAGGTTGTGGGTTTTTTAAATGCTTAGAATGTTGAATGACAAAAAAAGAACTGAAAAAATGAGCTCTTTTTTTTCCAGTCCTAATGGACCCAGCCTTTTTCTCTGTTTTTATCTCGCCATTTCCATGCCTTTTGACTTCGCATAATTCCTAAATTCCACAACTTGCTATTTTAAACATATTTTGCTTTTTAACTTTCATCAGGAACATATTTTTTTTTTACTGACCGATGAAGATTTTTTTTTTACCCTTCTTCAGCGGACTAGGTATTTAAAATGTCGTTAAAGTTTAGAATAATAATTGAAAAGAAATCGGATTCTTTTTCTTTATTGTTGGCATTTTAACATTTAAGCATTAAGCATTATAAAAAATAATAATTAAGGAGAGGGGTATATTTTACAATATTAAGATTGTGTTTCATTTAAGTCATGAAAAATAACATTAAAACTTCATGTATTAATGAATTATTTTTCTTACTAGCTGCTATTACTCTTGAGACTCTCATAGAGTGAAATATAAACTATGCAAGTAATTTCCTGATATGAATGAATATCTGTTCTGAAGGTTGCTTGCTTCATTTAATTCTGAGCACTATTTATGAAATGATGTTAATAACAAGATCCTATAATAATATAGTTTAAGAATCATCATCAAAGTGACTGTAAAGTTCAGTAGTGCAAGCCAGCTTGTACTTGAAAACTAAGGATGTTGTTTTTTATTGTGTTCAGAAGTTTCAGAATTTATAGAAAGAGCTCATTGTGCTTTGGATGGAAAATGTTATAGTCTGGCACATAATTGGTACAGTTCATGGGTGGTATTCTACATAAAAGTTTGTCATTCACTGATGATAATGGGCCCCAAGTCAGTATGGGTGTATATAAACTCTAATGTAGGCATTTAAAATACTCACTAATTCTTCTAGACCCAAAGATACTATCCTCTATTATAGAAATCCGCCAAGATTTAATTTTTTCTACAAGAGTGAAATTTATGTATAACAAATCTGATCAAGTAAAAATGTTTATTGTACTCACTGGTAGAACCCATCTCATTGTTGGTTATGTGGAAACAGGATAATAATATGCAATAACTTTCTGAATTAAAGTGAAATTTAAATGGAAGAATAATTGACCTGCAGCATAACCAGATTCATGCAATAGTGAGACAATTTTAGTGTAGTTTCTTTCTTTGAAGAATCACTCTTATCCTTGCCAAGAGTATTTGTTTTATATAGTAATTGTATTATTGACAGAGAAGAGTAAAATTTAGCTAAGAGTCTCATTGCATGGAAAGTTAACTATAAAATGTTATCTGGGGAGTTTCTGTGCCCCATCCAAGGCCCCTAATAACAGTGCTTCTTTAATTTGGTTATAACTCTCATTCATTCATTCAACTTGTGGGTAATCCCATATAATGAATAATGTTCCTACCCCTTGATCATGTAATAGCCACTTTCTATAATGAAGGACCTTCCTGTAATAGGAGAAGCAACTCTTCAAGGATGTTTTTGTTCAACTACCATTAAGTTAACTAAAACCCTTCTCTCAGTCCACCACCCCCACTTCACCATCCATATCTTGACCCCAATTAGTGACATATATTCTATCAACACTCCCTTCACCCATGCAAATTTACCTAGTATTCACACATAGAGCAGGAGTTGGGCAAAAGGGAGCTTATTATTTCATGTCTCCTTTTTTGACTGTGTTAAAGCATGTCTTATTTTACTTTTCAGTTTGCTACCAAATCCCTTACCGTCAACAGTTAATTTTTTTTTTTTAATTTGGTTGAACAGGAAAACTGTGGTATGTCTGTATGTAATGGTAAAATATATATCCTGGGTGGAAGACGGGAAAATGGAGAAGCCACAGATACTATTCTCTGTTATGATCCTGCAACGAGTATCATCACAGGGGTAGCTGCAATGCCCAGGCCAGTGTCCTATCATGGATGTGTGACTATTCATAGATACAATGAGAAATGCTTTAAGCTCTAAAACCAGGATACCTCACCCAAGAAGCCACAGCAATCCAAGATGAGAGGTTTTAAAAACTCCAGAGTGGGAACTTGACATATCTCCTTTTTGCAATATGCACAGAAAAGTAAAAATAATAATTGTCGTGCCTTTCTCCCCAAAATATCAATCTTTCAAACTGTAATAAAGCCTTTTCTGTAATTGGGAAAAAAAAATTTGTTGTTGTTGAAGGTAATAGTGGTCTTTGCTTGGGCTTTGAGAGTGTACCTTTGTGAGTATTTGTAAGAAACCTACGTGGAGTAGGAAATAATGTGTGCCTGCATACCTTTTAGGAATTTGTGAATGGTCTCTTCATTTATGTATGTTTATCTGCAAGACTGTATATTCCTTATTTTGTCACATATATGTGTGTGTGTGTATGTATGTATGTATATATATACATACATACATACACACACACACATATATATATAAAACTGCATGGCAAGTTTTCATTTAGTTTGACTCATATAATGCTTAGAATACTTAGAATCATTCTAAGGTGGAAAAACCAGTTTTAAAAATCTTTGTCACTAAAAAATACATCCAAATTGATTAATTTTATTGTGGGTTTTTTTCTGTAATTGATAAAAATGTAGTGACAACAATCTGAGTATCATAAAATACTGAGTTATTATGACTTCATTCTTAGAATTATTTTCTTATATTAAAGGTATTTTGGGGGGAGGAGATACAAAAGCAAGTGCCCCTAAAATGGAGATTAAAATTACATGTTAGTTCCTAAGAAAAAATCATCTAAGACCGTTGAAGGGAAAATGACCCACTGTGGCTCTCGAAAGTATTTATATATCATCTCTAAATCCTCTAAGGGATGCGCCTTTTCTTGAACATGGCAGAAGAGTTGAAATCCACTTTGCAATATTATCTTGTGAAAAACAGGGACAGATTTTCTCCTTAGCCCAGTAGGGTTTGACCTCATTACTATGGTGCTTTGGGTGAGGACGTCTTCCTGGTTATCCTACTTTCTTGTGAACAGCTAAAAATCCTGGGAGTCTCTACTGTTAAGCTGCCCTTAAAGGATAAAGCAGGGACCACCTGTCTCAGTGGGTCCATATTTCTTTTAAAATTAGCTATTTGAAGAAACTAACAGCAGTAGTTGCAGTCTTCTAAGATAAATCTTTCATTTGGTACCCATTGTGTAAAATATTGATCAATATTCTTAAGCTTCTCTACATCAAATTGCCTTTGTCTAGATGTTTCAACTCCAGTTAATAAAGCTTACTGGTTTTCAGAGAAGAGTGTAAAACTTTTTCTAAGGCAAATGGAATGGCAGGAACTAGAGCGTAAGTGATTATTGATATTCCTGGTTGGACAGATATAATTTAAAACATTTTAGGGATGTTCAGGTAGCCTGCTGTATTTCCACTTCCCCAGGCACTATTGTTGTCTCACATCATAATTATATACTCCTTGCCATAGGAGAAACGATGCAAATATGTGATTATAGTGTCACCAGATTTCTGTTAAAACCAAGGTAGTAATCAAAAACCTAACATTGATAAACTACTCTTTCTTTCTCATTTTAGAATGATGCAAAGATTTCAAATAACCCTATACAGCATCAACTTTTAATGCCTAGCTGGAATCTGAATTCTGAGGAAAACTCTAAAAAACTTAACAAATCTTTAAGGAATTTTTATTTTTCAGATCATAATTTGAAATGATGTATACCTTTTTGTGATAATTATCAAAGCAATTCAGAAACCAGTTTTCTACCATTTTAGTTGAAAGACAATAGTAGATACAATTGGGATACTTGTTTTAATTTTAGAGTAAACTTCTACTTCTGCATCATACCTTTTGTAGATAATGGAACCTATGTAGTTCAGAAATTGTTTGGGGTATATGAGAAAAGTGTTTTGTAAATGTTGAGAATTATACAAATAATACTTGTTATTTTCATGTGTATTTGTAAGATCATGCCCATCCATAGACACTTCACACAAAGAAGACTTTCTCAACATAACCTGTATTTTAGTACTTTTGTCTATTATAAAAGTATTAACTATTTACTTGTATTTTGTTATACATTTATTTTTAATGTTCAGGTGTCTGTTGTAGTAAATTTGAAATGAAATCCTATAAAACAGAATTTGTTTAAACATGGACCTCATGCCAATATTGTTTAATTTTTTTCTCTACATAATTTAAAACTACATAAATTAAGTAGGCCACCAAGAACTTAGCTCGAATCCTATGAAATTAAAGTAACAATTTTTAAAGTTACCCAACTGATACTTTAATTTTCTTTAATTATTTATCTTCCTTTACTGATTTTTGATAAATAATGATGTTAGCATTGATAAAGTAATAAAGAATTTTAGGGTATAATTAGTATATCAAAAGGGATTTATCGACCAGAATGGTGTCAGATTATATTCATACTGTCATCACATAGTTGACAGATTTTCTTTTGGTGGGTGATGCTCGTATAAGCCTTTGGGTTAGTATGTATGTATATTTTCAATGCATGTGTGTATATATGTAGATAGATGGTATGCTCATCTACACACATACATACAGACATCAAGAGTTTTATCGGTTTCTGATGATCAGAAAAAGGCAAATAAAGTAAAAATTAGTTGACCTTGTTAAATTAGTTGACCTTATTCAATTCCAGAAGTATATTTTTTTAATTTGGGCATTTCTAGAATACTTTGTTACATATGAAAGTACATGATGAATATTAGTATGATGACTCATATACAGTCAGAATCTATGTAATGCATACAGTTTTACAAGATAAGAAAACAAATTGATGGGAGAAACAAGTTTGCTAAACCTAGCCATTGATATACCTCAGTGGGGAAGGAATTCAAAAGTATTTTTTGTGGGTCAACAGAAATGTACAGTTTTTTCTCCATGAACTTTTAATCATTTTTCATGTGTTCCTATATGTGAGTGAGCTATAAAGTGGTCTAATTTTTACAACAAAAAGGCCTTCTTCCTTTTCTACTCTAATCTTCCCACTGACTTTACTGCACAGGTATGAAATGGTAGCCTATTGTATCTTCAGTAACCTTTTTTTTCCCTAGATGACTGAAATATAGGTATTTACTCCATTTAAACCAGGTGTTAAGAAAAAAATGATGTAAATACTCAGGGAGGGTATTAACTTGTCATTTTTGCCTAATTGGAGTGTTTAAAGTGCCATATCTAAGTAACTTTCAGTTCATGATTCTAGAGTAAATTCAGTTTGGTAAAGGGGCTTCACACATGGCGGTGGTTAAACATTCATTTTTTTATATTTAGAAAGATGAAAATGTTTTGTGGACTGATAACATTTTCTCTTAGTGAATATGAATTGTTTATGTATCTCTACTGTCATACCCTTTTTGAAATGAAACTCAGGAAAAGACAAAGGTTCAATTATACTACTTTTGTCAGTGTACAAACCAGGTGCGTTTTGTTTTTTTTTTCCTGTTGTCTGGATATGGCAATAGATTTTTAAAAAAGAAATGCTGTGAGAACCCATACATGAAAAGAGAGGGTTGAATCGTCAGTGTGTGCCTTTTGTTTCTTGAGATTTATATGTGGAAAAGACATCTTCTACTCCAGACTATTTTCAAAGAGAAGAGATTGCTGTTTATGTGGTGCCAAGTGATAAGATAACGACGTCTCTTAAAGGCTTCCTGTGGACTGCCTTTATTTTCCTAAACTCAAGACACCAGTTAACCTCAACATAATTTTGGCCTTTCTTAGAATTTCTTGTGCATTATATTGAAAACCAGGTTTACATAACCTCACCCCATTATTCCTTTTAGTTAAATAAATTCACCATACCAAGAAACCAGAATGGGGCAATTTGGTTGGCCTTTAAGGCAGTAGGTTTGACTAGCTAGCTATACTTACTGTCACATCTAATGCTAGTCATCAGAAACCGCTTGAGCCAGGAGTGTGAATTGATAATTCCAGAGACAGTTTCAACATACTTCAGACTTTTTAAAAATGTTTTTTATGAATGTTTTACATTTGTGTGATTGCCTTAGATATTAAATTTTTGTAGTGCTAAAGATCATCATTAAAAAATGTTGTGAATACCAGTAGTTATTTATTTTATATATTGTCCCAAAGAAAAGAATTTGTTTTAATGTTTTCAAAATAACTGCATCTGAACTTATGTGCCTTAAGTTCTCTAGTGCTATTTCAACTTTTTTTTCAATCTAAATAAAGCTTACCTTAGATAAGTTTCATACTTGTTTCCTGTAGAGTAAATTTCCCTTCTTGAATTTTTTTAATGAGCACCAGCCTTGTGGTTGCTTGGCAGAAAGAAAATGTTAAGAAAGGTTGTTGGGTGTTTGGAGTTTAATTATATTGGGGGACTTTTGTTTGATGCCAAGGTGCTTTTTAAGATATTAAGAGAAATATATCTTACGTCGATTAAACCCTTGTAAACATCATTTGCAATATCTGCATCTAAAGTCAAAAAAGTAAATCTACTTATTTTTGTTTCATTCTTATGTACCGTTTTTTTTTGTTTGTTTGTTTTGTTTTTTCCTCTGCAGGCTCTTTCATTTATCTTTCCTGAAAAAGTTCTTAGTCTTTCCTTCCCCAACACCCCTCCCCAGGGTTTCTTAATTTAAACCTTGCTGAGAGTTTCTGGAGCTATCTAAGACAACACAATTATAGAGTTGAACAAAAGCATAATGTGCTTTACAGCTTGTACAGACCTGTGGCAGCCAAGTGTCTTTTGCTTTCAGATGCTCCAGAGTCTTCAACAGTGGGGGGAAAAAAAAAAAAAAAAGCTTTGTATTTCTTTGTTTTCAATTTAGTTGCAGCACACTAATACTTATATGTCTTGTTTAAATATATTTTGTGCATAGTTGTCTTTAATTTTTAAAAAGTTGTATCTAATAAAAAATGTCTTTTAACCATTATTACTTGACTATGGTTGTATTAAATTTTATTTACCAAAAACTCGTTGTTTTGTCTTACCTTAAATATATTCAAGTGGTTGTTTGAAAAAGGAGTGGGGGAAATTACAAGTTAATATACGTATTTACTAGTGTGTTCACAAAGTAACTAGAAGGCTAAACAAAAACCTAAAAACATTGGTGTGTATGAGGAAATGGTGGCTTAGGGACAAGTAAAAAGGCAACTTCACTGCATACTCCTGTAGAATTGTGTGTAATTATATATAAATATGCATATAATCAATTTTTTAGTGTGAACCACATGGAAGTGTTACTATGCAGAATTTTTTTTATTATGATTTTAATTTTTAATTATGAAAGTGATCCATAACATTTGCACTGTAGTGTTCTTTTGATTTGGCTCTCAAAAATATCCTTATAGTAATATCAAGAGTAAAGAACTTAAGAAATTTTATTGCAGGTGTCAAAGAGGGCACCTTGTTTACTGCAAAGGCAATGTCTGATTTTACATTAGCAAAAGTAAAATCTTGAAAAGATATGTTACAGAAGCACAAGTAATGCTTAGCTTGTTATACTTAGTTTTTATATTGTACCATCAAAATAAAATGGCAAGTTAGGGTGTGTCTTAAATAATAAATGTTAGAGCTGTTTTCATTTCACTTAATTCCCCTGTAGCCACACCTGGAAAGTGGATAGGCTTCATCGGATCTGATTCCAACCTGTGCTCTGCCATAAAGCCATTTAAGCTCTCTGAGCCATACTTTCCTTATTCTAGGAAGTGCAGTCATAATACTCACTTTACAGGCTTGTTGGATAATGGGATGTATGTATGTTGAAGAGTGAACAGAGTTCTGGCACAGAAGAGGAGAATATAAATGTTGATTCCTTTTCTATGCATTTTGTCTTCAGGACAAAAATGCAGTATGCAAAGTCAGGGAAGGAGTTGAAAGAATTAAAAGCATTTGTTAGCTTATATTTGGAAAACCATGGGCAATGGGTAGAGAATAGAAGCCTCTCATAATTTAAATTTTCTCTTCAAAAAATAACCTGTACTCTTAACAGAATGAGGGGGAAAAATGGGCTAAACCTGCCTTCTGTCTCTCTGCTATTCATTAACTGTTAATGGAGACTGAGAAAATCAAAAGGCATGATTTCCTCCTAATTATGTTGGGGTCTTTTATATTTTTTGTATGATGTTTTGACATCTTTGGGGGACCTTGCTGGCTGGGAAGAGACTGCTCCTCCCAGGACTGGCTAATTCCTAGAGGCGGTAAACAGCTAGTCAGTGAGCCCAGCTTTCATATATAAACCAACCAATCTCCTGTCCAAAACTCCAGCCGCCTCCTTTAACTCTCACACACCAAACCAACATTTCCCGTGCCCTAAAGCACCCTAGGGCCAGGTACCAGACTGCTAAGAACCACCCCTTGTGTCACCAAACCAGCTGGGATTATTCAAACTAGCCAACCCTAAACTGTTTACCCTGCTATGCCTTGACTTACCCATGGAAACCCCAGTAAAGGCTCTGTCCTATGCTTCCCCCTCATTTCTTTCTGCCCCCTGACTGACGCTGGTGCTTCCCCTGTGGCCCTGTGTGACACACTGTGCCTCTTGTTTCTAGGAGAACTGTAAGTAATACTAGACTTTTCTTTCAATGGCACTGACTGCTCCACGTTATCACCCAGTCACCTTTATAAATTAAGACTCAAAAGTCAGATGTTCATTTTTATGTTTGAATAGCATGTTCAGCACAGAGGTGCTTAATGTTTTAGTGAATAAAACCACCAATTCTGTTTTTTATACAAGAGCCTGTATATACCTTAAAACAGGATTTTTGAGTCATAGTTTGATAAACATAATCATCAATACGTGTGTAGTACAACCAAAGTGCCAATCGGTCCAAAGAGTCAAGGCTTTTCAATACTCTCATCTTTTTATTTAGAGAAAAACACGGTTGTGTGATAAAGGAGGAAAGAGGATTTTTAAAAGATCATATTTACTTGCTTAACACACTCCTACTGAGATGTGGTGGATGATACCAAAGACAGTAAGGCTTTATAGGAATTCAGTGTCTGCAGGTGAGTAAACAGAGGAGGTGAAACAAAACAGAAAGCAACACTCCAAGAAGCTTTCTAGCATGGTGTGACAGCTA
Source organism: Balaenoptera borealis (assembly GCF_965194805.1). NCBI lineage: Eukaryota > Metazoa > Chordata > Mammalia > Artiodactyla > Balaenopteridae > Balaenoptera > Balaenoptera borealis. The sequence continues at coordinate 83,780,001 of NC_138862.1, read as the reverse complement.
TGGAAATGGGCCTGACTAGCCTCCAACCACAGGGAGCATAATTGACCAAATGATGCCCCAGCTGCTGGCTTTGAAATCCATCTTGCATTTGTGCTGAGCCCACACCTCCTACCAGCTGCTTTCAGCCAATGACTTGTAACAGGGATACTAAGGCACACATGTTCCTTCTGATGGTGGATTTGGGCTCCAGGACTCCCCTTCTGCTTTGTCCAACCTTCATTAGACTACATGGCAATCTAAGATGCTTCTATCCAACCTTCTTTCCCTCTCTCCTTCACTTGCTTCTGGGGTCTAATGGCTCTCCCAGCCTTCTCTCTCTCTCTCCCTCCCTCCCTCCCTCCACGTTTTCCCTCACAGGGCATTTTCTTGCATGTTTTTATTAAAATCCTTGCACATTTGATCTCGTCTTAGCATCTGCTTCTCACAGGACTAGCATACGTGGCAAGTGGGAAAAAAATCCCTTGGGAATCATTGCCTTAATGATAAAGTCAGCACTGTGGAGTGATCCACTAAACCTGGTTTTCTGATAAGTCCTAGTTGTTACACTTAGACTAGGCTTGGTGGCAACATAATGTGAAAATAGGTTTTGAAGTCAGAGCTGTATTCAAATGCCAGCTTTAACATTTACTGCTTGTGTGTCTTTGGGTAAGATGCTCAAACTTTCTGGGGCTGCAGTTTCCCCTCTTCCTACTTAGGCTTGTTGTGAGGATTAAATTAGAATATAAAAGCATGTAATGTCTCAGCAAGCAGCCCTCCCCTGATTGATATGTATTTCCTCACTTGACAAAGCTTCTGCAGGGCAGGGCCTGTTTTATTAGATTAATTCCACAGCATCTTACCCAGTGCTTGGCAGCAACGGGAAAGAAGAGACCAAAGCCCAGTACTTGGCAGTGGTGCTTAATCAGGAATGGTAGTTCTTAACAGCTGAGAGATTCATTCGTTTATGTATTCATTTATTTATTTGACAAATACTGGCGTCCTTAATGTGGATCAGACAGAATGTTTCCTCTGGGATTACAGTAATGAATGTGACAGTTCCTGTTCTCAAAGTTTATAGAATGATGGGAGAAGCAGACATATGAATAAATTCTATATATAGTGTGATAGGGGAACTTATAGGATTCCAGCGACTGAGAACTGTGTAAATGGGAATAAAGAATCAGCACTTTCTAGAGTAAAGAGATTGTATGGTCTCTTCTTTCTTTTTTTTTTTTTTTCTTAACATCTTTATTGGAGTATAATTGCTTTACAATGGTGTGTCAGTTTCTGCTTTATAACAAAGTGAATCAGTTACACATATACATATGTTCCCATATCTCTTCCCTCTTGCGTCTCCCTCTCTTCTTTCTAATTGCTGCCAAGAACTGGGTAAGATGCTGTGGGATTAATAAGACAGGCCCTGCCCTCCAGAGCTTTCTGTCAAGTGAGGAAATACATAGCAATCAGGAAAGGGCTGCTTGCTGAGACATGGAAATAACATTACACTAATGTCCTAGTCTGTGGCATTTTCCGCTTCTCAACTTGTGATTTCCATATACCTACCATTCATAAAATTGTTTGTTAGCAAATTTTGACCTCTGACATAGTCATACTCTTTAATTTTGATTTCTGCCATTATCCTGGGTCATTTAAGCATATAGGACCCATCCCTTTGCTCTAGCCTCACATTGTTTTGACCTCTAGTCAACAGACCTTCACTCCCACTCACTCCAAGTAACACAGAAGGCCATTCCTCGGATCATTTCATCACCCAGAATTATTCTTCCTATGAAACCTTAAACTCCAAAGCCTTTCTGTCTTTTGCCACAGCCTTCCTTTCCTTCCATCTCTCTCATTCTGTGATTTTCCTTGTGAGCTTATCTAGATCTTCAGTCTTCTAACACCTCTTCCTGCAGGCCCCTGGGTTACCCATTATCCCTTCCCAGCCTGCATTCCATCATCACAATGTCATTCCAACACTCACCAGCACTCAAAATTTGCTCACCCCTTTGATTTCCCATTCTGCTTATTCTCCTACTGCCTCCATGTGTATCATCCCAATGGTTGGCCTTCTCTGCTCCTACTCCCAAGCTATTGAACACAGGTAGAGAAGATCAGCTAATTTATACCTCTAAAATTGTGTGATCTCCAACTTCAATTGGGCAAGATACTCTTGGCAAGGCTTCAACTCACTCGCCACTCTCCTGGCGTACTCCACTCTCTTAGCAGTTGATCTTGCTTTCTCCTTCAGAGACTTAAAGGACATGAAGTAGAATCTCTCCTCCTATACTTCTTTCCTATCCTCTCTCTCCTTCAGGGTTTAGGTGTCCCTCCTCCACCTGAACTCTGAATCCCACTCTACCAGCATCTTAGGGACTTCCCCCTACATCCTTCTCTGATTTTCAACCTCTCTATGAGCACTTTCCCATAGCATTTAAACATACTCTAGCCTCTCCCATTTTTAAAATCCTTTCTGCAGCCCCAAGTTCCTTTCTGGCTCTACCCTCTTTTTTAAAAGCCTCTCCTTTGCCTCACTTCTTCATACACCGCAACCTGGCTCACATACTCACACCACTACAGAAATCACATTTGCCAAGAGCTCCAATTACATCTTTGTTGTTAAATTTTAAGTCCCTATCTTATTTAACAAATTTGATGGTCCTGATGACATTTTCCTATCTTGTCTATAGCCATACTTTTCCTTTTCCTCCTCTTTCATGGGCTCTTCCTCTGCCTCTGCCCTAAATCCTCAATCATCAGGCTTTCTTCTTACCCTGCAGATAATTATCCTGGGTAATTTTATCCACCACTATGGTCCCAGTTATGACTATATTTGATGGATCCTAAATCTAAGTGTTCAGACAAGATACTTATATCCAAATGTCTTCTAGAAATTTCTGTATGAGTCCTTAATATGGGACTACTAGAACCTGAAACTCAAAAGCAGCTTTTTCCAAAAAGGTTCATCTTGTATTTTCCTTTCTGGTTAATAGCAACAAAATTGACTGAAACCTAAGAGTAATTTTTCCTATTATTCAATCATGCATTCAAATATTGAGTCCATACCTTGTGCCAGGAACTCTTCCTCTTTATATCTAAATCAATCTATCTGTCTGTCTATCCATCCATCTAACTTTCCATCCTCCCTACCAATGCCTTAGTTCAGGCCTTCATTATCTCTATGGAAGAGCCTTCTAAGTGGTTTGCCTAAGATCAAAATTCCTTGTTGGCATGTGACTGAAACAACACTATCTGAATAGGAAATTTATTGCAAGGTAGCAGAGGCTCACAGAGTTGATGAGGCAGCCAAGTATCCTACCTAGAAAATAGGCATAAACTGGGGCAGCTCTAGAGAGCTATGAAGCAGGACACACACAATTATCTTTAAGCAAAAATAATCTGGATAGAACATCCCTACCCATCCACCATGCTAATAAATTTATCTTTACCTCACTGACTCCTTGATTGAAATCTGTGGTGGAAACACTCAGCTGACACCAGTTCATGTAACTGACTGGCTGCTAAGGGCTAGTGGAGAGAGAGAGAGAGAGAGAAAGATCTGAATTCCTTAGGGAGAGGGAAGCTTTGTTTCTTGTCAAAATCAATACAATATGGAATTCCCCAAATCTTGGGTGGGGTGGGGGAGAGAGGAGGAACGCTTCCTGGGCTTACCCATCTCTGTGCCTTGGTTTCCTTCTCCTGGAATGCCTGGCCTCCAGCTATCTCCCCTACATTCTCTGAAAGAGCTAGGATTCATTTCCTCAGGGGAGCTTCCGTGATCACCCTCTTCCCATCCTGTAACCAAGCAGAGCCCTATGGGGCCTTCCCAGAACAGGATCCCCTCCCTCATATCCTTCACCTGCCTTTTGTCTATAGATAAACTTTAGTCAAAGAATAAATTTAATCAGAGAAGTGAGAAAATGCAGAAAGGAACACAGTCAAGCAAGACAAAATAATAGTTTAGTCGTTAAACAAAGTCAAGGACCTTTGGTTCCTTCTCAAGGGCTATGGATAATATTCTGAGCCATGTCCTCTGAGCTGTTTTGCAGATACTGAAACCCCCACCAGGTGGAAGAAGTTAACAGTATGCTGCCCACAACACGTAGACCCTAGACCGGTTGGAACCGGGTTGATGATGTTGACTTCTGATCATCACCACCAACCAATCAGAAGAACGTCCACGAGCTGATCACACACCTCACCCTATCCTTAAAAACCTTTTCCTGAAACCATTTGGGGAATTCTAGTCTTTCAAGCACTAGCTGCCCTGGACTCCTTGCTTGGCCCTGCAATGAACGCTGTACTAGCCTTCACCACAACCAGGTGTCAGTAGAGTGGCTTTACTGCGTGCAGGCAAGTGGACCCAAGTTTGGTTTGGTAATAAGCCCAGTCTGAGTTAGATGGGCTCTTGTGTGCCCCCATTACCTCCTTGATATACCTCTGTGAGAGTACTTTACTGTTTACTTGACTCTTTACCTCCCTCTCCCAGATTATGGACTCTTCAAAATTAGAAACCATCTCTTATTTGGTGAGGTCCAAGAATCTAGCCAAGAATCCAGCCCAGAGGAGAGGACCAGCTGGGGTAAGATGCCTTAGTAGGTAGTTTTGGAAAACCCAAGGTCACTTGAAAGTGAAAAGAGAGAGAAAGTGGCTAGAATGTAGAGTGCCAATGACAAATGGCCTGTTTTGAATTTGCCTAGAACTGAAAAATTTCATCAATATGTGTTAAATCATATTATTAATGATTTCCTGGCATCTTACATAACAGTGGCTTTCCCTGATCTTATCATTAGCTTTTGGGTTTCTGTCTAAATCTAGGTTCAGCAATAACCCTCTCCTTGCTTCTGAGTCCAGATCAAATGCTACCTCATCTATGATGCCTTTCCTGATTCCCCAAACGGATTTATTTTTCACTCCTTGAGGGCAAGGACCAAGTCTGTCTTGTTAACCTAACTCTATCCCAAGGACCAGCCAAAGTGCCTGGCACAGTGTAGGTAATGAATATTTATTTGACTGATTATCACTATGGGAGGCAGAAGGGATATGTTGAAAAATAGAGGAATGGGGAAGTTATAAAGCCTCCAAATTTCTTTAGTGATTCCTGGTTTTGTTCACACCTACTGCTTCTCTCTTGTTCGCTAACTGGAAGTCCTGATGGGTTGTTACCCAATCTTTTGTTCCTGACTTACTCTGCTACTGCTATCCCTAACCCCACCCCTACCTCCACATCTGCTATGATCCCATTTTTTATCAAAAGTATATAAATTACTTCTGGAATAGTGGTGTGAAGAGTTTCACAGACCCCCACCTCAGCAAAACAACTGTAATTGGTGAAAATTATTTTAAAAATAACAACATTTAAAGTCTCTAGAAATTATCCTAAAGGCGTATAATAAGTAAAGAAACATTTATTCAAGAAAATCTGCTGAAACTTAGTAAGAACAGAGTCTGTAGCACTTAAGCCACTATGCACGCTCTACCTCACTTTCCCTCCCAACTCAATATGACAGAAGCTACACTCCAAGTGGATGTGGTCAAGAAGATGGGGCTCCCCTGCTCCCAGGCAAAGAGGTCTCCGTGGGAGGGGCAGGCCACCAGCATTTCGCATCCCCCCACGGCTCCATGTTGCCTAGGCTAATTTCCAGGTGAGTATCGCTGAGAGGTAGGCACCCTTCCTCCAGCCAGCCCCTACTTGGATGGCAGAAGTTCCACACCAAAAAGGCAGGTCAAGAAGACCAGAGCCTATGACCCCAGCATAGCACCCTGCTTGTAAAGCTGACTGACTTTATTTCTAACAGAGTGTGGAGATGTTCAAACTGTCCACCACAATAGTGGTAGACAGTTAAGAGAAGGCTGGTAGCGCCAAGAGATCAACAAACACAGGCCAGCTAGTTTACCAGTGAGAACTAGGGAAAGAAACTGCTAAGAAGACCCCTCCTGGGATCAGAATAAATCTCAAAGACTGGCCCCAAAAACTAACCCTGCAAAGGAGTCAAAATTAAATTGAACTTCATAAAAGTTTAAAGCTTCTGTGCTTCAAAGGATACCATCGAGAAACTGAAAAGACAATCCACAGAATGGGAGAAAATATTTGCAAATCATATTATCTGTTAAGGGACTTGTATCTAGAATATATAGTGTACTAGTTTCCTGAGACTGCCATAACATAGTATCACAGGCTGGGTGGCTTAAACGACAGAAATTTATTGCTTCACAGTTGTGGAAGATTCAAGTCTGAGATCAAGGTATCTCGATTTCTTCTGGGGACTGCGAGGAAGAAAATGTTCCATGCCGCTCATCTAGTTTCTTAGTATTTTCTGTCAATCTCTGGCATTCCTTAGCTTCTGCTACATCACCCTGTTCTCTGCCTTCATCTTCATATGATGTTCTACTTGTACGCATGTCTCTCTGTGTCGAAATCTTCCCCTTTTTATAAGGACACCCACCATATTAGATTAACCCCACCATAAAACCTCATTTTAACTTGGTTACATCTGTAAAGACTCTATCTCCAAATAAAGTCATATTCTGAGGTATCGAGGGCAAGGACTCCAACATATCTTTTGGAGGAGACACATTCAACCCACAACATATAGAGAACTCTTACCACTCAATAAAATAAAATAAAAAAACCCAATTTCAAAATGGGCAAAAGATCAGAGTAGACATTTCTTCAAAGGAGATATACAAATGGCCAATAAGCAAAGATGCTCAATATCATTAGTTATTAGGGAAATGCAAATCAAAACCACAATGAGCTACCACTTCATACCCACTAAAATGACTATAATAAAAAAGACAGGCTTTGGGGTTTTTTGTTTTTTAGTTTAAATAAATTGAATTTTTAAAAAAGACAGATAACAACAAAGGTTGACAAGGATGTAGGAAAAATGGAATCCTCATACACTGCTGCTGAGTATTTAAAATGGTACAGCCACCTTGGAAAACAGTCTTGCTGCTCCTCAGAAAGTCAAACATAGAGTTATCGCATAACCCAGCTCCTAGGTGAGTACCCAAGAGAAATAAAAACATATATCCACGCCAAAACTTAAACAGTGCTTATAACAGCATTATTTGTAACAGCCAAAAGGTGGAAGCAACTCAGAAGTCTATCAACTGATGAATGGATAAATAAAAAGTGGAATTTTATTCATCAATAAAAAGGAAAAGAGAACTGATACATGCTACAGCATGACTGAATTTTAAAAGCATTATGCTAAGTGGAAGAAGCCAGTCACAAAAGGCCACCTATTGTACAATTCCATTCATATGAAACACCCAGAATGGGCAAATCTATAGAGACAGAGGTTGGTTGGTGGTTGCCTAGAGATGGAGGGTCTGGGGGAAATAGAGAGTGACTGCTAATTGGCATGTGGTTTGTTTTGGGGTAGTGATTGTGCAATTCTGTGAATATATTTACTACAAACCATTGAATTGTATACTTTGAGTTAATTATATGATTTATGAATTATATCTCAATAAAGCTGCTATATTTTTAAAATTTGTATAAACTCTTTCAGGAACCTCATCCTACCCAAAGTTGCTATTAGAACTGTAGTTGACAGTGAGAAAGAACAAAGGTTCTTCCTTGTTTCCAGTGCAGTTTTCTTCCTTGATTTCTAGAGACAATAGGACTTTGCCCCGCTCAGCATCTCCTTACACGGATAGGGAGCCGACTTATGGATAGATAATTACAATACTGTGTGTGAAGACCAGTAATGGGCAGATGATGGGTATAGTACGGAGAGCAAGCACAGATTTTTGAAGCCTGACGGCCCTGGGTTTGAATCCCAGCTCTGCTACTACCAGCCTCTGTTTCCTCTTTTTAAATCGTGAACAATAATAACGAGCCATGGGAATGCTGGAGGAACTAAAGGAAATACTGTCATCAGAGCACAATGTCTATCACAAGGCCCTGCACAGCAGTGCTTCTCACACTTCAGCTGGCGTGGGACTCATCTGGGGATCCTGTTAAATTGCAGATTCTGATTCAGTAGGTCTGGGGTGGAGCCTGAAACTCTCTGCTTTTCTAACAGGCTCCCAGGTGATGGCCCTAGTGTTGGTTGAGGACCACCGGTTAAGTAGCAAGACTCTACAGTACCCTGTGTATGAAGTGCCAAAAGAGTGTAGAGGAGGAAGCAGTCAATTAATTCTTCAGAAGGGAAGCCAGAGCTGGACTTTCCTTGAAGAACTGGTAGGGAGTTTGCCAGGAATGAGAAGGGGGATGTGCATTCCAGACAAGGGGAAGAGAATGATTGAGACCTTGACATAAGAGTGGCAGGTGACCTCAGAAATAACTTACGGGGACTTCCCTGGTGGTCCAGTTGTTAAGACTCCATGTTTCTACTGCAGGGGGAAAGGGTTCGATCCCCGGTCGGGGAAAAAAGATCCTGCATGCTGTGCGGCCAAAAAAAAACCCAAAAAAACTTATGGAACGTGGTGAGCAGCGGCCAGAAACTGGGAAGGTAGGTTGTAAATGATTTAAACCTGACGTTAAAGAGTTTTAATTTTAGCCTAGGCCAGTGGTTCTCAAAATGTGGTCCCTGATCAGCACCATCCTCAAACTTGTTAGGAATACACATTTTAGGACCCACCCCAGACCTACTGAATCAGAGACTCTGGAGGAGTGGCCCAGCAATCTATGTTTAAACGAGTCCTTCAGGTAATGCGGATGCACAGTAAAATTTGAGAATTACCCCTAGGTAATGGGGCCGGGGCACTGAGGTGTTTTAAGTAGTAGAGTGAAGTGATCAGATGTGTTCTAGAAAGTTGACCCCAGCGGTTGAAACACACTAGATGGGGAGAGTAGGAAGGCAGCACAACCAATTAGGAGGAGAGGGTAAAAGTCCAGGTGGAGAGGGTGGGCACCTGGACCAGGGCAATGGTGAGGGAATAAAGGAGAGAGAGCTGACCTAAGAAGAATTTAAGAGATGGATTCAGTAACACCTGGAGACTAACTGGATGTGACCTGTGAAGGTAAACAAGGAGTGGATGATTCCAAAGTTTCCATCTCAGATAACTGAGTGGGTGGTGAAACTAATCAAAATAGTAAGAGAAAGGAGAAAAGTAAGCCTTGGATGGGGAAAAAATGAGTTTAATTATGGATAGGCTGAATTTGCTTCAGGGCCATACAAAGGGAAATGTCTTAAATGCACTTGAAAATAATGGTCCAGGTTCAGGTTGGAGACCCAAATTCATGATCTAGATTTGGAACTTGTTGGCATGTAAGGGGCAGTTGAAGCTGTGCCCATGGAGAAAATTATTCAAGAAATGAGAACAGAACAAGGATAGAAGCCACAGAAATCTCAGTATTCAGGCACAGGCAGAGAAAGAGGAGCTGGGGGTGGAGACTGAGAAAGAGCTATCTGAGAAGTTGAGAATAGGAAAGAAGCACATTGAAGAAATCTCGTGTGTCATAAAGGAATGTGGTTGGCTGAAAATAACAGAAAGTCTGGCCACAAGTTGTTTAAACAAACAAATGATGTTTTTCTTACATAGCAAGTTGGCAGTCCAGGCCTGGTACCATCATAAAAGACCCAGGCTCCAGCTTTCTTTCTGTCCCGTTTTTAAGGTGTTGGCTTGAAACTCCATGGTTGAAAGATGGCTGCCGTACTTTCAGGCATCACATCCAAAGTCAAGGCAGGAAGAAGGGGACAGAGAGGCTGACGCAGGACTAGCTACAACTCTCCCCTTTCTTTGGGAGTCTCTCTTTTTATTCATTGAACTTGCGGTTTCATCTTCTTGGCTACAACTGAGTCACATGGTCACCCCTGGCTTCAAGGGAGGGTAGGAAATTGAGTGTTTAACTTTCTGGCTTCTATAGAAGAAGGCAAGGGAGAAAGGGTTGGGAGTGGATATGACATCTGCCAAGCTGTCGTGTATGCCACATCTAAAAGGAGAGAGACACGGTGACGAAGGGGGGCAAGGAGAGGCACAGCTTCTCAGCCCTATGCTGTTGCATAAATAAATCTTTTACACAAAATATAAATGTCAACACTGTACAACCAGTATAAAATTGAGTCAAAAAACAAAACAAAAAACAGCTTTCCCAGCTATCATTCCCAATATTATGATTCTTTTTTTTTTTAACTTTACAACAGACTGCCTGCATTTTGGGCTATGAAAATCCAAACTCATTCTATACACAAACTCTGACTGCTGAAATTCTCCAGTTGGTGTTATCTATAGTGAATAGAATACAAAGCAGCTCAGAAAACTCTCTGACAGTTTCCCCTCCTTTTGTTCCTTTTATAATGTGAACAATTCTTCTCTAGGCACATTTATGACTGTTCTGACATTATCTGCTGCTCAGCTGGGGACACCAAACCTGGATGAGTTTACTCTGAACATATGAATAAGGCATTTTGTAAGCATAGAAGGAGAAACATAATGGCCATATAAAGTATAATAGTTTAGAGATGTTTGGAGAATAAAAGTTATTATGCAGGTGGTATGTTTCACTGCCAAGGTCAATTTATAGAAGATTACTCTTCCCAGCTAAAATCCCCTGTTCACTTGCATTGGAAGAATCCGAGATCTGACTACAGGGGCAACATCCCACAATCTGCCATTGGGTGCCCCATGGTAAAGGCCAAATAAGCCTCCCAATATCAGGGTCAACAGGAAAGCACTCTGGGCAGTAACTGATTTTCGAAACCTGATGTATATGCAATATTATTTGTTTTGGCTTCATCTAGGCCACCAGAGGCCTCTTATTATATTTGGGAATGAGGGCTGTTTACAGCCAGGACTATACCTCTTGACTGAGGGCATTTGCGGAGCATTTCTAGAACAGATGAGCCGTAAAATAGGAAGCCAGGAAAAGATCATGATAAAAGCCACCAGAGGATAATATAAGTAAATACCATCAAGAAAACTAAAGTATATAAAAATTCTGTCAACAAATTAATAAGCTTAGCACTACTGTCATTATTTATCTTTAATAACAGAGAGCTGTAGTGTAGAAAACCAATATAAAAACAATAAACAATAAATGAAAATATCACAGTATTGTATTAACTAGACACCTAACAGCTGATGAAAAGATATAAGGAAATGTAACCAAATTAAAATCAGAAGTCTTCAGTCTTTAAAGCTTGACCCAGAAGTTTAAGCAGGACTACTTTTGTACATTCCCCTTTTTACATTGTCTAGATTCCACCACAATCAAATCATATTACAGCTGAAGTTGTATATTTATGTTAACTTTACAAGTAATTTTCAGATGTTTTTAGCCTGTTCCCAGAGATGACTTCTTTTTTTTTTTTAAACAACTTTATTGAGATACATGCTTTTGCTATGAACATTCCTGTACAAATTCAGTGTGGACATATGCTTTCATCTCTCCTGGGTATTTGCCTAGGAGTGTAACTGCAGGGACACATGATAACTCTGTGTTTAACATTTTGAGACACTGCCAAGCTGTTTGCCAAAGCAGCTGCACCCTTTTACATTCGCATCAGCAATGTATGAGAGTTCCAAGTTCTCCTCATCTTCATTTTCATATGAAACAAATACAGAGAACCCAACCACTTCCAACCATAGGAAGTTTCCTTTCAGGGCAAATACCCTTTTTTTTTTTTCACACCAATGAAAACGTTTTGCATCATCTTCCCCATTCGCCAAGTCTGCATTTGTGGCGACGGCCCAGTCCACACAGAGGAGACGCACAATGCATGGTTTCTTTGTGGGTTAGGATGGGGTCCAGTAAGATCTTCAAGGGCGGGATATAGTTTTGTTAACATCCAAAAAGGCCAACCAGACGTTTGGTTTCTTGTTTGGACCTGGTTGTGGACAATCATTTATTTTTAACAACCCGAGTGTAATTCCCAGGCACTAACGACTTTAACAGTTTGCTTGGCACTGTACGTGTGAGGTTCTCATTTTAGAAGTCTAATTAGTGACTGCATCCTGGGAGGGGAACCTCATGACCACAAGGGCTCCAGGGGTCCCTGTCAATCTTAGGAAGGGTGGTTGGTCTTCCCAGGGTGGAGGCCAGGAGGATACTTCCAGCCTGGGGATCTCTGGGGCAGAGCTTAGCAAAATTGTCCATCTGAGCCAGATTCCCCTCCCACTCTCAGAGCCTGAGCCTCACCACCCTTCCCAGGCTTTCCTTGGTTATCTGATTGCTGCTTTCAGTCTGCCCCATCCCTCCCCTCCAGTGGAGCCCTGCGAGAAGCCGGGGGCTGCAGCTCCCAGAGTGAGCCTCCCTTCCAAATACCAGCTCCTTCTCCTGGGTCAGTGCCATCATTCCTAGAACCTTCTTGACTAACTTTAATAATTGTTGCTTTTCCTTTCATTAATACTGTACATTTAACATTCACCCCCACCTCCCTCCTCTCACACTTTTACTAAGGAAGGGACTGGTGAGCGATCGAAGCCACCCCACCCTCTCTTCCAGTTGAGAGACTGTAAGACCCCAAACTGACATAAACCGTATTTTTTCCCCCAAGACTTGAAACTAAGTTTAAGCATACTGTCAAAGTCTCCCAAGACCTCAGTCTCAGATCAACCTTATCTAAATAAAACTGTCTGAAATTGAAAAGTTAGTTATTTAACATTTTGTTGCCTTCGCTCTGTGTCATTTTCATCTTTTATACTTGGGAATGATAGATCCCAAGTATATATCAGAAGCGTGATTGTTTCAGAAGCACAGAAACATAGTTATGAGTTTCTCATACATATTTAACCTAAATACTAACCTGTTTTTATCAATTCTATCTGACCAGATAACATACAAACAGAAATTTCACTAATAAATAATTTTAAAATTCTTACCCATGGAAGTTAGATGCCTTTAATATTTTTAATATTCTACTTGGTACAGATAAATAATTCTCCAATATCAGAAAACAGAAGTGCAAATAAAACAATAAATGGCCACTGATGTTCAGACTGGGATTGGGTTTTGGGGGGACAGGAAAACAATAGGAAGTGGTGGGACCATGCCCTGCAGGCAATAGGGCTTTTCTAAATGGGATTGCAGCTTCCCAGCTGCACCCAAAGTGTCTAAGCCCTCAGACCCTGGTGCCAGATAGCCTGGGTCTGCAACCCAGCTCTGCCACTTCTTAGCTGTCTGATAAGTTACTCAACCTTTCTGTGCTTCAGTTTTCTCTTCCTTAAAGTACGAACCATAAAAATCAAGTTGTTACTTAGATTAAATTTGTGAAGTGCCTGGAACACTGCCCAGCTCATAGTGTTAGCTAGTATCTAATTACAGCAATGTGGGTCCAGGTTACCACAGCTTGATTTTTCTTTTTTGTTTTTTTTAATTTTATTTATTTATTTTTGGCTGCGTTGGGTCTTTGTTGCTGCGCACGGGCTTTCTCTAGTTGCGGCGAGCGGGAGCTACTCTCCTTTGCGGTGCACGGGCTTCTCATTGCGGTAGCTTCTCTGGTTGCGGAGCATGGGCTGTAGGCATGCGAGCTTCAGTAGTTGTGGCTCACGGGCTCAGTAGTTGTGGCTCACGGGCTCTAGAGCGCAGGCTCAGTAGCTGTGGCACGCGGGCTTAGTTGCTCCGCGGCATGTGGGATCTTCCCGGACCACGGCTTGAACCCATGTCCCCTGCACTGGCAGGCGGATTCTTAACCACTGCGCCACCAGGGAAGTCCCTTGATTTTTCATAGAAGGGGAAATCCAGGTTATTATGTGATATTTCTCAACATTTGGAATGTTGTCTTGTATAAAGCAAAGTGTGACATTATGGGCTGTGACTGTGCAACCCCTCTGAACTGTGCTGTCTTTTCTCCAATCTCATCAGCCCTCAGAACTACCTGTTGACAAGGTTATGTTGACAGCGCTACCCACCAGTTCTCTGAGCCCCAGAACTGTGTGCACAGATGCCTGTTTAATGTCTTCAGGTAGATGTCTTAAACTTAAAATGTCCCAAGAATTCTTGATTCACTCACCACTACCCCCTACATAGAAAATCTGTTCTCCCTTCAGTCTCTCTCCTCTCAGTAAATGGCATCACCATCCACCATCTGCCAACTCTAGAAACCAGTCCCCCTCGGTTCTTCTAATCTTCTCCTTCCAGGCCCCCCTCCAGTGCAAGAGGCCTGGCCAAGGAGGGGCGTGAAATCCAATCTCCAGCTGTGGGCCCCATCGCGGGGCACCATCTGCTTGAAGGCTGGGGCTGCTTTTTCTCACTTTCCTGGTCTTCTCCCAGTTCATTACCAAGTCTCTCGCTATTTTCTCCACAATTCTTGAATCTTTCTGCTTCCCTCCATCTCCGCTGCCCACTGTAAGGTACCCTCATTTTTCACCTGGATGATCGATCAAATTGCTTTCCAACTGTGTGGCTGCTTCTTTGTTCACACACCCCTCCAGTCATTCCCCACCCATTTGCTAGGTCGAATATATTACCTTAAAAGGGCAAATCGAGTACATTACTCCCCTGCTTAAAACCCTCTGATGACTTCCTGTTGTTCTTAAGGTAAAGATAAAAATCTTAACACCACCTACCTGCACGATCTTGTTCTTGCCTGACTCAGCCCCAAACCCAGCCACTCTGCTCTTAAGTTACCCTGAACTTCTCTCACTTTGTCTTAGGCTTTATCGTGACCCGACAGCTCCTACTGCTTTCAGTTTCACTTAATATTTTTTCAGGGAGGCTTTTTCTACCTCCATATTAAATTTGGTCCCCCCGTGCTGTGCTCTCTTAGCACCCTGCCCATTTGCTTCATAGAGCTTCTTTCTTTCTTTTTTTTTTTAATTAATTAATTTATTTATGGCTGTGCTGGGTCTTCGCTTCTGTGCGAGGGCTTTCTCAAGTTGTGGCAAGCGGGGGCCACTCTTCATCGCGGTGCGCGGGCCTCTCAGTATCGCGGCCTCTCTTGTTGCGGAGCACAGGCTCCAGACGTGCAGGCTCAGTAATTGTGGCTCATGGGCCTAGTTGCTCAGTAATTGTGGCTCACGGGCCTAGTTGCTCCGCGGCATGTGGGATCTTCCCAGACCAGGGCTCGAACCCGTGTCCCCTGCATTGGCAGGCAGATTCTCAACCACTGCGCCACCAGGGAAGCCCCCATAGAGCTTACTTCTGTTACTGAAATGTACACACTGTGTGCATATGTATACAAATCCGTAGCTGTTATTTCTCTTTAACTGATGAAAACTTTCTTGTGGGTTTTCATTCCTGTTGGGGAGTGGGCTAAATTTAAGCTTGCCATACTACTCAGCCATAAAATTTCACTCAGCCATGAAATTTTGCCATTTGCAGCAACATGGACGGACTTGGAGGGCATTATGCTAAGTAAGATAAGTCACACAGAGAAAGACAAATACTGTATGATATCATTTATATGTGGAATCTTAAAAATACAACAAACTAGTGAATAAAACAAGAAAGAAGCAGACTCACATATATAGAGAACAAACTAGTGGTTACCAGTGGGGAGAGGGAAGGGGGAGAGGCAATATAGGGTAGGGGGGAAAAAGGGTTATTATGGAATTACATGAAATCATGTGTGTGAAACTTTTGAAAATCGTAAAGCACTATAGCATTTAAAGAATCTTTCATTCAATTAAAAAAAAAATACTCTGGAAAAACAAACAAAAAGAACTTGCCAGTGAAAGTTATATGGTCTTAAACCATCTCATTTTGGGTAAATATTCAGTGAATGGAAAGTTGTAGTCCTATCAGAACTTACCCCTCCCCACTCTTGACTTCCCAAGATGGCCTGTGGGATCAAAGGGAAGCTTTGAGGGAGTGGCCAGAGGGGTCTCAGATCTGTGTGCAGAGCTGTGAGCCATAGCCTGGGTCCTCACTGGCCTTTGCAGCCATGTGCCTAGTCAAACCTGGTCAGCAGGGCCCTACTGGCATCAACTGCTGAGGTTGTTGGCTGTCAAGCTCATGATCTGTTGCTTCAGCACCTTGAGAGTCTGACGTCTCACCTTCCCACCCCGACTCCTTCATCCCTGCTCCTCTCACCAGCTGACCTGGGAGCACTTCAGCTCTTGCTGGGGTTTTTAGCTCTGCCCATCCTTGGGGTCTTAGCCACATCATTACCTGCCAATTAATCCACCCTAAGGCCTCTGGTTTAGGATCACCTGGCCCCTGGCACAGTGCCCATCGGCCTGTCCATGGCTCTCACCCATGCTACTTTCTGCTTGCCTGGCAGAAGGCGTAAGAGAAGTCTGGGTTTCTGGCACACCATCTGCAAATTGTGGACACCCAGCAGCACTATCTCAGATTCCTCTTTCTCACTAATGCTGCTGTCTGCTCCTAAGCCCTGATCAATGTGAGACTTCTGCCAGAACTGGGCAGCCTTCCAAGCTGGGCCAGGAGAAGTGGGCTTCTAGCCTCCTCCACACTCAGCTGGATATTTCTAAGCCCCTGCCTCAGGGTTAGACCCCCAAAGTAGGAGAATACAGACATGCCCATGCTGACCACTTACCCTACCTCTTTCTCCATGAAATTTATTTTTATCTCCCCGATTCCCATTCTCTTTTTGGGTTTTAGCTTAAAGCTAAGAGAGTCCTTTCCTGGCCTTTCAGATTAGATTGACGGTAAATTTCACAAGGGCAGAAACTGTTTTGTTCATTTCTGATCCTCAGTATCTAACATAGTGCTGGGCACACAGTGCCAGGACATAGAATAGAAACACACAAAAAATCTGTTGAACAAATATTGTTAATCTGCCTTTACCCTTAATAGACATTAAGGTCAGGAGGCCAACAGTGACATTTTATAAATCCCTCTATTCCCTTATCATGCAGGGCTTTGGAGTAAGTTCCTGGCCCTACTATTCATTTATTCAACAAATACTTTTTGAGTGCACACTATGTGCAATGCACTGGGCTTGCAATTGGAGATATACGAGTAAATCCTTTAAAACATTTTTATTAAACACATCCAAAAAACTGATAACATATACATAAAGTGAAAAAAAAATTATAAAGTGAACTCCCTCTAAACCTTGGTAATTCCAATGGTAAATCTTTACGTAGTGAGGAAAACAGATTGGAGGGGGACAGAAATAGATACCTGGAGACCACATGGGAGGCTACAGTGGCCTTGGGCAGAGAGATGATGGGGTCTACTGTAGGGTGGTACAGGGAGAAGGAAAGGGAAGGTTGGGCTCAAGAGATATTTAGGTGGAAAACAGTACTTGATAGATTGTTACTCACTAGTTGTATGACCTAAATAACCTTTCCGAGCCTCAGTTTCTGCACCTGTAAAATAGGTTAGTAATAACTATAGTTATTTGTATCCCTAGCACAGAGCACAAAGCTTGGTACAAGATGACACATACAAAAATCATAGCTACTGTTGTCCTTGCTGTAGAAGCTTCATAAATGCCGGCAGAATGAATATTCTGTCTTTGGGCTGGAACTCGCCGTCTTTCTCTAAGGAGGAAAATAATATATGATGGTGCCTTTACCAGAACCGGCGCCCATGCTCCCCAGGTAGCGGGACAGGGCTGGGCAGTGCGGGCCAGCGCGTCCCGGCCCGGGGTGAGAGTCTAGGACAGCCTCAACCCCTCCCCGGCCCCGCCCACAACCTTGCGAACTCCGCCCCCGGAACCGCGTGCGTCGCCACCGCCCTTGCTGGTGACGTCCGGGCCAAACGGGTCGGGCGGGCTCTGCCGAGCAGTGTGCTTCCGCGGGCTCCGGGGTCGCTGGGGCCTCGTGGCGGGGCGGCTTAACGGGGCTTGGCCCGCTGCCTCCCCTTCCCCGTGCCCTCTTGCGGCGCCCGGCGGGGCCTGCGCTTCAGCCAGAGACCCGGAAAAAGGGTGAGTGTTGGCGGGAGCGGGATGGGACCGCCGGGCGCGCGCTCCGTTCTCCCGGGCATTGTCTGGGCGGGGGCGGCGCGGGCACGTGCACGCCCTTCCCCCACCCCGCCGGACGCGCCGGCACCCTGGTTGAGGGGGGGGGAGGGAGGGGGCGGGTGACTGACGAGGGGAGAGGATCCGAAGGAGGAGGCTGGGTCCGGGGTGAGTGTGTGTGCCGGGGTAGTCTCCGCAGCGGGAACCCGGAATTTGGGTGTGTGAGGGGTGTCCTTTTTTAAGGGGCAACGCGCTCTCTGAGGGGATGGGGGTCGCCTGGGCCCCACTGGCGGGAGCTTTTAGCCTGTTAAACCTGGTGGCCTGCGATGGGATTGGAGACGAGATTTGGCCCCAGCACCGGCAAGTTGTGGATTTATCAGCAAGAATCGTGGAGTCTTTCTCCAACCTGTCGGCTTCCCTACCGTCTCCTTCCACCGTGAAGGATGAGTAGGACTTAGAAAGGTTGGAGGATACTCTAGAGATGGTGCCCGGGTTAAAGCACCAGAGGTGTGAGACAGTGCTGGGTGGGAGTGAAAGGCTGCTTTGGTGGGTTGCGGCCAGATTGCAGAAGACAATGAGGTTTATCTCATAACCTTTTTTTTTTCTATTGTGAATGTAATTATGTTGAAAAATAGAAAGTAGAGGGAAAATATCACCAGTAATTCTACAGCCCTGACACCTCATTCTTAGAATTTTGATATTTGTTTGCTACTGTTTTCTCCTAAGCTTGTAACAGTTGCAGAGTTGTAACTACAATTTTCCATTCCCTTTTCTCCTTAACATGTAAGAATGTAATATTATGTAGTATTCAGCAATATAATTTCCTCTTTCTTAAAAAGCAAGTAGTAGGTATTCATCATAGAAAAATTTAAAAATACAAGAAAAATGAGGAAAAGAACCCATAGTTTTACTGTCTAGAGATATTATCATGGAGTGTATATTTTTGGTTTTGTATGTTCTTTCAAAGATAGGAGCAGGTGAAGCCGTTCTTAGGAACTGAGTTTTTATGAGAACCCTTTTGAAGGCTGTAAGAAGGAAAGTAGCATAATCTGCTGGGCGGAGGAAGAGGGCAAGAGCGGAAGCTAGAAGATCGGTTAGTTTACAGTACCTTGGACTAGGTCCATGATTGTGGAGATGGAGAAGAGTAGAAAGATTAACAAATATTTTGGAGGTAGAATGAACAAGACTTGGAAATGGATTGGTGAGAGAAAGGGAGAACTCTTTGCTTTCTGATACTTGTTTTGAGCAACTTCGAGTAGATGGCAGCATTCGCTGAGAAGAATGGAAGAGAGAAATTTGAGGTGGGAGAAATCATGAGTTCTGTTTTGGGTGTATTAAATTTGAAATGTATATTAGATATGAAGTTGGTATGTTGAGGAAGCAGTTGGATGTACAGGTTTGGAGCTTCCAGAAGAGAACCTAGAGCTGGAGATAAAAATTTGGGAGTACTCAGTATATAGATGATATTCAAAGTTATAGGACTACCTGAGATCACTTAGGGAGAGAGTGTAGATAGAGAAGTGAAAATTGAGTGAGCCTCAGGCACTGTAACGCTTGGAGATCTTATGGGGGAAAAAGATTGAGCACAGGACAGAAGAAACAGTCAGCGAGGTAGGAGAAAAAGCAGGAGACTGGTGTCATGGGAACCACGAGAGAGAAGTTTCTGGATGATGGAGGCTTGGTCCGTCAGTGCTTCTGAGATGTTTAATGAGTTGCTCACTTGGATTTGGCAACGCAGAGGTTATTAGTTTGGTCATTGGTATTATTATCCAGAGTTGTAGAAGTAGTAGGAGGTAGAAACAGATGGGAGTAATTGAATGGGAGTGGGGAAGTGAAGACAATGAGTGTGGATTAGAAACAAGTGCCCCTTGTTAAAGACACCTTATTTTCATCTCCCCCCAAACTAAATTTAATAGATGAAAAATTGTGTCTTGTTTAATGTTTCATTCCTTGATTACTAGTATGTTTGAACATTTTTTCTCATTTATTGGCCATTTGTGAATTTCTGTTCCTGTCCTTTGTGCGTCTTTTTATTTGTGTTTGTCTTTTCCTGATTGACTTTCTAATTGTCAAGAATTATCTAGATACTAAAAATATGTAGCCTGATACAGAGCTTACAGAATTTTCCCCCTTATGTGTGTCACCATTCCCCACCCCCTGGGAATAAATGAGTTTATTACCTGTGCTCCATCAGGAAGGACATGGTTAATAATGGAAAAAGCATACTTACCATTTAACTCCTATGTATACTTTTTTTCAGGTGTAGTAAGATACACATAACGTAAAATTTACCACTGTAACCATTTTTAAGTGTACAGTCCAGTGGTATTAAATACATTTATATCATTGTGCAGCCATCACCACGATCCGTCTCCACAACTCTTTTCATCTTGTAAAACAGAAACTCTAAACTTCTCATTTTCCCTTATGCACAGCTATTGGCAATCACCATTCTGCTTTCTGTCTCTGTGATTTTGACTAGTTTGAGTACCTCATATAAGTGGATTCAGGCAGCAGTTGTCTTTTTGTGACTGGCTTATTTTACTTAGCATAATGTACTGAAGGTTCATCCATGTTGTAGCATATGTCTCAATTTCCTTCCTTTTTAAAGGCTGGATAATGTTCCAGTGTATGTATATATCACATTTTATTTTTTCATTCATCTGTTGATGAACAATTGAGTTGCTTCCATCTTTTGGCTCTTGTGAATAATGCTCCTAGGAATGTGGGTGCAGACATACCGGTTTGAGTCCCTGCTTTCAGTTCTTTGGGGGTATTTACACAGAAGTGGAATTTCTGGATCATACAGTAATTCTATTTTTAATTTTTTGAGGAAGCGCCACACTGTTTTCCGTAGTGGCTGCACCATTTTATATTCCCACCACCAATGCACGAGGGTTCCAGTTTCTTCACGTGCTTGCTAACACTTTTCTGCTTTTTGTTTTTTTTTTCTAAAGTAGCCATGCTAATGGCTGTGAGGTGATATCTCATTGTGTTTTTGATTTGCACTTCCCTAATATTAGTGATGTTGAATATCTTTTCATGTGCTTATTGACCATTTGTATATCTTTGGAGAAATGTCAATTCAAATCCTTTGCCCATTTTGAATCGAGTTCTAAGTTTTGTGTTTAGGTCTTTGATCTATTTTGAGTTAATTTTTGTACCTGGCATTAGTTAAGGGTCCAAATTCATTTTTTTGCACATAGATACCCAGTTTTCCTAGCACTATTTGTTGAAAAGACTGTTTTTTTTTTTAAATTTTTATTTATTATTTATGTATTATGTTTATTTTTGGCTGTGTTGGGTCTTCGTTTCTGTGTGAGGGCTTTCTCCAGTTGCGGCGAGTGGGAGCCACTCTTCATCGCGGTGCGCGGGCCTCTCACTATCGCGGCCTCTCTTGTTGCGGAGCACAGGCTCCAGACGCTCAGGCTCAGTAGTTGTGGCTCACGGGCCCAGTTGCTCCGCGGCATGTGGGATCTTCCCAGACCAGGGCTCGAACCCGTGTCCCCTGCATTGGCAGGCAGATTCTCAACCACTGCGCCACCAGGGAAGCCCGAAAAGACTGTTTTTTCACCATTAAGTGATCTTGGCACCCTTGTCAAAGATCATTTGAGCATATATGCAAGAGTTTATTTTTGGGCTATTTTATTCCATTGGTCTATATATCTGTATTTATGCCAGTACCATGCTGTTTTGATTACTGTAACTTCTAGTAAGTTTTGAAATCAGGAAGTGTGAGTCCTCCAGTTTTGTTCTTTTTCAAGATTGTTTTGGTTATTCAGGGTCCCTTGAGATTCCATATGAATTTTGGGATGGGTTTTTCTATTTCTGCAAAAAATGTCATTGAGATTTCAGTAGGTATTGCATTGACTTTGTAGATGGCTTCAGGTAGTATTGACTTTTTAACAGTATTAGGTCTTCCAGTCCATGAAAATGGGATGTGTTACCATTTATTTGTCTTTAATTGCTTTCAGCAATATTTTATAGTTTTCATTGTATGTATCTTTTACCTTCTTGGTTAGTTCCTAAATATTTTATTCTTTTTGATTCTATTATAAATGGAAATATTTTTGTAATTTCCTTTTCAGATTATTCATTGTGTATAGAAATGTAACTGATTTTTATGTGATGACTTGGTATCCTGCTACTTTGCTGAATTAATTTATTCTACCAGTTTTTTGGTGGAATCTTTAGGGTTTTCTACATATCCCCCCATATTAAAATTCCTTTATTCAATGGATACACTGTAATTTGCTATGGACTATTTCTAGTTTTTTATTATGAAGTTTTTTATTATATTCTAAATATATAGAAAGTGGAGAACTAATATTTAAGTTGTAGATCTGTTAAGTACAGCCCATGTATGATGTATATCACCAGTCTTGAGAGTATTTCCTTAGGATAGATTCCAAGAAATACTTGATCCTCCTCTTTTCTCATTCACTCATAGAGAATAGAATTCTTCATTGCCATCTCCTTAAATCGGCCCCCACCTCCTTGCTTTTAACTAAACCTGCCTCCCTTTCAGTCTGTTTTCTACACTGCCGCTGAATGGAGGGTGAGGGTCAGCATTGGTGCACTTTTCCCTCATAGAAAACAAGACTTATGAAGCAGATTGTTTCTATAGCATCTGTTCTGTGGGAGTTAGAAAAAAAATTTTTGAATGCTGGGGTGCACTTTATGGATGAATTGGAATTTATTTTGATTCTTGAAGGATGAATAGCATTTCAGTAAGCAGAGAGAAGTTAGGGATGAAATGTGAACCCGTTGGAAGGTAATTAGGAGAAGTTCAGGCATGTGAACTTTGACGACTGTAGGCAGGGAGAGGTAGAAGAACTAGTTCTCCTAACCAAGAATTGTTTATTCTGTTTATCTGAAGAGTGAGCTTGGAGTAAGTGTGGGGAGAGACCTGTTATGTGGTGGTAATGAAGGCTGGCGGTGACCAGAATGGCAAGGGGCAGGAGCTTCAACTTTATTCGTAATGTTTTTATTTACAGAGTTGTGGATATGTTGGTGATTGTTATTTTGTTTTTTTAAACTAATTTAGTTTATTTGAATGTATACTTATTCATTGAGAC
This sequence comes from Balaenoptera borealis, assembly GCF_965194805.1. NCBI lineage: Eukaryota > Metazoa > Chordata > Mammalia > Artiodactyla > Balaenopteridae > Balaenoptera > Balaenoptera borealis. The sequence goes on along the minus strand of NC_138862.1, from coordinate 83,757,179 downwards.
ATAATTCACATAAGATAGAATTCACCATTTTTAAGTGTATAATTCAGTGTTTTTTTTAGTATATTCACAAGGTTGTACAACCATTACTACCATCTAATTCCATAACATTTTCATGATTCCAGAAAGAAAACCCATACATATTTGCAGTCAGTCCCAGTTCCCTCCTCCCCTCATCCCCTGGCAGCCACTTTCTGTGTCTATGGATTCACCTGTTTCTGGACATTTCATAGAAATATAATCATGTAACGTGGCCTTTTGTGTCTGGCTTCTTTCACTTAATTAGCATAATATATTCAAAGTTGATCTGTGTTGTAGCATGTGTTGGTACTTTATTCTTTTTTATTGCTTAATAATATGTTGTATGATTATATCACATTTTGTTTATCCAATCATCAATTGACATTTGAGTTGCTTCCATTTTTTTCACTATTGTGAATAATGTTGTTATGAACATTCACATACATACAAGTTTTTACGTGGACATATGTTTTTAGTTCTTTTGAAAGTATACCTAGGTGTGGAATTGCTAGGTCACATAGTAATTCTGTGTTTAACTTTTTGAGGAACTGCCAAACTGTTTTCCACAGCAGTTGCACCATTTTACATTTCCACCAACAATGTATGAGGGCTCCCATTGTGTATTCTTTTTTAATTTTTAAATTTATTTTATTTATTTATTTTTGGCTGCATTGGGTCTTCATTGCTGCACGCGGGCTTTCTCTAGTTGGGACGAGCGGGGGCTACTCTTCATTGTGGTACCTGGACTTCTCATCGTGGTGGCTTCTCTTGTTGCGGAGCAAGGGCTCTAGGCCTACAGGCTCGGTAGTTGTGGCTCGCGGTCTCGAGCACAGGCTCAGTAGTTGTGGCGCACTGGCTTAGTTGCTCCGCGGCATGTGGGAGCTTCCCGGACGAGGGCTCAAACCCGTGTGCCCTGCGTTGACAGGCGGATTCTTAACCACTACGCCACCAGGGAAGCCCACCATTGTGTATTCTTTATACATGTTTTGACAGTCTGTATTTAATAGCTGTGTGTGTATGTTTAAATTGCTTCATCGAGGCACAATTGGCATACCACAATCTGCACATATATTAAGTGTATAATTTGATAAGTTTTGACATATTTATGCATCTGTGAAAACATCACCACAATCAAGATAGTAAATATATGCATCATCCCCCCAATTTTTCTAATGCCCCTTTGTGATCCTTCTCTCTCCCTTCCCCATCATTGCCCCATACCACAACAACCACTGATCAGGTTTCTGTCACTATAGACTAGTTTGCGTTTTGTATAAATGTTACCATTGTAGTATATACTTTTTTCTTAAGCTAGCTTCTTTCACTCAGCATCATTTTGAAATTAATTCATGTTGCTGCATGTATTGGTTAATTCTTTTTTATTTCATTTTTTTAAGTTTATTTATTTATTTATTTATGGCTTCCTTGGGTCTTTGTTGCTGTGCACGGGCTTTCTCTAATTGCGTTGAGCGGGGGCTACTCTTCGCTGCGGGTCGTGGGCTTCTTATTGCGGTGGCTTCTCCTGTTGTGGAGCACGGGCTTCAGTAGTTGTGGCACATGGGCTCAGTAGTTGTGGCACGCAGGCTTCAGTAGTTGTGGCTCGCAGGCTCTAGAGCGCAGGCTCAGTAGTTGTGGCTCACGGGCTTTGTTACACTGCGGCATGTGGGATCTTCCCGCACCAGGGCTTGAACCCATCTCCCCTGCATTGGCAGGCAGATTCTTAACCACTTTGCCACCAGGGAAGTCCCTGGTTAATTCTTTTTTACTGAAGAGTATGTTCTATTGTATGGATATATCGCAATTTGTTTATCCATTCACCTACTAATGGACATTTGGGTTGTTTTTAGTTTTTGACTATTACAAATAACATTGCTGTGAACATTTGTGTTTTTGTATGGACATAGGCTTTTATTTCTCTTGGGTAATACGTAGGAGTGGAATGGCTGGGTCATATGGTAGGGAATTTTTAATTTTTTTTAAGAAACTGCCATGCTGTTTTCCAAAGTGGTTGTACCATTTTGCATTCCCACCACCAATGCATGAAAGTTCCAGTTGTTCCACATTCTCTGTAGTTGTGTCTTTTAAGCATATAGAGAAGTAAGAAGAAAACAAAAAGAGACATAAACTCTTTTGGCGTTTTCCTCCCCCAAATAATGCATGTACATGGTTAGAAAATTCAAACATTGTAGTCAGGAATAAAATGAAAAGCAAAACCACTACCCAGAGGCAACTGTTGTTAAATCAATTTTTATCCTTTCTTCCAGAAAAACCTACACAGGCATCTACCAGCATATTTTTAGGTTTCTCTGCTCTTTCCCCTAGTTTACACAGAAAGAATCAAAGTATACACACCATCTGCACCTTGGCTTTTTTTCACTTTACAATTTATTTTAGAGGTATTTCCGTATCAACACATTCTTTTTAATGGCTACATTGCAGAACATTTTTGCTATATGAAAACATGAATATGTTCCAGTGCAATTGATATAATAGGGAACTATTTTGAGTATAACGTGAATTTAAACATTTGC